>NC_045681.1:16897561-17201067 GCF_003331165.1 Xiphophorus hellerii
TAAAACATCATTGCACAAATATTGATTGAAATGGTTAGTATTGGAGTTAATAATCAGATACAAAAATGTTTTGGAGGAATTTTTTGGTTTCTGACACTATTGCATGATTAAGCACTCCCTGGGTCAAATTGACCCACGAACATTTTTGCTGTACCCTAGAAACGAACATAACAGGAGGGTTAAGTTATGTGTCATGTAATGCATGCATTAAAGAAAAACATATTTTATGGGGGGAGTTATGTTTTTATTGGTTATAAGCTTTACAGACAGAGCAAAAAGTCACACATTCGTTTCACGGATAGCAGACAAATTTTTAAAAATATGTCTGTGTCTTATAAGCCTCTTGAGGAAACCCATCATTCGCAGAACAACGGCATGTCGGGCTCTGTGCCTCCGTCTCCAGCTCATAATGACATTTGGAACATCATTAGCAGAGCCTGACATTTCTGTCCCATCAAAACTGTAAATTTGAAGGTAAATAGCAGCCTTATTAAATGTCAGAAAACAGTAAAGTTATTGAGCTGGTGTGAAGATTCTCATAAAAGAACATTAAAAACGATGATTTTTGGGGGGGTAAAGATTGGAGTGACCTGATTGGCTTATCTGGAGACAAAGCAGATCCTTGAGAGGGAACTTGAAATTATTTTATGAAAGTGTCCTGTTGAAGAGCGATTTGGAAATTATTACTACAATATTTGGTCTGACATAATTAGATTAATTTCATTGTGAATGAGATTTGAATTCAGTTGGTGCAGTTGGTATTTTCATTATTTTTTTTCTAGGTTGGGACTTTAAGTTAGGTACAGCGGTGGAAGCTACATCTTATGTGTTACAGGTTTTAATACAGTAATTTAAGTTTTTTGAGGATTTTCAATTTGCAGATATTGTAGAGATTGTAAGGAAACGATCTGAGCTGCTAATTCGGAGTCCTTTAACCTCTGTTTAATCATGCAGTTTAACACTAAGCAAAAAAGTCACAAAGATACTGCATGAACAGAATATTTAAGAAATAACTTGAGTCAAAATGAGTTGAGTGGAATAAATGTTTTAATAAAGCGAACCTGCTGGTCTGTGTGGGTAGCAAATTGGAAGAAACATATTTTATTAGCTAGAGTTATCAGAGGTTTCAGTCTGCTCATCATATGAATTTGGTCTTTTAATTTGGGCCATGATACAACATACAACTGCAAAGATGTTTGGAACTATAGCGTTGAATATATGCATTCGCCCTAATTTGTTATGTGTTACTGAACAGAATTTTGACCTTACAAGATCAGAGCATGTTACCTTCTGGTTATTGAATGTTCAAATGAGAGCTTATTTATATAAGATGAGAAGCATTTCTTATGCTTATTAGATTGACCAGTTTTTGAAATAATTACATGGTCCAAACCTGAAAATATTTCTAGTAGATTTGTACCAGTTGGTAAAAACTCTTGTAAACAACTTTAGGTTCCATTACCATGTTTTTGGTCAGATCTGTAAGAACAGGTTATTCAAATTTTTTCACCGCTTTGGTCAAAATGTATACCTGTATCTAGTAAACGCAGAATATTTCAGAGGACAAACGAGACCAACCCAGGAAACAACAGGGCTCAACTCAGCTATGAATGGAAACTGCTGGAACACCAACGTCACTGTCCGCAGTGGATACATTTTTATACCACCATAATCTGAGAGAGTGCTGACCAAGAAATGACCAAGAGCTTGAAATCTGATACCTTCAAGTTGTTCTGAAAGCTCCAGCTGCCCACATGGAACAGTCAACCGAATTCTGGGCAAAAGTTTGATGACAAGACCGGTCAAGCAAGAGAAGAAGAGTCTAAGAGGAAGTGCTAGCAGTACTGCTAGCACTGTGGTGGCACCATCATGCAGTCGGTCGGTTTTACTACCACTTGCACAGTTGCGTTGAATAGCTTTTTGCGGTTTAGTACTCGCGTAGATTTTTTTCTGGAACAGAAATACCACTTAACATGCCAGTGGCAGGTGTTTGCAAAGCAGCCTAACCCTGGAGTGCCTTTTATTTTCTTGCAGATGTTAGCATCTGCAGTAGTACTGAGTCGGTTTCCACTGTGTCTATTCATATCTAT
Organism: Xiphophorus hellerii; assembly: GCF_003331165.1. Lineage (NCBI taxonomy): Eukaryota > Metazoa > Chordata > Actinopteri > Cyprinodontiformes > Poeciliidae > Xiphophorus > Xiphophorus hellerii. The sequence goes on from NC_045681.1 coordinate 16,899,652, forward strand.
TTGGTTTTGTACTATTAAAATTGGCAATTAAAAGGATTTTTTAGGGGGATATCAAGTACTCACAGATTTTAGCTTTACGTCTGTGACCCCTGTGAATAGCAGGCGTTCATTGTAATGAAAACCCACTGCCTCCGAATTTTTCAACTTCAGTTCAAATCCACAGCAAGATGGTTGGAACGTGAACACATTTTGGTGTTTTGAACAAGTTAAACACCAAACATACATCCAAACTGCTTTTGGACAGGATAAACCCAAATGAGAATAAGCTTCATAATGGGCCCACCCGAAATCAGACTTCAACTCTGTTGAAAGTTTGCGAACCGGTTTTAAAAGCCAGGTCCATGGCAGGAAACCAACTACTTTAAGCTAACTTTATATGTAGAAAATTGGTCAAATATCCACCTAGAATGATGCCAGAGGCTTGTCGTAGAAGTGTGTGGTTGAATGGGATTTAACTGTGTGTATAAATTGGTCCTGAATGTCTTATTATTATAACCCTTTGGAATACAGGAAGCTGCTCCATATCCTCTCTGATCTGGCCAACTTTGCAGGTGGGCGGTAGGACTTGGTCATCTAATACCTGTAGTTTCCCTGTCTGAGGGAAGTGGCTCTTCAGCTGTTTACTGACGTGAGTCACATGACTTGTGTGGTAAATTTAGTAGCTATTCCAACAACTTTTCAGAAAGGATTTCTCCAGAATTTGTGCTGAAAGAGAAAGTAATGCTCTTTGCAGACCAAGAGCAGGATTTTTACAGTTCTTTCTGATGTTTTTCTTTGGTTGAGGTTCAAAAAACGAGACTTGTTTTATTACTGACTGCTGTTTTCTGAATGTTTATGTGGATGATTGAAATGTGGATCAATCTACCACTAGAATATCCTCTCTGGATAAAAGTCGCATCCTGCTATCTTTTTAAAAATTGCATAGATTGTTTTTCTTCTACGGTCAAGTTTTATAAATTACATTATGTATGCAAAATATACCGACAAAAGAAACTTGAGAGGTCTGTGATTTGCTTGAGAGATTTAAGAAATAAAATGAAAGAACTGCAAACAAAGGAATCAAAATTCTAAATCTCTGTTAGTTTAATTATTTTTTTGTCTGTATTGATTTGGTGTCCTGAAGACGTAGTTTCATAGTGTGAAAACTTCTGGTGGTGTTCGTTGTAAAGCTGGATATCAGAGAAGGAGACAAAAGTTCTGAAAAACATGTGAGCCTGTTCTTATAAAGACTGCTCATACAAATGAAACCCGCTGCGTTGAATCTCAGAAACTTGGAGATTCAGGGAGGTGGAAAATTGAGCAGGAGGGCTGCTGAGCGTTTTTGTAATGTTAGAAACTACAAAAGTTTTTTTTTTTATCTTAAATTCACTTGGTCTTGAACGAACACTTGTCTTTTGCAAAGTCTCTGGTTTCACAGATTTTTTTTTTTTAAACCAAAGGAATATAAAAAGCTCAGTTTAACTCAAACAAGACAGAGGCAGGTGTTTTTTTTTATGTACATTTGAAAGAGCAATCATAATACTTTTGAAGTTTTAAAGGCTTAGCAAATAGCAAATAAATCAATGTTGTGGAGAGTAAATATTTGCAGCATTGACTATTTATTTTAGCCTTAATGTTGTTGGATACATTTTAAAACAAAGGGAGCAGATGCACTCATATTCATCGGCTACCAAAGTTAGACGTTTTTGCACTTCTGCCAATGAGACTCTGTGTTACTCTCTTCAGAAGGAGACATCTTGAAGCATGAAATGCACTGAGAGGTTATTCTGAAGCTGAAATGGAACTGTTACAAAAAAAAAACAAAAAAACAATAGCTTTGTTCGGCTCTCATAGTTTCTCTCTCTTCACGGTAATTTAAAAAGGAAACAATGCGCACTGTTACCAGAACACGTGAAATTATAAAGCGGCGCCAAAATATCCGCTTCATTGTGAAATCTTTTCCAATCGCGACCTAAAACGTCATTCACAAGATATAACTTCAGGTTTACTGCGGCTCTCTTAATGAAAACTAGCTGAATGCACAAATGAATGGAGTTGACGACCTTCATCATCACAGTGCACAGGCTGAACCTCGTTGACTCAATGTGCTCAGTTGGATGGTAATTGAATGTTCCAGAAGCCAAACTAATTAGGATTTGTGCTGTATTGAAAGCATTCTGTCTCTGACCGCAGTGCAGGGTCGGCGCCGCTGTTTTGTGAAGTAAAGCAGGAAGAGATGAAGGCTGAGATAGAACAGAGAGCAAACATGCTTCAGTAATCAGTCCATTAATCAGAACAGAGCTTCTAATTTTTAAAAGTTTCCAGTTAGTGGAGCTCTAAATGTTTGTCCTACATATGACAGAGATTTTCCACTGAACTGAGGTTTGTTCCCACTGAAAAAACAAACTTGAATGTATTTACCTAACAATGTGATTTTGTACTTACATTAATAAAAGTTTAGTAGTTTGTGTCATAAAAATGGATTATTCCAGCATGATCTGTAAATGCTACAGTGCAATATGCTAAATAAGATTTCATGCTATGTAGAGTAGAAAGCAGATTTTTAAGTTATTTGTGTAAAAAGACTGATAACTTCTCAAAAAAATGTTGTACTTACAATACAATACATTTGTATAAGCGTATAATTTCAACAGTAGCAATAGTTAACTTCATCAAAACTCTTTTTAAATTTAGTTTTAAAGTAGTTTTATTTCATTAAGTCGACAATGAATGTCAGATTTTTTTTTATTTGCTTCAATAATTGTAAAATTTATAAAAAAGTAAATGCATTCTTTTTTATTATCAGACAATAACACTCTCCATGTCTTCATGTAAATCTTTAAAAAAAAAAAAGACTACAGATTTGAGATGTTTTACAAAACATCAGAATCTTTTTTCCCGGTCTGATAATAAACCTGGACTATGTTGTTGAAACGCCTCAGAAACTCTGCTAGAATCTAACTCCAGCGTCACGAACCATGTCAAGTGTCCTCAAGTGTCTGCCCGGCGGCCTGGCGCCATATCAAATGTAGCATTTTATTTTCTTCTCGTCGCCTTCTCCGCCCTGATAAAGCCCCCAGCGGTCGAACATCACAGCCTGCTTATCTTCTGATTCCAGCGTCATCGGTTCTGCAGCCGTATTTACAGTCCAGGCCGAGAAACAGACACGCCTCCCGGCTCTGAACCACAGGGGCAGAAGCAACTAAACGCTGCTCGATATTCATGACCGAACTACCCAGCTTGGCTGAGAGTAGTGATTAGCTGATCTGAAGTCTGGTCTCTTCTGCTGCTGCTGCAGGTTCTGAAAGAGAATCATTGATCCGGGAAGTCTGAAGTATTTCCAAGTCTGGAAGGTTTTCACGGAAGCCAGTCCTCTGTTGTGCAGGCAGTCGTGAAGTCAGGACGCCCTCTGGGGTGCATTTTAACTTGAAATCAGGAAGTGTAGGAGCAACTACTGCATCAGAAACAAGTGTGAAACCCTAAATTATAGACGCAGTCAAGGTTTTTAGATCCCTTTTAATTTGAGGATTTAATGACTAAAGTGCATATCTTCTTTTTAGAAACATAAAAATCCCTTTTAAACATGCTTTTGTATTTATTTCTATTGTATTTAAATTACTCCACTTTTTATAAGTACTCTTTCTCGATAAGACTCAAGAACAGGTAATCAAACATGATTGTAAAAGAAGTTAAAATCCTTAATATTTGTTTCAGAGACACATTAGAAGATGTCGAGCTTTTCTCTTATGTATTAATTCCCCGACATAGACATAGGAACTGCTGCATTAATTTGTTTTTTTTGGTCCAGTGTAGAGATACAGAAAAATCCTAAAAGATGCATCTTATTTGTCATCTTCCTTGAGCTTCTCCCTCTAGGGGGCGCCACAGTGGATCATCTGGTTCATCTCTTTGCCTTTCCTCTGTTCCTCCGCACTCTATGCAACATGCTTTGTATGGCATATCCAGGGTCTCATCTTCTGCACATGTGCAAACTATCTCAGCTTCATCTGACTTAAAGCCACTGCAGATACACTTCCTCTGATATAAATCAGCAGTTTATCACTGGATGGTTGCTTCCAATGTAAATTATTTATTTGGACTGAAACTGCCAAAAATAACCTGGCGATTTTTGCGCCCTGCGTAGGCCAGCCGTTCAAAGCTTTTCTGAGTCCACCCATACATATTTCCTGGGGGTTTTTTTTCTTTTTTTTTTATTAAATGTGTCCCTTTGGTGATGCTTTGATTCTGCAAGGTAGCAGCAAAACATCAGAGAACCAAGAAAAAAGTGGAAACCAAAATCAGATTTATTTTTTTGTGTTAACCATGATATTTCCTGTAATCTGTAGAACTGCTTCATCTCTCATCAGCATTAGCACTACTAACACTGACGTTGGTAGATGATTAGCAGTTATTTCGTTATTAATCTAAACCAGACTTGAAGTGTCAGCACCACAATGAATTGACCAGCAACAGAGGGAATATTGTCACCATCCTTCCTGTTGATATCAGTGGGAAGCAGCCAAGAGTCTCATGGTAACTCTGGAGGAGCTGCAGGTGGGACAACCTGTTGATAGGACAGTTGTTATTCATACACTCAACAAACGTTGCCTTTTTGGGCGTAGGGCAACAGGAAAAAACACGCCGTCCACTTGTTGAAACATGAAGGGAATCTGGTCAGTTGATGGGAAGAGTACAGAACAATCCTGGAAGAAATCTGCAGCATATTGGACTGTTAAAAATGAAATCCGCTGACAATGAAGTGCAAGCACATTAGTGCTAAAACGATAATGAACCCCAGATCGAGCTTCAGAGGGAAGTCACGACAGAGAGCAGACTTTTGTCTCATCTCACTGACTGTGATTCCAGGAGCGAAGGATGAATCTCATTTCTTTTCTTTTTTCAAATTGCTTAAACTGTAAAGGACTTTGTGATCCTCTGAGACCTGAGGGAGAGACTGATTTAAAACTCAAATGTTTCTGCAGAAGAAGAAAAAAAACCCCATCTTTCCCAAGCTTGAATGCTTGAACAGATTTCTGACAGAACCTTCGCAGCTCAGGTGCATCATCATTTATCCGCCGCGTGTGTAGCGAATGTTATCTCTCATTTTCCATCTGCTACCTGTTCCGTGACGCACACCCCGATCCCTTTTCTGCCTCCTCTCCTCCGAGTATCAAATTCAAGCTGACATTTTCATCAGTGAATCCCCGTCGCCGTGTTAAGGACGAGGCGCCGGAGTGCGCGGCGCGGCCCTGCAGAGCGAAACAGTGAGCACTCAAGGCGGAGAAGTGCGCACGGTGCAGACTCGTCGTCTGCAGACTCCGGCAGAGGGGAGACGTCTCCTCTTTGACTGACAACCGTTGTGCCTTTCGCCCGGATGAAAAATGCCTGGAGGATACTTTATCTCCCAGACAGGAGTATTTATGATCGGTCAGAGCCGAATGCCGTCCTCCTCTTGGTCAGATAACGGAACATTAAACAAGATGTCGACTGTTCCTCAGAAATAGTTGTTGCTCAAGCAAAATTAGGTGCATCATTAGTCATGCAGGAAACAGGCTGGGGACCAAGACAGGACTGGAATTAAGGAAGCACATAAAGGCCATTACACCATTTTTTTTGTTCCTACCAGAAATAAAACCTCTGAGACTCATTGACTCAGCATTTCCCATTCCAGGTCATTACTATCATCATTTGATGAATGCCAGAAGATTGATTAAGATTTATCTCTTTACCTGCTTTGAAGTTAAAAGTTTGGACTGTGTTAAACATTTTGGGTGTCCGTCCAAAGAACGTTTGCCGGATATTTCGTCTGACAGAGCTGTTTGGTCAGGTTGGTTACTCTCCTTGCTCTCGCACATCGCCTCAGCTCTGCCCACAGGTTTTCTATCGGACTGAGATCAGGGATTTCTTTTGGCCTCTCCAAAGAAAGGCCAACTTTCTTTACTTTGTTGTTCTTTAAGCCACTTTGTTGGTAATGTGGTGGTATGCTTGGGGGTCACTTTCCATTTGGAAGACCCGTTTGTTCCAAAGTCTAAACTTCCTGGCTGAAGTCTTAAAAATGCCGCCATCCTGTCCCTCCTGCAGCAAAAATACTCGCATGTAAGGAGGATCTTCTCATGCATGAACATTTCTCTCTTTTCCTTCCAAATGGAGAAATTGTCAATTTAGGTTGATCAAGACCACAGGATGCGTCCCTGAAAATTAAGGTCTTTGTTCCTGTCTGTATTTGCAAGCTGTAATTTGTCTCTTTTGTGTTGCTTTCGAGCTCATTTCAACACATGAAGAAATTAATTAAAAAGTTTCATAAAGTATGCAAATATCTGATTTAATCAATGTGACATTTTTTGGCCTTTTTTTTTCGGTGATGGATTCAGTTGAATTTGAGTTTGTGTGGTCTTGAATATTCCATGTCTGTCTTTTTACTTTTTAATTAGCTTTTGGGGTTTTGTTTTGTGATTCTATTAATTAAAAGTGCAAAATAACGCAACAAATTATTATTATTTACATCCTTGCTGTTTTTTTAGGCTAGAGGTACTAACAATGACAGGCAGAGTGAAATTATTATGGTAAACATCCTTTGACTAGTTGGTTTTTACATTTTTTTATTAAAACTGAACTTTTTTTGTAAAATACGTTGTGTTGTGCATCAAATTATTCACTCTGCATTCATTTTTAATGTATAATTATACACAAAGACCAAGTGTGACCAAAAGCTGACTAGGTAACAAACCAGATTCTACTTGTGTAACAATATTTTAATTACAAATTTGTCAAAACATTTCACTCATTAGTATTAAGCAGGCTAATAATGAAATTCCTGTGTTATCGGCCACAGGAGACAAGCTGAGAAAATTGCAGTAGCTTTCCCGCAAATAGATAAATTTTTCACTTGAGTTATATTAAAAATATATATATATGTTACATTTAAGGTGTTTCATTTTATTTATTTTTTTTGCATTACAAAAGCCTTAGTTTGTTTCCAGAGATGTGTACTGAGTTCTGAGTTCTACTATAGATGGTGTCTACTGGTTGTCATGGAGACTTGGTGAGCCCAAGATGCCACAAGTGGCCGTTCTCTGTCAGTGAGCTTTGGAGACCTTTACCCACCTCTTCACTATGTGTGACGGAAGACAGATTTGGGTCCTCGGCCGTCTTTGTGCAGTTGTTGACCTGAACGTCCAGGTTCTCTTATCTCTTATTCGTGATGCATCATATTTATATCCCTGGGAAACTGAAATGTGCTAATTAAAAGCTCCCACACACCCTGACTCACTTTACCAAGTAATTTCTAAATTACAAAAAAAAGCTTTAACATCATTTATTTTACAAGACGTGTTAGGGGTTGCAAAATTATGCGAATGATTAAAAGAAAAAAAAAACACAAAGAAATAATGAACAGGGGGAAAATATCTGGTAATTTTTTTACATGGAATTTTTCTTCACTACTAAACAAATTTATACAAATTAAAAGTTTGATTTTTCTAATATTTCCAGCATTAGATTACAATACTGTGGTAAAAGAGTAATTCATTTTAATACCTTTTTTTCATTACCAGTGATAATGGCTGCCGTACCTTATTAACAACTTGGTGGAAAAAAGCCAGCAGCAAAATTGAAACATAAGCTGAGAGACACGCTGCACATTAACAATGACACTTGCGTTTTTACGCGCCCTACAGGTCATTCCAGGACTTGGCGAGGCAGATTGACGTGGAGTACGGCACAGTGAGAGACTCCGCCGTCTACGACTACTTCAGGAATAAAGGCACAAACCCTCTGGAGCAGGACAGCACGTATGCAGAGCTGTGGAGAACCATCAGCAAGAACGACGGCATGGACTACTCCGTGTCCAGCCCGTCAGAAGGCATCCGCAAGGTTTGTGTCTCAGTCTGTGGCAAACTTCATGAGTGTAAAACCATTGAATTTCTTTTAAAAAAAAAACTAAAGGGGCAGAAGAGCTGCCCCTTTAGGTTGATTGTACACAGCTGGACTGTACTTATACGCTTCCAGTTGGGTTTTTTGGGGGGTATCACATTGAATGGTGTTTAATACAAATGGCAGATTTTTTAAAGTTTTACTTGTAAAAATTGAAAACCATGTCATTTTCCGTTGCTTGTGCTGGGGTCTCTCATACAGACTAAGTAAGGTGCACCATAGTGAATTTTGTAAATTTAGCAGTTAGGTTAAAGCCTAACTGCTAAATTAGTTAGGCTTTAACCTAACTAAATAATGTTGTTGTCTAATAACAACAACATTATTAGACGTTGGTGTTGGTGTAGCTTTATCTGAAGGAGATTTTTGTTGCCTGCATTTTAATCTATGCTGGACCAAAACTAAATTGTTGCATTAGATTAAACCTGAAATAATCTGTCAGACACAAACAGAGTGTTTATGAGAAACAGCCTTCAGAGTCTGTTGGGGACAAAAAAAAAAAAGCTATTGTTGTAAATTGTATGTGTGAACCCCAATGATTGTCAGTAGTCATTTAAAACACACACGCTCTCCTCATTTCATTCACAACAGGCAAACACACACATTCATCTGTTTATCTATTACTTAATTGCAAGCTCAGTTGAACAATGCACCAATTAGTTAGGCAGTATCCCACATGTGTGTGTGCGTGTGAAAGCAGGACCAGTGATCCACTGCTGCACGTTATTATGCTCGTAGATCTCCCAAAAAGCCGATGACAAATTAGTTTCAGAGACAAATCGGCTTTGAGCGCATCTATTATTCAGCCGTTTGCATGATAAACCTCCCCCTGGAACCGCTGACGTTTTCCCCCCCTCAAACCATTGCGTACACAGACAGTTTTTCATCTGTTTCGCAGGCAGTGTTGGAACCTCCAGTCCTGCAACTGGTTCTTGAGTTGATTAGGATGCACTTGACATGAGCTGAGGCAGCTTAAAAGTTTAAAAACAAAATCCTTAAGTTCCCTTTTTAAAGAGAGAGTCTCGCGTTTGCCTTCAAAACAAAGCTAAAATCAATTTTTGAATTTGTCGAGAGCGACCATGAAATGAAATATGAACAATTGGCCTCATAGAATGGGTCAGGGGACAAAAAGTCATGTGAATAAATTTAGTTCAGCAGTGGTTCACCAGCTTTCAGAACCAACTTTAGCAGCAATAACGCTCACTGGTGTTTTTGACTTTATTAGTTTGTCACATTGAAGAATTTGTCCCTCTCACCTTTAAACTGTTCTTCCTTCCATTGGGGTTTGAAGACATCTGTCTCTGTGCAGCTAACTGAAGGTCCAAGCACAGCATTTTAATCAGGTTTAGATGTTTAATGTTTCTCTGTTCACCTCCTTGTTTCTCTACCATCACATCCTGACCCTGGTAGCACATTAGTAAATTTGGATGAATTAGTGCTATTAAGGTGGAATTTAAGAAGCTTGTCGAGTGTTTAGTTTCAAAACAGAAAAGCATGAAGCTCATTTTCTATCCCACACTGGACTCAGTTCGGGCTAGTTCTCTTTACTGTTCTGGTATGGCCCCGCCATCTTTATTCCTCTATCAACTGGCTGTGGACTAAGGATGACCAACAGCGCTCTCCACTGGATGGCCACCAAACCTCAACACCAAAAGACGGGAAGTGGACATTATTAGTTAATCGATTGGAATCTATTTTAATTTACTAAACCATTAACTGAGAATTAATCATAAATCAATTAATTGCTTGCATCCCTAATTGACCAGTTGATGACCCAGTTTGGAACAAGTTTCAGCTGTTGGACAGATGATCTCACTGTAGTTCTCCGGTTGTGGAACCTCCTAAGATGATATTTGTGAAGCCAAGCTTCCTCCAAGCTTGTCTTGTTCGGGTTTTCTCTTCCTTTCTTCTTGAAAATCTTCATTCTGCTGCGCGCTACTTCAAACGCTGCTAAAGAGGAGTATCTCACTCGGGCTGCAAACTGTGAGCAGCGATGAGACGTGAAGCCGACAGCAGCAGCTACATGCTGCACGTCAGAGGATGGCAACAGCATGAAATGATCTAAAAACACATCTTTGTGTAACTCTGGAGAGAACACGCCGGACAGAACAATGTGCTTTCATTCACACAGGTCAAAACGGTGGAGGCAGAAAGTCCTGCAGCAGCGCTGCTGATGCAGGGAAAACACCCACGTCCTCATCCACTTAAACCTCACTGCCGCTGCTGCTGCCACTGCTGCTGCCGCTGAGTGTTATTGTCACCTCATCCTTACCCATCACCTCCGACAGACCGCCTCTGCAGCACAACACAGACAAAGCCTTCTGTTCTCGGCAACAGTATCGCATGTCGGCGTGTTCCTGACACTGTAACGGAACCAAATCCGTTAAACATCAGCTTCTGGCTCATTGCTGCAGGAAGCAGATTACCTAACACTGGGTTTATCTATCTTTAGCAGGGAGCAAGCAAGAGCGGTACACAAAAAACGGCATAAATAAGAATACCTACAACACCTTGCAGTTGTTTTACGTTCATCTGTCATGGTCATTTATTTCTGATTTATTATAAGCTTCCTATGTTGGTGATGCATCATGCATCTTTGGTGGGTTTTGAAAACCAGAACCAGGTCCACAAGTTAAAAATTTGGGATTTTCTCTAATCTTCACATGGGCAAAATTATTTGTACAGGTTCAAACATATACTACGATATACCTGAACTTGTATGTTATTTTACGAATATTTGTAAAATAAATAAATAAATAAAATGTTTTCGAGTTACACAATTTTTGTTAGACATTTACCTCAGTAAGATTAGTTATTCACAAAGCACCTTAAGAGAGCTGCTAACATGAGTATTGAGTGGAATTGCATAGGAATTCAATGGCCAGGCTAGAATCCTAGGTGTGTATTTTTATTCCTAGTCTTATTTTGTTTCGTGTTTTAACGAACCACAGTCAAAACATGATCTTATTGATCTATTTCAGACAGACTCAAGAAATTAAAGCAACCAGGCAATAATATATTTTTAAGACAATGTAATTGGTATGATAAGATAGGAAATTAGTTTGGGATTTTTTTTTGCCCACATTCGGTTCACACTTTTTACCAATTCGTGGTTGTATTGCTCCATTAAACTATTTGTCAGCTGTCATTAAACAAGAAATAGATGAAGAACCAATCACAAAAGACAACGTCACACTTAGCATAGTTTTAGCACAGTGTACTATTTTCTTAGCCAGTTTTTCCCATTCCAGATCAAATTGTGATGCGTATCTGACGCTAATCTGCTATTGTAACACCAAACTGTTAGATGAAACACAAGTATGGTGACCCTTTTTGTAACGCTAATCCACTTTGTGCAGTGCGTCAGCACCACCGGCCAATGCCTCACAGCATGATCCTTCCACCGCCACGATTGGAAATGATGCAATGTTGTTGTGGTTTAAAACCCTGACTTTGACTCCTGCAAACATCCCACCTGTTCATAGGATTTAGAGAAGGGGGAGGGGAAAAAAATGGTTATCAAACTTTTAAGTTTTTCTGTCTTGGAAGATGAAACAAGTCAAACAAATCATAAAAACGTCTGACTTGCACTCTCTTCTGAAGCAGGTCGTATTAAAAAAAAAAACTTTAAAGTTTTAAAAACAAACAAAAGTGATGAACAGCTTGAGGCGGGGATCAGCTACAACGAATTTCTGTCAAAACCAGTATCGATAATAAAGAACCCACATTGGGGTGCTTCAATATTGTTATTGAAAACATTGTTCGGGATATAAAGGAGAGAAAACACCAGAGCTGTCACTAGTCTTTAGATGTAGTTCTTGTCAGCGAATCGATGCAGTTAGATGAGATTAGTTCAATTTTTTCAGAGGGATTGTTGATGTGCAAAATGTTCAAAAAGAAACTGGAACAAGATTTAAAAAGGCTTTCAATTAGTTTGGATTATGAAACAAATACATAGACAGACAGATGGATCCTATTACTTTACAGTTGCAGAAGTGCAATTGTTTCACTTCAGCGTATTTGTACAGTTTTCATTGCATCTCTATGTTCATTGTGACTGTGTGTTATAACTAAGTTTTTTGTATGCTGCCATTCTTGGCCATAAACTTCTGGAGAAAAGGGCCAATCATTTTTAGAAATTGTTAGAAAAGAATGTATTCATGTAGACCCAGAGTTTCGACAAAATTGCTTTATTTGAGGTGACAAATGTGTTTGAGAGGCTTCTGTTATCACAAAGTTTATCCTGTTTACTACCTGGTGTTAGTTGGGTCTGGAACTGCAGCAGAAATCTTTTTACCAAATTTCAATTTCTGTGCATCGTGTTTTTTCCTTCCTGCTCCAGGCAAAGAAGAGTCCTTACGCTTTCCTGTGGGACATGGCGGTGCTGGAGTATGCGGCGCTGACGGATGACGACTGCACCATCACGGTTTCAGGAAACAGCATGAGCAGCAAAGGCTACGGCATCGCCATGCAGCACGGCAGCCCATACAGAGACCTCTTCTCTCAGAAGTGAGTGAACACAAGATAATGACGAGGAGATCATTGAAAAGGACAGAATGCTTCTTTTGGTCCTCCTCATATGGTGGCCGCCAGGTGCAACTGCATAGCAAATGGCAAAACGTGCTGCAAACACACGAATGATGAAAATTCCAAAATACTTAAGTGCAGCACCAAAATGCTGCAAAGAAAAATTGTTTTTAATCCAGAATATATAAACAAAATGGGGAAAATAGACGCAAATAGCAAGAAAAACAGCAACTATGAAACGCTGCAAACTTGCTAGTCCTTGACTGCCCTAAAACAGAAGTCCTCCAGTCCACTAGGGGGACTTTATAGTTGGTAACATAAATATGCTGCCGTTCTATAGTATCGTAAAAGACTGCATGTTTGAAAAAGACATGAAGTATAACCCGCATTTTCTTTCTTCCTCCAACTTTCTTTTTTACATCCCATTAACTCATTACATCCTGTATTTACTGATGGTCTGTGGTTGCAGCATTTTCTTTTGCGATTATTTGTATCCAGTCTGAGATATTTTAACATACATCAGAACTCTGCTTTATATGAATATGTGTCGATGGTAGCAAATGTGGGTACAGAGAATGAACTGAGAAACTTACGTTGTTGTGTTCTTTGAGTTTTAGTTTTTATTTGTTGCTGAGAGTGACTTACAGCTTTTGTAAAAACCTGCCGCTGAACAAAAAGAAATTCCACACTAACACCTCCAGGAGTTGTTACTGTGGACGTATGCCCATGTTTGTATGTATATATATATATATACATATACTGTATATATATATATATATATATATATATATATATATATATATATATACAGTACAGACCAAAAGTTTGGACACACCTCCTAATTCAATAGGGTTTTCTTTATTTTCATGACTGTTTATAAGGCAAGAAATCCCACTTATTAACCTGACAGGGCTCACCTATGAAGTGAAAACCATTTCAGGTGACTACCTCTTGAAGCTCATCAAGAAAATGCAGAGTGTGTGCAAAGCAGTAATCACAGCAAAAGGTTGCTACTTTGAAGAAACTAGAATATAAGGGGTATTTTCAGTTGTTTTACACTTTTTTGTTTAGTGCATATTTATTTCCACATGTGTTATTCATAGTTTTGATGCCTTCAGTGTGAATCTACAATGTCAATAGTCATGACAATAAAGGAAACTCATTGAATTAAAAGGTGTGTCCAAACCTTTGGTCTGTACTGTATATATATATATATATATATATATATATATATTATAGTATCTCAATATAATGTATTTCATTAGAATGGGATGATATCTCGTAATGAGATACGATATTGTAAATGATATCTAATTACTATATAATAAGATATAATATATCTCATAGTAATGAGATATTAAATATGAGATGTAATTACATCATTGCTATGTAATGAATAATTATATTATAGTGATTACATAGTAATGATCTCATTACATAGTAATGAGATATAATGAGATACTACAATATAGTATCACAAATGAGATATAGTATTGTGTAATACCCTCATTATATTGAGATACTATGTCATTATAATTGAGATAACATCTCACTGTATTGAGATGTTTTCTCAGTATAATGTTTGTTATATTTAGGTACTATCTCAATGTAATGAGAGTTTCTCAATATAGTGAGATACTATATTGAATGAGATAGTAACTCAATACTCATTACAATGAGATGTTATAGTTTGTTGCAAGGCAATAGTGTTACCAACTGCACCACTGGAGTCTCTCTCATCTGTGAATGTGAACCTGTACTGGGCTGATTCTGTGCCTTCAAATCATTTTAACAATGCTTCTGGAGAAGATTCATAACTTATAACTTCCTGAAACAGGAACAGGTCTGAAAAAACAGCCTGTGTGCTACACTCAAGAGAGAGATTCACTTGATGTATCTAAGAGTGATGTCATCACTGCTGATGTCATTGTTACCAATGGAACTGAACATTCTAATGGTGCATTCACATCAGACACGTTTTGAGCGTCAGGCGAGTCTGTTTTATATTCAAAGTCTATGTGGAGCGTTGGATGCGCTAGATGTGTCAAATGCTCCAAATGGTTCAAATCGCGCTGCGCTAGACGCTTGAAGCTCACCGCAATGGCCCTCGAAGCGCCTCCACATAGACTTTGAATGCAAACCAGACGCGCCTGACGCTTAAAACGCACTTGCTGTGAACGCACCATTATATGTCAGTGTCACATTACATCAGTAATGTGACACTGTCAATTCCAGTCCTCAAGCCCCCCTGCTGTGCATGTTTTAGATGTGTCTGTATTTCAGTACAGCTGATTCAAATGATTGCATGACCTCTTCTGCAGTCATCAAGTACTGGAGAAGGCTGTTAATCTCCCACAGATTCAATCTAGGTGTGTAGCAGAAGGGGAACACCTAAAACATGCAGGGCAGGGGGAGCACGAGGACCGGAAATGAGAAACACTGCATTATGTCCATCATATTAGGACCAAAGCCCGGTTCTAATATGATGGACTTATTGTTTGGGTCAAGGGTCCCAGGTAAGATGCAAATTAAGTTATAGTTAAGGTTAGGGTTAGGAATAGTCTAGCATTGGTTAGGGTTACAGAAAATGTCTGGGTTAGGCAAAATTGCAGCTACTAAAATGAAGGGAAATCAATGCAAAGTTCTAATACGGGTCGAAATAGTTTTGACAAACCTGTACAGCATTTTGTTTTAGTAATAATTTAATAATTTAATTTCTAAATTATTCTATAAATAAACAATCTTGATATAATGTTAGGTTGTATTTCTGCCAATTGCATAGCTGCAGTACATTAGTAGTCTAATGTGTTGAATGTGCTGAGACACAGTCAACGCATTAGACACCAATCAGAACCAAAAGTTTGCCTTTTGGTTCTGATTGGTTGTTTCTGGACAGCAGCAGAATCAGATGCATTTTCACAGATTCTCTGTTTCATATTCTACTGTCACACACATTTAACAAATATTCATCCATCCATCATCTAACACACTTATCCTTGCGCACACACATTCACCTTCGGACAATTTAGAGAGATCAATTAATCAATTAATTTTTGAGAAATGTTACATGTGTATAGGAACATTTTATTAATGTTTCTTATGCTGTTTTGAACTCTGAAACTGATCTTGTGTTTTCTCCATTGATTTTGGAGTAAGGAATTTTATTTGCATTGAGGCCTGTGTCTGTTTTTATTACTCAAATTTGTGTAAAGCCTCGAATTTTCATAATGCCCAGTTTTAGCAAAACCTGGGTTTGTATAGTGACATAGGTTAGTGCCACCTGGGTGTGGGTCGGCGTAAAGGCCGAGCCGGGCACAGATTGGCCTTTACGCCAATGCCAACATGAAGGCCCTCCATGCAACCAGTGGAGGTTGGTCGCATGGACGTCTGTCTTTCCTCAGACCTCCATGTTTGTGTGGAGGTTTGGCTTTTCATGGACTCCTCTGTTTGCAACCTGGGTTTGGGTCGGTGCAAAGGCCAAGCCAGGCTACGCACGGAGACCCCTGGTTGATTGGAGGTCTGTCTTTTCTTGGTCTCCTCTGTTTGTAGGGAGTCTTCTGTTTGCAACCTGGGTTTGGGTTGGCATAAAGGCTGAGCTAGGCTGTGCATGGAGACCCCTGGAGGTATGAAGTTCTGTCTTTGCTCTGTTGGTAGGGAGCCTTCTGTTTGCAGGGGGACCTCTGGTTGGGTGGAGACTCTAGGGTGGTTGTTTTCCAGAGCAAGTTTCAACTTGACTTTCAGGTCAGTAACCTGACCCTGCAGAGATTTCACTGCTTCCTCCTGTTCTATGAATTTGGAATCTTGCTCAGCGTGACGTTTGAGCTGCTCCTCATATTTAAGCCTCACTCTGTATTCTTCAACCATTACTTCTATCAGACCTTTATTGCGGGAGGCATATTTTTCAGCCTCCCTCTGGAAGTAATCCAGCTGTTGAAGAACAGTCTTGTCTGCTGTTACTTTGGAAGAGCAAGAAACCTTTGACACATCTGTCATTTCTGGCACGTTTCTTCCATGGTCATCTTTGACTTTCATCCGACGTTCTTTTTCTAACATTTTTTGCAGTTTTTGAATTTCTTCCTGCTGGGATTTGACTTCAACCTGATATGCAATCCTTCGTTCTCTTTCCTCGTGGAGATCAAAAATCTTACTCTGCAGTTCTTTTTTAAGATCGTCTACCTGCCTTGTGAGATCTCTGACATGTTGGCTAGTCTCTTCACTCATATCATTCTTGTAGGACAAGGGATGAGAAGACTGAGGATTGCCAGTGGCCTTTGAATACTTTGACCTCCTCTCATGGTATTGATATTGGGAGGCCACATAACCACATTCCTTTTGTTTTCTTGACTCTGCAACTCCAGTGAAAACAGGGCTAGAACGGGTAACTGTAGATGGTTGATAAGTTTGCTGGTTTTCAACTGAGTTGAGAGGCTCGGGGTCAGCAGCTGGAGTTTTTTCCTGCTCAACTTCCACTAAGGGGGTGATCTCGAAGCCAGCAGAGGGAGTTGTTTCCTGCTCAACTTCCACTAAGGGGGTGATCTCAAAGTCAGCAGAGGGAGTTGTTTCCTGCTGGACTTTCAATGATGTTGGACTCTCCAAGTTGCCGGAAGGACTTGGTTCCCCCTGGATCTCTGTTGATTCATCTTCCGGCTTAATGGGGCTGTCGCTGTCATCTTCAATAGGGAAAATGACAGCGTTGTAGTCGACTTGGATGTTGAGGTCCATCATGTCGATCCATGAAAGCTCTGCTGGAAAAGCTTCATGTTCACAAGCAATCTGTTGTTGCTTCATGTTTAAATTCTGGTAGATTCTTGCTTCTCTGAAAGGCTCGAAAGATCTGAAATCGATATCTGGCTTGTTTTGATTAACTTTGAACGTGCTCTGAAGAGTGATCTGTCGCGATAGAACTGTGGAACAGGTCTGAGAAAACTCTGTCTGTGAGCTACATTCAAGAGAGAGATTCCTTTGTTGTATCATAGAGATGTCATAACTGCTGATGTCATTGTTATCATTGGAACTGAACATGCTAATTCAACCAGCTGTTTGAAAAATGCCACACAGTAGCTCACTTTAGCTTCAAACACATGTTAATACCTTTGTATCATAGCTGGTTTGAAATTAAAATTGTCTGTGTGAAAATGGCCCATATTTCAAATTAAAACATACTAGCACTGCCTCTATCCTTGCCTGCTTACTGCTCCGTCTAAAAATAGCGCTCCTAGCATCAACCATTAATGACGTAGACGTAATGTTCAGACTGTGCAGCTAAAAACAATGAATAAGACCTGGGGGAGGTGACCAATCCTGGACATTAAATTGGCAACATGTTGAAGATTGAAGGCTCACAGGTGAGCCAGAAGCAAGAACTACTGACATCACAGTAAACAGAGATCATTTAAATGGTAAAGGAGCAGATACTGGAATGGAAATCAACATGCACACAGACCTGGAAATGCTAACTGCATGCAGTGCTAAGAGAATTTTGGAACTGTATCTTTACATTTACAGATCTCTATATCTTTGTATTGGAATATATCTACCAAGATCAGATGGAAAAATAATAAGCACACATAAAATTAGGCTAAAACATATTCATATCTCTGGAAAATTTCATAACTTTCTCCACAAACCCTCTTCCAGGTCAAAACCAGGACTCTGGCTCCATTAAATGAAACAAAGAAAGTACTTGTATTTTAAGGAGTACATAAAAACGGCTAAGAACTAGTGTGATGATGATTGGGACCAGATGCCTGGGGTGAAAAAAACTTTTATTTGTGCTTTCTTTGCCTGTGTACTGTATGTTAGAAATAGAAAAACAGAAATATCAAATCATCAGTTGATGTTGGCATTAGCTATAAAGGCTAACTAAAATATACGCAGAACCTATTTAAAAGTATTAGCAAAAGTACAACTTCAGAAAAGTATCGTTTGTATACATTTGTAATATATTTTTAAAATTTGTTGAAAATATACATTTTTACAAATACATAAAAAGTGCATTTTTAACATTATTATCCTAAGTATAATTTTAGGAATATATTTAATTAGAATCTAAATAATATTTTAAAACATACTTTTAGAAAGTGTGCCAAACTACACTTTTTAAAAAGAATATTAGATGCATGTTTTTAAAAATGTACTTATATTACATGTTAATATAATCCTAATAAGTATATAGACATGTATTTCAGAAAAATACAGCATATTTAAAATAGACTTAAATATATTATTTTTCACCAGGACACTCTCAAAGTATTGTTAATATTTTTAAAAGGATAGATGTACGGACCAGCACCGACCTGAAGACTAAATTGTAGGGATCGCCGTCACTCGGAGGTTTGAGCTTGAGATCTATTACAGTTATCTGTTGATAGCTGAATGTGAATCTTCAGCTGACGTGCGTCAGAGCTTTAGCTGCTTTAAAGGGCCAGGAAAACAAAGATGATGATGGAGGTTGAAGGCTTTCTCTTCCCTCTAATCCTCGTTGTTGACCTTAAGAGTTCATTATCATCTTAAAAGGCCTGTGATGATGAGTAAAGGGTCTCACTGAGCCGCCTGCCTCTGCAAATTACAACAGAGTTTTTAACGAGGAACATTCTTGCTGGAAGATGAAGTGGTGTCACACCGACTGACTCTTAAACCTGCGTGTTGAAAGATCGGGAGATAAGAAACACCTCCTGCCGGTCGGGCTCTCGCTGTTCAATCAATAACGCCTTCGAGGCTGAAGTCAATTAGGCTCACATGAAAGGAGCTCGCATTAAGCTGCGTTGTTGCGAAGGAAACAGGATTACTCACGGTGAGTGAATGTAAACAGAAGTACATGTGCTAATTACTCACCTCGTCTCTGCGAGGCAGATGTCTGAGCAAAGCCGGTAAATTTAAGGAAGTTGGATCATCTTCCTCAGATGAAGCCAGGCGGCTCCAGAGAAAAGTCGGGGGGTTTTTTTTCCCCTAATCAAACACAAATTGATCCCAGTGAGATCATAAAAAATCATGCAGATTGGTTATAATCTCCGCAATATTACGTCATTAGCAGCGAGATCACTTAAATCTGAACACTTTCTCATCCATCTGCTATTGATTTTTTTTCTTCTTCTTGAATTTGAAGACATTAAAGCACTAATCTAAGGAAGTGAACATCAGACAAGCACTTTTATTAGGTGCAGGATGTATTTTTGGTATAGTGCTACAGTACCGTATGTTTTTAACATATTTTGTGTGGCTTTAGCATGCAAAAGTTCAAATCATGTAATACAAACCTGTTTATATTAGTAATTTAAAAGGGACTTATTGGAGAATATAACTTTATTTAAAACTTACTGTAAGGTTGAAACTAGAAAGTAAGAAAGCTGTGTCATCTGCATATGGGGAGATTATTTGACCACAGCGAACCTCTTTTTGGTTTCTATGTTTTAGTCTCAGACATTAAGAAACTTAAAATTAAAAAAACCTTATAACACTATGGGGAAATCCTGACAACGAGGGTCATAAATGCAGCATGCAGTTTGAGGAAATAGTAAATGAGCTTTATTCATTATTCTTATCTGGGTCCTAGTCAATAAGATCTCATCTATGAAAGGTTTTGTGATACAACCTTCGCTAAAGTCAAAGAAAATTGTTAGAAAAGTCATAAAATTTATACTAAGAGGAAATTCAAGTATTTAAATAGACTAAATGTCTTCTGGGCGCTGAACTGTTTTACTTATACAATACAGTCACCTTAACCTATTACTGTACAGGCTTTAGGTGGAAGAGAATGTTAAAACCTGGACAACAGGTTCAAAGAACTGAGAATGACAAACACATTGACTAAATAACATATAAAGAACTGGCCTGGGACATCAGTGATCAGCCGGCCTGATTTTTAAACAAGAGTATCAGCAGTAGAAGAATATGTACCAATGGTGTTTCCTAATGTGAACATGAAGCATTCATGAAGGAAGCTTTGTTGTTAAAAAACAAAGAAAACATGAAATTGAGAAAAGTGTCACTCAGAACAGATCCTAAATCATCTAAACATCTTAAAGTTTTTCTTTGGCAGTAGCTTTGTGAAAGTCCCTGCTCAGAAGCTGTGCGTTTTGGTGCCAAGAGAACAAAGGCTTTGTGAACTTCCAGTCACTACTGAGCGCTCTCACTCTGCAACTACCTCAACTACTGTATGTGAACGCCATAAAACGCCCTGAGTAGGATAAGTGCGTGACAGGAGGGGGGAGAGAGAGAGACAGAGAGTGTGTGTGAGGCGAGTGGCGTGAGCAAAGTGTAAGCATCATTCCGCTGTTTCGTTTTTTATCTTTATTTTCCACCCTGACTCTTTTTAAGGCTGCGTTCAAAAACACAGGTGTCTGCCCACTGAATTAGAATCGCAAATGAGCATTCGATTGGATTTTCTGGAGCAGATTTGTTACTTTTGTATTGCTTAGCCCATAACTAATAACAATCTTCACACCTGTTTAGTTAAATATGTTGCTACGATTAATTTGAATGATTTTTCACAAGTCAGATTTCATGGTTCTCCCTGTGGCCACTTGGTGTCCTACATGCAGTGCGTTACGCGCTGCTTGTCACACACGTATGCAGCTACCATGCAGGAAGAAAAGCATTTATTCATCTCCTTCTTGATGAATTCAGCTGCCAACCAGTTTTCAATGACAGGTAATTTTGGGAGGAATTTTCCGCGCACCTGCTCTTGGATTTTCCTCTGTGCGATGAAAAAATTTGCGGGGCTCAAAGTCTCTGCTGCCTTGGAAGCTTCTGATGTGAATATAGAAAGTTTGTAGGGAGGGCGGCTGTTATTCAGCAGCTCCCACGTTAGAAGCAGCAGCAGGTTTTTGATGTTTGCTGCACTGAGGCACAAACTCCTTAATGCATTAACCATGGCACACTCTTTGTCGCTTTGTGAGGATGAAATATACATAAACACCAAAGGTGGAGTCTTGGCGTTAATATAGATGTTGACACAGAGAATTAGCAGCAGCAACCGCTGTGCTGCAGGTTCTTTGCTCTCCGGTGTGTTTCGCACCTCGTAACGCCAGAGGCGTCTTCGCACGAGTGTCGTTTACACCTCCTCCCACTTCCGCTCTCCTCCTCCCTGCTCCGGCTCCGTGTCCTCCTCTTTCATCCTCCGAGGTCAGGCGCAACACTGAGCAACAATCCCATTTCTCTTTGAGATCGTCCTCTCTGTATGTGACGAGCCGTGGACCTGAGGGGACGATGAGTCAGCAGCACTGGCTGGATAGAGATAAAACCTCTGAAATGCAGAAACACTGCCACACAGAGAGGTGACAGATTAGTTTGAGGACTGTGTCGGCGTTTGATGCTTTCTAGCAGTTCTCTGAGGGTTAGACAACAATAAAAGGGCGTTGTCTGTGTTTGCATTCACACCGCGGATGCGACTGCTGAGGCGACGTCGGTCCCCACAGGGAGTCGGTGGGTATGCGAGTTAACATGAGCACATAAGCTGCGTGAAGATTGTTACTTTCAGCTCTGTGCTTTCTTTAGATTATTAAAAGCAAAAGTTCAATGTTAAATTTCGTTCGATTCCTAACACACTAACGAAATCTAGCCGAGGAGCTTTAGTAATTACAATCAGCTCAGCTCCTGCAGAGCAGGCACAAAGCTAAGATCAACTGCATCCAAGAAGTTTGGAAAGTTCCCTGCTGTCTGAGAAAAACAGAAATAATTCTGCAAATACAGGACGCCACAGACGTTTCTCTTTTGTTTAGTGTTAAATGCTGCTCTTTTTCAGATTAAAAAATAAATACAGCAACCCGACTTGTTATAGTATTTTAATTCAGGTGGAGTGTAACAATCTGAGTGAGATCGGCTGCGTCAGGTGTGTATCTGTGATGTAGACTGTGCTACTGTCTCACCGGTTGGGATTTAGTAGTGTGACATGTGGTTTGCTTTTAAAATGCTGTTCCTTCAGACACACATCCCTGAACATTGGGATGGTGTTTTGGTGTTTGGTTCATATTTATGCTAACAGACGTTCACATACATTTAGATTTATTTTATATAGATATGGCTTGCTGTTGCAGATTTCCTTGCCAGTCTAATCAACTTTTTAACAAACATGGTCAAATCATCTAGAGTCTGGATTTCTGTAAAAGCAAATATTTTTGCATGTCTCCGGCTGTTGAAAGGAGGAACAGAGTCTGACTCAATGTTTGACAGCGACATTGGAGTAATGCTAACTTTATAACTGACTAAACCACAAAAACGTGGCTTGTAGACTAGTGCGACCTACATATGTAATTTCTTTTTTTCCCCCAAAGTTAGTGGGTGTGACTTATGTTCAGATGTGCTCAGTATAATATGAAGCAAACCTGCTACACCAACTAATAATAACATAACTCACATCTTTCGCTTTTTTCATTGTTTAAGTTTAAACATCTTGATAGACTATGCTAATACTGAGATAGATATGTGGAAAGATGAATTCCAGTTCTCCACAGAAGTTACTGGGTGTAATGTAAACTCTGTCAGAGATTTTAAAAAAAATCTAAACATAACCCCACCCCCTCTTTGCATAGCAAACAGTATTTAAATTACTTTTAATCCAGATCCAGTCTGAACGGAAAGCTTGCTGTGGTGATCTAAGAAAACTTTTTCACCGTTTCATTCCTCATTGTCTTGCCTGTCTGGTCCCTGCTGCAGTCGCGTTCAGCTCTGTGTTGACCCCGTGGAGGTGCCTCCGCTCCATCTTCCCTTCTCTCTTCAATTAAACAACTCTGTGTTCAATTTGTGCCACTCAGAGAATGCTGAGCTGCTCCTTATTTAATGAATTTTCCGCTCTGGGCCCGGCCCGGTTCAGCGGGCGTCCAACAGCCGGAGGCATCTTCTCGGCGCAACGCTCTGGGACTCGCAGGGATAATGTGTCTGAGTGTTAAAATGAGGGCAGGGCTATTGTTCACCGTAGAAGCCATTATCTCTGCGTTCCCAACCATCATGTTAATACCACATCCCATAACTGCTATGCTACCTCCATTGCCGACTGTCTGCTTGATAATCCGGCCACTAAGAACCTTCGCAGACTTTGTAGCTTCTGCTGAATTTGTGCTGCTAAACTGTTTTGTCCTCAGGGTGTTTAGAGGAGAGACTGTGGATGGACACAACCGTGCGCTGACCTTCAGCGTGTTGACACTGAGCTGAGCCGATTAAACACATCAAATTAGGCTTTGGTTTTATGGCCTGATTACCTCTGCTTTATTGCAGAAACAGCATATCTGATGTTTAGACGCACAGCTCTAGATTAGATAGATGATTTTCGAAAGCATTACTCTGAACCTTTCCATCAAACTCTGTAGCTGTCTACTGTGTTTGCTCTTCGTAGTGAACCTGTAACAAAGATGTGTGCAAGTACTCACTTCTTTGGGAGGCTTGTTATTGATAAAAATGCATGCTATTTCATTTAAACTGAAAGAAGCACTTGCTTTTGAGTCACAATAGATCATTTTGCTGGGTAAGAATCTTTTTCTTTGTTTAAAAATGATAAAATACCTGCCTTGAGGTGGTTATTTTCAAAAGAACTGTGACAAATGAGCACATCTTGACTGAAGGCTTACTTATTTTCCTGTTGCATTTCACTTTCTAACTTAATTCACAGATGGATTTATTTGTGTGGATTATTCAGGTTGTTACCGACCTCCAGTGTGAATTTCATGTCAGTAGCATGATCAGAAATGTATTTATTGAGAATAACATTTTGTCCAGTACTTATTTCCTTTTATGTACTGTAAACCAGTAGCCACATAAAGCAGTGGGAAGTGGACTAAAACGTCTCTGTGGCATTCCTGTTGTCTCCTTCAGGATCTTGGAGCTGCAGGAGAAAGGCGACCTGGACATCATGAAGCAGAAGTGGTGGCCTCGCACCGGCCGCTGCGACCTCAGCAGCCACGTCAGCGCCCATCCCGACGGCCGCTCCCTCAAGCTACACAGCTTCGCTGGCATCTTCTGCATCCTGGCCGCCGGCCTCTTGCTGGCCTGCCTGGTGGCCGGCTTGGAAGCATGGTGGAACAGCAACCGCTGCCGGCAGGAGCAGCCCAAAGAGGTGACCGAGCATAGGGCCCGGCGGACGGGCCAGCGGGGGGAAGACACTGCCACACTCTACTTTAAGGATCCAGC
Source organism: Xiphophorus hellerii (assembly GCF_003331165.1). Lineage (NCBI taxonomy): Eukaryota > Metazoa > Chordata > Actinopteri > Cyprinodontiformes > Poeciliidae > Xiphophorus > Xiphophorus hellerii. The sequence continues at coordinate 16,924,207 of NC_045681.1, forward strand.
CGCAGACGCGAGCCCCGACTTAGTGGAGCTCCAGTACACCCAGCTGTAGAGGAGAGATTTAGGGTGGTAGTGTTAGCGGAGGAAGGCTGGGGGACAGAGGGAGGCAAGGTAGGACAGAGTTACGTCGACATGCTCTGTGCCTCATCAGCCCAGGCCACTAATTGAAATCAAATTTGGTCTCTTATGATTTAACCCGCTTCATTTTTTTTCTTTTATCCGTCCATCTCTCCCCTCTCACCTTGTCCTAAACAAGGACTTCGGCTATTTTTGTAGCTCAAATTCTTCTAGCCACAAGAAGCACACAGCATACGCCGCCCAACCATTACTTCTACTAATTCGCCCATAAAGCAACTTATCTGTGCTTCCCCTCATTAGCTCAACACGCCAGGTTCTGCCTTCCAACACATCCTGCATGTTTCCCAGCAAACCTTCACTCTCACTAAAGCACAGCGTGCACCACAGGCTTTAATGATCGATCCCCACGGTGACGCCTTTCTAACCATTTAAGAGCCGCTATTGAATTATTGTTACAAAGCCATTTTCTGTAGTAAAGCTTTGGTAATTTCCTTAACCCAAGGGTTCTGAAAGGAGGCGATAATTAGCCAAGAAAATGAGTGATTGCTCAGGCTGCCGGGGATAACGGTGTCAAACACTGAAACCTTTTTAATGCTTATGGACATTTTCAATTTTACTGAGATATCAGGAGACAAAAACAGTCATAAAGCAGTTTCCATTAGTAGTTACGCCATCAAGTGGTGTCCAAATATTTGTTCTTATTGCTGAAACCCATCTTAATAAGTGCCTGATGAATAATAAATGGTTCACTGTTATGGTTATATTTTCGCAAGTTGTGAAAGACGCCTGATGAGGATCAACTTTAATGTGATATAATTAGCACAAATCCCTGAGTGGCCCTTGAGTTTTGGAAAGACTTGCTGCTATAAGAAAAAAGAAAAAAAAAAGGCCAGTGGAGAGCTCAACACGGCACCGCCGGGGCTTTTCTGTGATGACTAAAGCGAGCAAACAAAAAAACAAACATTCTTCTGCAGCTTGTGAGCATTTATGCATTAGTCTATTCTGATAAATGTGTATTGCCAGACGACAGGAATTTTAATTTATTCCTCTTCTCTTTATTATTTACGTCCTGTAGTCTTTTGTTGTGGTTTTATATATATCTGAAGCTCTTTCAGAGTTTTTCCTTTTACACATTTTTTATTAGAATGAGGTGTCGGACCTAAAACAAAATGGATACAATCTAGCCTCTTAAAAAAAACAACAGTCCCTTTTGGACCCTTGGCTATTCAGAAACGGTTGCTTGCTACAACATGGACTCTGTTGAAGTTTGAAATTTTTCCCAGTCGCTAACATTTGCCGTATTTAACTAGACAGCTCAAGCTTACCGGAAATGACCTGCGCCGTAAACAACCATCCTCAACCCTGAAGAGAGAAATGCCAACCTAAACAAGATGGCTGTTAGTGTTTATTCAATATTTGGAAGGGTGGCCAACACACACTGAACGGCTTTGTTCACTTTCACAGCTGCCATTACTCAGCTACAGGCAGACTACAGTTCTAAAACAGCGCAGAATAACTCATTCACAACTTCTCTTTCTGTTTGCTGATTGGCCCAGTTGGCTCGACTTATTCCATGCTTTTATGTAAGTAATGTCTGATTTTGGTATAGGTACTTTAACATAAACAGTATGATCTTTTTTTTTCAGATACTGTTGATATTTATTTGGCTAGAGTGATGCTGGACACAATGCACAGAGCAGCCACAGTGCCTTACAATGACTGTCTTGATGAAGTTGTAGAATTGTCACGGCAGTAGTGTGGCCATTTTAAATTCACTGCTGGCACTGTTTGCCACCATGATACTATTCTACCAGAAAATGTGCACTATTTTTGGGAAATAGAGTTTAATATGTAGTAGATGCCCTTTCCTACTGATTTCAAAGACTAGAAAGGTTCTTCTTTAAAGATATTTAGCACTGCAGTACCCTGTTGTGTGTCAACATCACATGCTCATTCTTTCAGCGTAGGAGCCTTTTTTATGATTGAAGGACTTATAGGCCAGACACAAATAATATATATAATACATAATATAGACTCCAACTCCAAAAAGCTACTGATCAAAACATCTGCCTGGCCTGAGGCTTTAAACAGTTTGCTAATATATGCTGTTGCACTCTTCTGATTAACAACCTCAGGAGCAGAGACAACGCAGGTGCTTACTCTTAAAGCCAGGCTTCAGAAATCAATCAGAACACTAACACCCCTTAAAAAGTACACCCAAACAGAATCCAATAAGTTTAGTACAAGGCCCTGCAAGAGTCGCTCTTAATAGCGTTCTGAAAACTCCAGGCAATCTAAGATTCCCTGAAGAAGTTTACCATTAATGTGCACTCATGTGTTGACACAACATTGCCAATAAACCAACATAAGCTGCACAATACGTTCTTCCCCAAAAATGAACATTTCTACGATTACACGTGCAGTCAACCATCTGCAACAATCGCGTCATAGCTACAACGCCTTTCAGGTTTAAAAGTGGTGAATAACTGCAGTGCAACAGGCCACAGAAGAAATAGATGCACATCCAACAGAAACCCATGCAGCGTCATGACAGTTTAGCGCAGAAAGCGGAGCTGTTCAACTGAATGTAGGCCTCATTACAACATCAGACTTCGCTTTCACTACCGCCGTGTATCAGTTTCTTTAACAGTTAAGTGATCTTCTGTCTGTTCACTTGCTGCGTCTCGTCAGAGCTCAGATGCAGTAACCCTCAATGAGCGAGCCACGCATTCAATCAGATTTAATTAGAAAATAAAAGGAGCTTGTGTGTCACACAAAAGAAATGGGGTTGGTATCATTTAGACATGTTCTTGAATCCACTTACAGAATCTGATTAAGTTCCACAGTTTTATGTAACGGGAATTAAACAGAGGCTAATTAAACATGCAATTAGCTTCCGTAAATGAATTATCTTGACAGTAAACCGATAACGATGACCTGGAATTTAGCCGAGCCGCAGCGAGGGTAAAACGTCCCATTTCGTGTTTATCAGACGGATTAGAACAAAAGCTGGTTAAATGTTTCAGATAACCGATCCATGTAAAGACGTGAGTTCTAAAAGAGCAATAGGTGCTAAGCTTCTCCATTAGTCTGACAGCTGTATCCAAGTAAGTAAGCTAAATTTCATTTGTATAGCATCTTTCACAGATTTTAAAAAGAGACACACAGTCTCTTTCATGGGTCAAGACTCAGCTGATTTTATATCGGGCAAAGACAATTTTTTGCCAAATCTGTAAAAGTTTGAGTTCTTTTTCATTTTTGGACGATGCGAGTTCATTTTTATGGTTGTAGAATACACGCACGAATACAGTGGGATCTTCAGTGTTATCCCAGAGGTCCTTCAACAACAAGGAACCCCCTTATTCAGGTGACTAAGCCAGGGTTAAGCAGGGTTTGACTTGTGCAACAGCAGCGGATGCGTCAGCACCTTTGACCCAGAGCCATCTGCGGCTTCCATGGAGAGCTGCTTTTGCCTGTGGACCGGTTTTTAGGTGACAAGCACGACAAAAAAAACACACTCTTGTACACCCTTTCCATAGCTAATGAGATCTTCAAATAAAATCCAGTAATTAACAGTATGAAATCCGTTTGAGAACTCCAACAAGATGAAAAGTTAGCAACGCATGCCATCAAGTCCCTTAAAACCCCTTAACATGCAGCCGAATGCCTGTGTACTGTTTTTCCATTGTATTTTCCAGGGTGAGGGCTAAGGGGTTAATTAATGTCATTGATGACCTAGAGCAAAGAGTTGTGCTTCGATTTTTATTATAAACTGACATGGTAAGATAATCACATATTGACTAATGCCAAATGCATATAGTGAAAAGAAAAATTTGTCACCTTCGGTGGTTAATATAAATTGAAAATAGCATTTAACATAATGGAAAAAAAACTTCTCAGTCGGAAATGAAGCCAGTAAATGTTAACACTTCTAAAACATGTCACAGTCTTGTCTATCATTTTGCAATAGATGGAAGTAACACTTTTAAATTACATATTTATTTCTAAATGGATATTCATTTTTTACTCACGTTTTAATAATATTTGCTGTTCTGTGCCTTCAAAAATTGCAAAAATATAGCTTTTACTATCAAGACGACAACCCTACTGTCCTCTGAAAGGTCCTGTCACTAAAACCGACGTGAAGTAATCCTCAGATCGGAGACGGGGTTGGGTTCAGTGCCCAAAACGTTTAATGTGCCGGAGGAAGCTGGTACTGACAACCTCCGTTGCCAGAATCACCCAGTGTTGAGCCGCATGAACCTGAGAAAGATTTCTCACAAGTTTAAAAAAATAATAAATAAAAATAATTTTAAAAACTTTCCATCTTAGCAAAAATGTATGTCAAGACACCCACACATACAAACCACATCTTACTGAATAAATATTCCCCTGTAAATTTTTGCCCTCTGACCTCTTGTCCAGCCTTGAATATGTACAAATGTTGCTTTCTCTAGAGGACCATTGTAGCTGTAAGACGGCAGAATGAGAGGAACATCAACAAACATTTTTTGAACTAACTCGTGTGCATGAGCACTTGCTTCATGTTTAAAGCTAGCAGCATTTCAGTCATCAGAATGTAGGAAAATCTGCCTTCGTTTTCCAGATGTTTCACCACTGTTCAGGCACAAATTAAAGTCAAGGGGCTGGAGGCTTTAAAATGACAGCAATTTAACCAAGTGCTCTTCCCAGCAGTTTTTTTTTTTTTTTATGTTTAACACACTAATGCTCATGTTTTCCACTCCAGAAATGCCTCCGGGATAAGTGTGGGGATGTCACTCAAAGCACCTAAAACCATTCATGGATATTATTCCTTCAGTGTATGTTTTGAAGACACTTTACATTTTGAGTAACAGTCAGATAAAATATTGCATTTTCTCTCTCGCCAACATCTCAACATCTAGAGCTGTGATTCCCACCCCTGGCCATCAAATACCCATGCTGTGCGTATTTTAGGGTGAGTCCAGTAGACTTGGTTCAATTGGAGACCAAAATGTCAACATTTGTTTTATATTTTCAGCTGCAGCAGTTCTCTCTCTCTCTCTCTCTCCCTCTCTCTCTCACTATTTTGGGTTATTTTATTGTGTCAAACAATACAAACCAATTGAAACCAAAACAATACAAACCACAGGCATGGGGGTTCCTCTCCCCAATGCCTGTGGTGTCGCTGCACCAAAAACTACCAAAGGAAGCAACATGAAAACCTCAGAAAAACATGTTTGTATTTTCCTTCTTCTCAAAATACAAACAAAAATGGAGTAACATCAGATTTTAGCTGTTTTGTCTTTGGTAAAAGACCACAAGCCGTTTCTCCCTCCACCGCTAGATTTATCTACCCAAAAGGTCCTGTGGTATAGTTCACTTCCTGCTTTTGAAGCAGTTTACATCCACATATGAATTTGAATCGTGCCAGAGTTCACTTCGAACTGAGACCTAGATTTTTTGGTGGAAGAGAGTTTGCTTTTTCTTGGTCCACGTAAAGGTTTGCTTGCACATTCACACATCTGCAAATGAACCAGACTTTATTGGCAAACAGACTAGATTTTGATTACAGCTGACTAAACAGGGATGATGTGAATACACCCGTAGACGTATCTCACTTCCAGCACACCTGATTCAAATGATGAATCATCTCTACTGCAGAAGCTAAATCAAAACATGCAGGGGGAACTTGAGGACCAGAGTTGGGATCTAGTGAACACGCATTTCTGATTCTAAGGGCACACACAGTTATACCCAACCTGCACAGTTCAGGACAGAGTCAAATAGTCGACCAGACCCATAACGATGCCAGAACAATCTTCTTCATAGATCTGCATATTCTATTAATCACAGAACTGATAGAATATCAGCAAACAACAAACGTTGGACCCGCCATTGAATCTTGCTCACATGTTATTCCCCAAAAGAACCAACATGAACACTTGCTCAACCCCAACCACTTGCTTTATGTCTAAAGTAGAATAAAGATAAGTTTTTGGCATTTTAAAACAAAATCTTTGTCAACATTCTGAATCATATTTGGACAGAATGTAGCAATTATACACATGAGGGGTTGTGATCTTGATGGGTCATCAGGACCTAAAACTAAACCAGTTTTCAGATCCCTGTAGCATGAACCTGTAGTGTATGCTGTGTGTGGTGGTGTCAGGACATCGGCTGAGTTTCACCTCCAGCCACAGGCAGAATAGATCTGCACCATGTGACCTCTGTCAAGTGCCTGGATGAAGCTTTGATGTGGATCCATAAACTAAAGTGTGAGCAGACAATTCTGTGTCGGCCTTTAGCGCCCTTGTCTCTTTAACTCCTACCTGTTGCTGTCACTGTGTCACGTCATGCTGCAGATTATATGTCAATGTGGACACCCGTCTTCTCTCTCCTCTCCCTCTCTTCACCTCTCTTCTTCATCTCTCTATTTACACTTGACTGTCTATGATCTCGTGCAGGTCACTAAGGATTACAGACTGGCAAGGGTTTCTGGTCCATTGACATATAATGACATTACAACTGCTTCATCGGAGGGGAGGAGGGACATTTGGACAGACAGAGAGAGAGGCTGGGATGAAGCAGAAGCAATTGATACAGGTCAGATTAGAGCTCATATGCAACCATCCAAACAAACCCGAACAAATGATCAATTTCTGTGCCGTCTCAGAGCTCTTTTTTTGTTTAATTTTAGGTGGATTTATTTCTGGTATAATCTGAGCAGAAATGTGCTTGATTGAGGCGAACAAATCTTTCAGTTCTTAATCTTAAATCAAGCCCAGTATCCACCTTGAAGATTTCCGTCAATTAGGGGAAATTTAACAAATTTCTTTGACATTTTAAATACAAAAGTTTCCAAGTCAAATAGCAAAAAGTGGTTTTCAGTTTGTTTTTAGCGGCAGCTAATTATAACACAACAACCTAAACTTTTATCAGTCTCATCTGTTCATCAGACACTGACTGGAATCATCTCACCAGCAACAGTGATCCTTCCTTCATAAGAAACCCTCTCGGTTGTTACATTATTTTTGTGTTTTTCCCCTCTTTTATGTTTTGTTTGATCATCTTTTAAGTGTGTGAACGAATTTCAAACAGCTCACCTCTGACCTTTCTTGCTGCTGTTTCAGGATTGGTGAACGTGTTAGCATTAAACCATGCTTTAATGCGAGCGTGATTCTTGCAGGAACAAGATTTAGTAGAGTTTATTTTCTTTATGAGATGTGGTGGGGAGTGTAAGGCTTTTATAACCCAATGGGAAAACCTGGATTAACCCTTTCGTGCATAAATTATGATCCTTTGTGTCAAGCGTAATTTTTTTAAATTTTCTTAAGGCATAAAAAAAAAAGGAAGGAAATAAACTTGTGTAATTTTTTTTTTTTTCTTAGGTGATCAATTGTAATTTTTTCCAAATACAAAGTTGTTATTTGAAAAATACATCAGTAGTATTGTTCTTTAGGGGTTATCTGATCTGGGTTGGTTGCCTACTAATAAGACAACCAACCCGACCATTTGGAAAATCTGCTGCAACCACTGGTGTTCCATTATGAGACCTTTAACAAAAAAACAAAAAATAAATCAGTTTTCCTTTAGGAAGTTTTCTTCAGCCGATAACTTCTTCAAACCCACCTCACTACACACCTTTGCAAGAGATCCTTTCTCCCAATTTCAATAACCATCTGTGAAAAAATCACTTACTAAAAAAATCTATTTACTTTTAAGATTAAAAAAGTATTGTTGACATAAGGTGAAATTAATTAGTTACCACAGCTTTATTGGGGACAAAATGTCAGTTTACAGATTTCTTCTGTTTTTGCCGCTGCTCTTAACAAAAGTTGTTGTAGATTTTGTTGCCTTTCCATTTGCTGTTGATGTAAAGCCTTACACTATTCCTAACATAACCTCTACTTGTTTTATGTATCTATTTAGTGACACAAGACACAGAGGTATCCCTTCCCACCTTCCCCTGTAATCTTTGTCTAATTATTTTTGAATGGAAATTACGGATCTGAAGCTTAAACTCATAACATGAAAACATTTTCCCTAAAGATATCTTAACAATCAAGGCAACCTGGCTGTGAATATATATAAAAAATACACATCACAAGCTTTATTTACATTATCAACATAATTTTTTGACAAAAGCTGATTTTTTTTTTCTGTTGGAAGAATCAAAATTGGTTTAGTTAGCTTTCTTTTTCTTCAATGTTTATTTTCTGCCAAATCCGACCATAAAAGGTTTATATAGCTGATATGAAGTCTAAGCCACAGTAACAAATTTCATATCATTGCTATCAATGATAGAAGAAACATTGTATATCTGCAGTTCTGAAAATAAAAAAAACTCAATTACCGCACATTCAGGTTCCTTTGAAATAGAGTAACATGTTAATTTGTCTTTTATTTTTTAAAAGCACTATTTCTTTGGAGAGGGGGATATTTTGCTTGGCGCCCAAAGAGAAGATAGATCCTCATCTCAGAGGTGGTAACAGCACAGTAAAGGTTGATGTGAGGCAATAGGCTAGTTAAAAAAAACAGCTCCTCTGGTGAAGAATTTAAATATTTCACAAGACCACTAGAATCTACAACGAGCCAGAACCAATCAGAAACTCTCCTTATCGCTTTTGAGCACAATCCACTCCGCAGTTACTGTATTTACAAAGTGGCAGGAGGCAAAACGATTTCAAATGCCCTCCCACTGGGACCCCTTATTACCGGAGCTGTTTGTTTTCAAAATTAATGGAGGCTTTCACGCAGCTGTTGTTTCTTTTTTTTCTTTTGTCGTCCCCCTCCCCTCCATCTGCACTTACGTCGCCCGTCCGACTTTTAACAACCGGCTGAGGTTTAATCCCGGGCATTTATTTATCTTGGCTGGCTCCCAACCTGACATTCCCCCAAAAAAACATATTTTTAATGAGGTGCCAGTCTGCCGGAAGAATAACCAGGGCTGAGATGTTTTAATTGGCTCAGAGAGCTGTTCTTCGAGACTCGAGTGGGATCATTCAAACGCACCTGCAGCCTGCTCGAGCAGCAAAAGTTGAAAGCGTATCTTCACAAAGTCCTCACCTACACCTTGCTGCTTTAAATTCAGAGCTTTGCAACATTTAAGTAGGAATGCCTCTGGATTCTTAACTCATTTTTACCAGAGGAAAAACAATGCTTTGGAAAGGCTGCTACAGGCGGGGATGAGGGGTAGAGGCAGGGGGTGCATGCCCTGGTTATGTATAAAATGTTGTGCTTCTGAAACAGGACGGGACCTGAACATGTGCGCTTTAATACGGAGTGCAGATGTAACACTTGCATTGTGTCAGTGTGACTAATATCGTTTGTCGAGTTGAATCTGATCCTGGAGCCAAACGGGGCTCGCGTTCAGGAACTGACCTCGTGTGCTTGTTGGAAAGTGAATAAAGTTGCTTTAAATTCTCCCCAAACGCCAAGTGGCTGCGCTGTGACTGCACACGCGGCGAACAAACATCCATGAAGGAAAATCTGGACTCACAGCCCCCAGGCCTGCTTAATATGCTGGTCATGCCTTCCATCTCTCACTCCCTCCTCCTCTCACCCCTGCCTGTTTGTCCTTTACCTTCCCTTAACCCAGTGTACTGAAGCAGACCTGCGGTTCAACAGGGAAACACTGAAGTGTCTATTAATGCCTAACAAGTATGCATGACTGCAATCAGCAGGAGATGCCGCGTCAGCCAATGTTTTGATTAAATTGTTCTGATAGGGAACCGATTCCGCAGTCCTGCTGCACGGAGCCGTTCAGCTCCAAGGGCAGGGAGGAAAAGCACGCCACGGAGGGGAGAGAAAAACCTGGAGAAATAGTCATAAATCTGAAAAGCTTAAACTTTTATGTGTTTATCTGACACATGAAGGTTTCGATAAATCTTTTAAGGAGGAATAAAAGAGCCATCATGTTTAGCAAGAAGCTAAGCAACAGCAGACAGCTCTCCAACAAGCTCCTGCCCGTCGGTTTGGCCCCAGGATTGTTTTGGTATTTTTTCTTCTTCTTTTTTTTTCCCCCACTCCACGCATCAAACATTTAATACTCACTGGCCAAGTTTGATTTCAAAGTATACACACATATTGGTTCCTGTGGCCTCAGTTCTCACTGGGCTTTTCAACCCAAACCACAGAATGGAGTCAGTCTATCAGCTGGCGTCCGTCACAAACACTGCCTGATTAGGAATGCATGGAGCATCAGCAGAGCTGAATCAGTCGGAGAAACCGGCCCATCGCCAATCTCAGCCTCTGTGTCCCTCCTCCCCTCCCTTTCTCCCCCTGTCTCCCCTCTGTCCTCCTCCTCACCCCCCACTCCCTCCTCTTGTAGGACAAGGAGGTGAATCTGGAACAGGTGCATCGTCGTATGAACAGTCTTTTGGACGAGGACTTGGCCCACAAGCAGATCCCCGGTCCCTCTATCGAGATCTCTGCGCTGGACATCGGCAGCATGCAGCCCAGCCAGGCCTCTCTAGTGCCGGGGCCGGAGTCCGTGCGGGACTACCCGCCCTCGGCCCTCACTGTGACCACCTACCTGCCCGGGGAGGGACCCCCACCTCCCCCTCTTCCCCACCCTCACCATGGGGGGACCCTAGGCAGGACACTGCCCCCGTCCCAGGGCCCTGGCAGCACCACGTTGCCCCTGCACCACCCTCTCAGCAGCACCAGCCTCAGCGGCACCATGCAGTGCAAACACCGGGCTCCCAACGGGGGGCTCTTCCGGCAGAGCCCTGGCAAGACACCCATGCCAATGTCCTACCAGGCAGTCTCCGCAGGACCCATACCCGAAGCCATTGATCCCAGCCACAGTACATCCATATAGAGACAAGATGGGACGGGGGTGGAGGGGTGTGGGTGGCGGCCGCTCTGGACTTTACCCAGGTCGGCATGGGAGGTGGGTTGGGCAGCTTTAGAAGGGAAAAACATGTATAAATTAAAAACATTTTGTATCCTACCATCCGTTCAGAGAATACGTTTAAAAGAGGAAAAAAATGGGTATATGTGGGGTTTGAGGGGCCGGGGGTGGGCAGACGGGTTCTGGGCGGGCTGTAATTTTTTTCTGTACATATCTGTAAATATCGAGACAATGAGTGAGGTCAAAGTGTATTTTGAATATTCTCAATTTTTGAAGTTGAGTTATAAAACACAAGAAAAAGATAAAAAAATCTATATCTATACATTGATGAAACGTTCTGACTGTTTGAATGGCTTTGTAAATTTTGTTCAATTAAAAACAATGACGCGGATTTCATCGTGATTGTTTTCTAAGTGCCGAAATTAAACGATGTCTCTCGCCACAACTCATCAGTGTAAACGACTACCCATGATGCACTGCTGTAGGGGACGTTGTAGTGTTGGACACCCACTGTTATGCACCTCTGTACCAAACCTATATCCAGTATACCTTCAGACCCATCGGACAAAAATGTTCACTTTTCCCCCTTTTGTGTTACTATAAAATAGACTTGTTTTTTTTTTTATTAGGCCGAAGCAGCGAAGCGCTGCGAAGGCCTATTTTTATTTTTTATTTTATTTTCATTTCAAAGCCGAGGTTGACATCTGTTCTTTTTTTGTTACATCCACTGTAAGCGATGTTTTTGTTTCACACAGTTGAATACATTGTTTATATGGACATTTTCTATTTGCCGTCACTTTTTAAAAAGATGAATGAAAGGAATAGTTGTAGAGCAAGAAGGTGAAGATTTCAGGCTGTGATCACACAGACACTGCCTGTGATTCGAGGGAGAACTTCGACTTTATCGGCGTTGGACTTTGAGTCCTTTCGTGTTTCTAATTAGTGGTTGAAGACGACAATTTGGGTTTTTACAATATAATCAAGAAAATTTGCTCTTCAAATGGAATATATCCAGCTTTGACTTGTTTAGAGATGCTCTGATCGGGTTTATCAAACCTAACTGACTTTACGTTTTCTCAGTTCTGATTTTGACTGATCACTATTTCTTTTTTTTTTTTCCGATCTGGACTGTGACAAAACAAAGGAGACGGTGCTTTATACAGAAAGCAGAAACTGATCACAATTAATGCATAAATGTACATGCCTCAAACTTTTATCCTTTCTTTTACTTAAATGCCCATAAATGAAGATGCTATGTTCCAATAATAGGAGTTCTTAATTTTGTTGCCCTTAACCAATGGAGCAAGGAAGTCTGTTTTTTCAGTATTTCACCAATTAGTACCTGACAATTATCACCTCCCTACATATTTTAATAGGATAATCTGCTAAAAAATACAGTACTTATAGATATGACATTTCTGTTTTGTTTCTAATCCTGGTAAGAAGCTAACAACCTGACTTGATAATCAAATGTAACCATCAGCAGTATGATATTTTTCTACATGTTACTACTTTTTTAAACAGGTTTTACCATCTTGTGGCGACAGTATTTGCACAACCAAATTCAAACTAAAAAAAAATGACCTGATCCATTTTAGTTTTCCCCAATCCGAGGCCTCAGCCGCTGGAGTCCTGAATGTTTTGGATGTTTCCCTAATTCAACAATCCCACTTCAAATGAATAGTTTATTAGTGGGTCTCTGCAGAGCTCGACGGCATGCTGAGAAGGTAATTCAGCAATTGGAGTTGGAGCCGACCCATCTTAAACCTGCCAGGCATCTGCCCTCGAGGACTGGAATGAGATTTTGCTGATATAAATGCTTTAAAACTATTCCTGCATTTATTTAGGTTTTGATACATCGGCTTAACCAGAAGTATAGAATAAAAAAATATAATTGTCACCAGGGCTTCTTTTTCACAATAGTATATATACAGTAACTCTGTTTCTTAATAGAAAACCATGAACTATTAGCTGATTGTCAGGCTATCTGCTGTGGTAGGACTATCAGTCAGCTGCTCGGAGGTTCCCAATTATGGTTTAATATTATTTTAAACAATAGGAAGATCCTGGAATACCTTGTTATCAGTGATAGGACCATGTTTAACACTTATCCAGTAGTGGTTTAAAAATGTTCATATTTTTTATTCATCTAACTGTGAATTTCAAAGAACCTTCGTTATTCTAAGAAAATCCGTCATCAGCATTCTTGAGGCCATATGTGAAACTATCAAATTAAAGCTACAAATATTTCCAAACTTCCCAGATGTTGAAAGACAAAAGGAAAACACATGGCATTGTCTTTTTAATTGCCAGAAGTTTCATTTCCAACCTATAATTTCAGCCATTAAGAACCGACACAGTTGGGGTCATCAGTCCATAAAATGTTGCAGGTGATCAACAATGCAGACAAAAAGCCCATTTCTGTCAACTGGAACTTGCATGGATTTTTTTTTTTTCTGATCAAATCGAGCTGTAACACAATTCCAACCCCAATATGCCAAAGCTTGCAGAAAACAACCTGATCTCGAATTATTATTATGCAAATGTGAAACAAAAGTAACAGACAGCAGTTGCTAGTGTGAGCACAGCCCAAGAGTCTCTCACCTTTAGCTTAGTGTAATTAACCAGAATATTAAAATGATATAAATATGTTTTTTTCTACCAGAGAAGTTATTGTCACTTGTATTGAGGTTTTTCTCAGTAGTTATTCTTGTCAGGAGGCAGGGCAAAATGACCGAGGCCTCATATTCCCACAAGTCATTCCTAATGAGGTCCATTATCACCTGAGGGGATGACGGAGGGCGTCATTATCCAAAGTGCAATCACAGGCTCACGATGGAGGCGATTCGGCAGGTGCCATACCCCAGCTACTCGTAAAACAGAGGAAGTTTTACCACGTTTGCCGAATGTTTTTTTTCTTCTCTCTCCTCAGAATATCATAACGAGCCTTGAAAGAAAACTGTTTAAAAGGAAATCTAAAGCCCACACTTCACCCCGGCATTTTTGCTGTCATAAGTGCGATTAATGTGCATTTATAGGCCTAATGAGTTTTGACTCCATTTTCATTTGCCAGAGCGGGCTGTTTGGAAGCCTGCTGATCGCTCACGGTGGAGTTTTCAGGACATTAACAGCCAGAAAGCAGCAAGGAGCAGACCGACTCGCCTTTGACGGGTTCCCATTCCTCATGCACTAATGCGGAAAAGAAGAAATAAAGAGACTTTGACTTGCAGGAACGAATGGCCTCCTTTCTGGAGATGGGACATCAGGTTTGATTTTTTTTTTTTTTCTGCTGCAGAAAGTAGATGTTTCCCACAAAGTTCTGTGTGTTGTTGACGATACTGATGTTATTTAAACTGCTTGTTTCTTTTTATGTCGTCTCCACTTGTCCACCTTGACAAGGACGAAGATTGTAGATGGATTACTGTAGAACCCGTTTTGTATCGAAGCAATTGGGGTTTGATAAGAAACTGAAGTCTTTTAGACTCCTGTACTGCATCGCTTTACTCTTTGTGCTGGAATTTCCTTCAACAACACACACACTCAAGCCCACATGAAGAAAAATTCTCAAGAAGGTTTTGAAGTCAGTCAAAAAAAAAAAAAAAATACAATCATGTCTGAAATGTGGCTATTGAAAACCTGTGCATTTTACTGATTAAACTGTGAATTTCTTAGCTACCTTAAAGATGACCAGATCAGGGCAAGGTAAAGATGCTATCATAAAAAGTCAGATAACATGTATCAAAGCATAAGTGTTCACAAATCAGAGCTAATATGGCAATACTGAGATTAATGCAAAACAAACCGTTTCAGAGATGTGTTTAGAAAACCAAGTTAGGTACTGTTGAAGACGACTCGCAATTTGAACTTGCTCATTTATCAGTTCAGGAGTGTCTAAGAAATGATTTAGTCCTCAACAGGTCTTAAACTAAGATGAATGCCACCACACAACACTGGATATCTATGTCCAACCTTCCTGTTCTCAATAGATTTCGGAGGGAGAGTAGAATATTGGTCATTTTTGCTTAAAATTACCAATGCATCTCCCTGTGTACATGAACCACTTGAGCCTCCCAGACAAGACCATCCCCTTATTTAAACTACAGTGAACTCCTGCCTAGTCCCTGTTCAGTATATTCTGTAAAACTCCAAACTACTTGTGGAAACTTTGCCCACAGAGGTGAAGGGAGAGAGGAGAGAAAAAAGGAATCAAGGGATTTCTCACTAGGATACCAAAGCAGATTTTTGTATCCTTGGTGTCCCTGAAAGCTAAATTATTCACACAGGGAAAACACCAGGTCTTTCTTCACTGTATCTCTTTAAAACAAGCTTTACGTCCTTGTCGCCTTTCTTCTTCCATTCATGATTTAACCTGCCACATTCTTCGTACAATCTGCACCCAGATTATTGCAGAGACCCACACCCGACCTGAGCGAAATGTTTACGTCTCACAGACTTTGCAATGGAGTGGACTCAGGTGTAATTTAGGTCACGACTACAAATGTTGAATTCCATCATTCTACCAAGAGACATTATTCCTAAATAAAGAACATTTGAACAATTGGCCATGTTCCCAAGAATAGACATCAAGGAATAGAGGCTTGTGTTGAATGGTTGAAGACCTATCTGCAACTTTCCTTTGAACAGAGAAGGCCACAGCAGAGATGTTTCACTATAACTCACTTGACCATATTTAGAGGAAACAAAACACTGCATAACAGCACTATGGTGGAGGGGATGTGGGACTTGTCTTACAGCCACAGGCTCTGAACACTTCACAGTTGATGGCTGAACCATGAACTCTGCTGAGCACCAGTGTGTTCTAGAGACCAATGTAAGGCCATCTGTCTGACAGCTGAAGCCTGTTCCAAACATGGTCGTCAGCAGTATAATGAAGCCAAACAAAGACAAAAAAAAACAACCAGAATGGCCGTTACACAAGAATCAAGGTGTTGCTGTGGCTCAGTCAAAGTCTAGACCTCATCCTGTTTGAAACATGATTGTGGGACATTTAGAGAGGTGGACTAAGCACGAAGCTCAGTGAATTGAAAGAAGAGTGGGGCACAAAATCAGACAGAAAATCAAAGTTATTGGTGTTTAAAGTGATTCTCTAAACTGTTAAGTCAGAGTGAACATAGAGCTTCCACACAGCGCTATAATGATTTGGTTTGTTTTCTAGATAATTATTAAATTACCTAATGTGTTGTTAATCTGAGGTGGTATTAATCTAATTTTAAGGTGTGACGAGGACCAAATGAGAAATGTTATGTGCCGGAAAATGTAAAACATGTCGTACTACAGTCTGATAACCTTGTAATACAAACGTAACTGGTATTAATCAAGAGGGTTATTGTGGTGATTTAGAACTAAAATAACATTTTCGTTTTATCATTATCTCATTATCTCGTCTTTGAAATCAGATTGAGATGAGTGGCAGAACCAAGTGAAAATTAGGGGATTCATCATGTTCAGCTTTTTTACTCATTTAGTTATATTTTGTGCTGATTAGATATCCATGAATATTTTTAAATATTTGAAAAGTGGGTACTTCTTCAGTCGGCAGGGGAGAACGTGTACAATGCATATCACTGTGCTAAAGTGGATCCGTCGAAGTAGATCCACGTGTTTCTTATCCGCTCGAAGGTCTTCAACTCCCGTCTAAACAGACTCTACATTGATGTTTTCTATCGGTGTCAGTAGTTGATCCTGTGTTTCGGTTTGCTTTTCAATCTGTGCTTCACATCCTGACTGAGTGAAGACCCTGAGGTTACGGTTGGTCAGATACGCAGAGGTGGATTTTATGTTCAAACTCCAGCGCCCTGAAACGAGATGATGACACGAACTGTTAAAGCTGATCGTCTGTCACGAGTCCATCTCTGAGGGAAATCCTTATTTTATTTATGAATATGCTGCTTGGAGTTTCTTAATCTTTAATAAAGAAATATGGTTTACACATTTGTTTGTCTGCCGTGTCAATGACTGGATTCTTGTTGGGTGAGCACAAAAATATTTAGCGAATAGCTCCATAAAATGTGATAAAATATATTTTGAGGTATTTTTTTGTTGTTGTTCCTTTTGCAAACTATCTTCAGGTGTTCCCCCACCTGGTAGTGCAGGAGAAATTTGTAACATTTGTTATATTTTCAGCTGGTCCGGTTAGCTTTCACACTGCACTGTTTCACATTGACTAAGCCCTTTGAAAAACCTGTTCACCTTGTGTACAAAAACAACTGATGAGTTAGGATGGATGTGGGTTGGCATAATGGTAGTGCTGCACCAAGAACCACCGAACGAAGTGACACAAAACGCTCTGAAGAAGAGACTGAGTGCAATTTTCTTTCTCATAAAATGTAAAGAAAAATGGAGCAGCATGAAAGTATAGTGGTTGTAGAATTTCTTTTTTGTCTTTGGAAAATAATCACAAAGGTAGACTCGCGAGTCTAACACTCAACTTGCGTATGTGTTTTGGTTGTAGTTACCTAAAATGCCCTGCGCTATAGTAAGCGACCTGTTTTTAGAGCGGCTTCTTGTTCACTGTACATTTGAACCGCGCCAGAGTTCACTTCAACTGAACTGAGATCTTTGTTTTTAGGTGGACCAGAGTTCGATCGGGCATTCACTCCCAGCTTCCCAAATAAATGGGACTAGAGTTCAGTGAAAGTGGGACTAAATAGGACTGGTGGTGAATTTACCCTTAACAATCTGGCAAAAAATTATATATATATATACAGTATATATATATGAATTTACTTAGACTTCTCTGCAGTCCCATAGCATGCAATCTGAATTATTTGACTTATCTGATGGTTGACCAGTGGTATAAATGGATACAGTCTGACATGACTGATGGAAAATTGGATGAGTCGATGATGGGTGTGGATTGGCAGTGATGGCTGGAGAGTTAGATGGGCAGATAGTTGAATGGAACTTATGGATAAATTGATGGGATGGATGGATGGATGGATCAGATAATGTCAGAGATAAGTGTTGGTCGCCTGGATGGGTGGTTGGATGTATTGATCTGTAGGTGTGGGTTGGCATGAATGATGGCAGGACAGACAAAATGACAGTTGGATGAATCAATCAGTGGGTGATGGACGGGGTTGGAGTTTGCTGTTGGGGTTAATATGAAATGGTAAAAAAAAGGGTAAAAAAAAATATACAGGATAAAAAAGAAAGTATAGATAGTTCATCAGACAAGTCAACATGTATGGAACAATAGATGGGTTTGGCTTTGGATGGCTGAAACAGAACTTGCAGACCTTCAGACCCAAAGCTACAATACACTTTTAACAGTTTACTGTGAAGAATTGTGCGTCAGGATTCCACGTCTGGAAAGTCAAAGCGAAAGAATGAAGACATATCAATAATGTGTTTGTTTTTTGTTGTTTTTTACTGCAGATGAAACACAAAATTTCTTTATTTCTAAGCATATTTTGGGAGAAAACTTTAGTTTTCTAAAACTTCACATATGCCAATTCAAGGAGTGTAAGAGACACGGAAATGTGGAGTGCAGATGAGCTCTCTTAACTTCAAGCCTACTAAGTATCAGAGATTAAAAAAAAGAAAAGAGATAAAAACGCTGAACTGAAGAAAAAAGTTTCATCAGACAGGATAAATAAAAACAGTTTTTCAAGTGGTCAGCTACAGAATCAAACACTTATTTATCTCATCCCAAAACAGATGCATAAGGGTAAGGGTTTCTTTCAAGACTATTTCACAGAAGATTCTCTCCATGCTTGGTGGAGGGTTTGGATCTTCAGCTAGAGATCTGAATATGTACAACACCGTGTTAAAATCCATAAGTCGATGAAACTCCAAGGTCTCCGTGTTTGGATAATGAGCATAAAACAACGTTAAAAAATTGTAATTTGCCATCTTTTCAGCTGTTATTTGAAAGACAACATTTCGACACAAACAGGTGGCACAAATTAATCGTAAGGTGCTAACAGATTACAGTAAGCTCATTTCAATTGAGCTGGATGATGTCTGCAGCTAACATTTGACAGCAAATGAAACATTTCTTCTTCTACCGTGCGTATTCGTTTCCATCCCTCCCTGGTTCATATTCAGCCTGAAGGATGTTCCCTGACCTTCCATCTCACCTGCTCAGACGTGTCTTACATTAAGAAGCACAGTGTGCAAATTGGCTCTAGATGTTATTCAAACACCTGACAACCGAGGCTAGGAGTGATATTAAAGAAGCCTCATTGCTTCAATCCAATGTGGTTTCAATCGGTAAGAAACGGCTGATAATTTGAAATATTTTCTGAATGTTCCTGAGATTGTAGATAGGAAAAAAAAGAAAAGCTGCCAAATATTAGACCTCCCGCATATGAATATGTGCGCGCTGTTTTTAAATATTTGACACACCGCCAAGCATTCTGCTTGCTGCCACATCATTAGCTCAGCACTGCAGAACTCTGAACGGAGGCAGACATGAATGTTTGAACGCGTCTCTCTCTCTCTCGCTCTCCCTCCCTCTGCTGCATCCTGGCACAAAACATCCTCTGCTCTGTCAATTAGGGGTAAGATTTAGTCTGACGCACCGGCAGAAGGATTTAAAGCGACACAACAAGATGTGTAGGATGCCAGCTGTCCTCTGGCTTTTAACTCATCCACACCACACTTGGCTGTCACGGCGCTGACTGTGTGAGCAGGCAGAGAGCAGGCTGGCCGGCTGATTTGACTAAATGGTAACATGTGCCACCTGGTTGGGAAGACAAACTGACGGGGCTGACGGAGAGAATATCTGATCAGTCAACTGGCAGGCCGCCCTGCTGGCGTCGGGTTTCACTCATGGGATCAGACGAACGACTGTTACAGGAGGTGACGGCAGAGGTCACAGATATCTGAGGAAGATGTTCAGCCTTTCTGCCTGATTTATAAGTTGCACCTTGGACCTATCGTGTCCTGTGTGCTGTGTGTGATGCAGTGTGTTTGGAGGCACAATCCCAAGATGTATGCTGCTGCTATGTTTAGAATTAGCGTTAGAATTAGAGTAAATTTTCATATTTAAATATTCAGTTAGTGCATTTTAGCTTCTACAGTCACAGCTTTAGCGCTACGTGTGCAGCTTTAAACACTTTTGAGACGGGGTCTCGTATGAAGTTGAAGTTTAAAATGTACCCTCCAAATAGTTTTAGTTGAATGTAACTCTTACGTGGTTGGAAGTTACCTCTGCTACTTATTTAAATAACTGGTTGCTGTTAGCAGGAAGGCTGGTGAGTTATTATAGAATTATAGAATTATAGAATTGTTTATTATAGAATTTTAATAAAAATTGGACACAAATGAAGTTTGTCTTGCTTGATCGAATCTTCACAAATCTGGGCATTGGAAAGTGTCCATAACATTCAGATTGGTGCAATTATTTGTATTTACTTTCATCTGCTGTTTCTCTACCAAACTCACTCCTACTATCTTTCTCTTACTGCCCAGGCATTTTTAAACCTCTCCGCAGTCAATAAATGAATTAATTAATGGCTTTCTGGAGGGGTTTTTTCCCCATACAAAGTCATTTATTTTTCTCCTGTGTTTTGTGTTGCTGTCTGAAAAGCGGGGATCACCACAGAAGGTTCTTATTTCCCGTATTAAGAAAATCATTAGGCTGAATAACTCATTGCTGTGTCAATGACAGGTGTATCTGGTTTAAATTGGCTGATTTCTGAGCCTATAAATCGTTCATTCGGTTCAGAAAACTTCTAAAATATTTTTAAGTAACAAATTTTCTCGCAATTTTCAAGGCAGTCCAATTATTTGACGTCATTTAAGAAAATATCCTGGAATTAGCATCGTTTAAATTACTTTTCTTTCAAACGAATAATGGTATAAAAAGTGACATTTAGTGAAATGCTAGCAGCACAACTAAAGCCCAGTTGCACATTAAGTTTTTTATTTAGCTTGTAATTTCTGGTTCCCAAGGAGACCAGATATTCCTACCATGTTTTAAAGTTCCCTTAAATTAGAGTAAAAGCAGTAATCAAATTGTCTCCATCCAATTGTACGAGTAAATATTCAAAATTTTGAAAAGCTGACAAGTACTTTCATTTATTTTAAATGTAATTTCTGAATGACTTTCATGTTCAGTGCTTATCAAGTGAATTAAACCAAGATGAATTAATCTGGATTCCACCAAAAAGAAAAAAAAAAAGTAAATTAATATTAACTCTGTTTTGTCTCTTGGAGGTTAACCCTGATCAAACCTCCATGAGATACATTTAAAACCGTAACAGCTAAATTTACATCACCCATGGTGCAACATTGCGCATTCTGGATAAAACACATCATTACTTACTTTACGTTGAGCAGCTGGAGGGAATAAAAGCTGATGTGGATGTAAGTGTCCAGTTGTGCGGGCAGTAATGGGCCATTATACGGTTACAGGCGGAGCCGCTGTCACGCATGGAGAGGGGGTCAGTGTTCATAAATCAAACGGGAGGCCGTGGGGTTATGTTAACGTGGCGGAGCCGTGCACTCGGATTACCGAGCGGAGAAACTCTGAAGTCACACAGGCATGAAATGGAAACCGCTTTATTGCCATAAATATGCAGATGCACTGAACGAGCTGCAGACTCCCAGCCATCAAATGCCGTTATTGAACAGCTCAGGTGGGCAAATTAAATCCGCTGGAGGCGCCATGTTTTCTGTCGGAGCCTCTTGTGTTGCATCATTAGATTCAAGTCACTGAAGTTAGCACCTGTTTGACTAAATAAATCAGCAGGAGCCTCGAAAAGCCCCGAAGGGAGTCAGGAAACACAAAGTCAAGTTTGTAGAGAGTGTAGCCCCCCCCCCAGTATTCTCCTCTGCAGCTGTGACACATTTAAACCTGTGAGTCTGTGAAAGGCCACGACCTGGTTTGTGCCGAGAGCTCGGTATCCCTCAACTCAAAGATGCAGCAGCCACAGCAGAAACAAGATATTTACACACACTGTATATAGAAAAAAAGAAACTTTTTTTTCCTCCCCTGACTGTCTGACATAAAAGCGAATAAAGCTGGTCCTGTTTTAAGTCAGTTCTGTTTATGTGATCTCAGAAACGACAATGCTGTTGGAGAAGTTGCTAATAATTTCCTCAAATTCAGAAATTTGATATTGCAATGCATTTAAATAATTCATAGATAACACACTTTGTGACCCTCTCATAATTCAATTCCCAGAGGTCAATTTAATATTGATATAATTAATTTACTATATCTCCAGAGTAGTTGTAGATGCTGATACTTGTGGGCAGGAAGGATCTCCTGTACTAATCTGTATTACAATGAATCTTTAGAAGCCTCTGACTGATGAAGAAGAATAGTTGAAGAGGAACTCTTGAAGAGGAAGAGTTGTCAATAATTGTCAACAATTTCCTTCATTTTGTGCAGAATCCTTCCTTACACAGCAATCTCTACATGCTTACTAGTCTTTCTGACCAACTCTGATGGTGCTACCCCTACAGTTGATGACGGGACTGCAACTCATGACATGTAAGTCAGTATTTACTTTAGGAAATTTCCCCCTGTTTTAGCAAGTGGGGTGCAGATTCATTAGTGTCAAGTTGAAATAAATGTAAATCTAAAGTGCAATGTAAATCAAATTAATTTATTTACAAGGCTTCTCCCAGAAAACTTGCTAAGCCGGGTGGCTGGGCGCTAGGGCAGTCATTCACTGAGCGGCTTGTCTTGTCTTTGAGTTAAAAAATTGTTAAAGTTGAGGAAATTTGAAAATATCACTTAATAATTACGTGTTATTAAAAAATTGGAAGATTAATGCCTGAACACCAACTATAAAGTCTTAAAAAATGCAAACATTTAAAAAAAAACTTTAAAAAAATAAGCAATGCTTAGCCTGGTGGGGGCTCAAGTAGAGCCTGGTGGCCCGCCAGGCTTATAATACACTGGGGCAAACCCTGTATTTATTTATTGCTCTAGTAATCAGTAGTTAGAAAATAGTTGAATAATTATAAATTTGGGTTTTGATTTTAACTAACAGTGATTACTTCTCAATATTTCCATTTTGTAGAAGTGTCAGTTATCTTTGTAAGCCTAAATAATTCTAGATCTTGACAAACATATAAGAAGACTCAGTTTTTGTGACAATGACGGCTCCTTGAATAGGGAGTGTTCACTGTTCTGACGAGTTGCTATGAAACCAACTGATTTCTGAAGTTTATCATAAACGTGATTCAACCTTCCTTTGGTGGTTAAACAAGAAAACCGACGATCAAAGACGCTATTCAGCCAACTGGAGTGAGTTTGAGCTCATCTGCAAAATGAAATGGGCAACATTTTAGTCCATATGTGCATAGCTTATAGAGAAATAAACTCACAGCTTCCATTGCAGTGGTAAGTAAATCTTCAAAGTATAATTTCTCAAAAAATTAGCACTGTCCAGTTGTGTTGGTCTGTCGTCAAAACAAAACAAAGAAAAACCTTTTATGAAGCAATGTGGATGCAACATGACAAATGCAGAAGTGTTCCGGTGGTGCGGATAGTTTTTGAGACACCGTACATGTCCCGCTGCTCACTAAATGGACATCTGTTTAAATCACACCTGCCACTTCATCTTCCATCAGCCGACATCCTCCTGCAGGCTACGGACCGCCGTGTCCTCTCAGGAAAACCTGTTCTCTCCTCTCCCGTCACCTCTACTGTGACCCGGTCCTCGTTTCTCTAAACGCGTCCTACGCGGCCTCTCATTAGCAATCTCCTGGTGCGTCGTGTGACTTTGCATTCCAGCTAAACGCGTCAGCTCGAGCTCTACGGTTTGAAAAATAAAACGAAAAACGTCATAACAAAGCCTGCAGCTGCCCTGCAGCACTTCGACACCGTGCAGTGAAGTGAAAATCATTCTGAGCTGATGTGGGAGTAATTAGAGGGACTAACTGTGTTATGTAACTTAATGACAAGCAGAAGATCTTCATTATTATTGCTTAATTGCTATGAAGGTGAGTATGTACTGATGAGAAAACTGTGAAGCTTTAGGCTGAGCTGTTGTTGCCCGGGTGTGAAACCTCTAATGTCGGACATGATGGGGCTTTTCTAGAACGTCGCTACGGCAATCATGTTATGGAGGCATACTTCGGGGAGTTTTAATTGGTATAATTACAATTTGCAGAAGCGGAGCACATATCTTTGAAATACATTTAGCACCCAAACACGGAACATCAAGGAGTTTGATCTTTAAGATGCCTACATTCGTTCAGTACAGTCGACATCTAAGACTACATTCGCATAGCAGGCAAATTGTAACCTAAATCTGTTTTTTGTTTGCACATGCGTGACCTACTGTATATCGGGCTTTTCAAGGCAACCTGAACAACTCAATTCCGATCTTTTCACCCCTCAAACGAATCCGATCTGCGCCACGTCCACATGCGGTTCTAATTCAGATACACATTCGATTGTTTTCAAAGCAACTGCAGTCTGAACAGTCGAGTCGCATTTTATCCAGCTTTTATGCCGTTCATGTGAGACAAGCGTCATAGTTCTCCACCAGAAGAAGCCAGTATAGCCAGACATAAAGACTGGTCGAAATTTATGATGATGAAATTATGAAGGAAATCTGTGTCGCTCAAGCTCATCGGATCACAGTCCCATCGCTCCTGGCTTTGATTACTCGTGCAAACAGACTTCCCTACAGATGTTCACAAAACGCCATTGCTATTTGTTGTGCTTCAGTTTATGAGCCTCTTTCATCTTGTTATGATCTTGTGACAATAATGTCGGCTCCCGTTGCTGAATAAACTTTAAAATTGATCCATAAACGACCCCGTCCATCAGTGCTTCCGTAAGGTGCGCTGCTGTGTGACGACAACGTTTTTCTTCTGCGTGTGCTTCGGAAACGTAGACCCTTCACACCGAAGTCTCATTGCGTTCTGACAAAAAAAAAAAAGAAATCTCATTTTAGCAAAAAGTTGGAATTGAGCATCAAGACCTGCTGTGTGAACGTGGCCTTAATGTTTCAGACATCTCTTTTGCTGAATTCAGTGAAGCTTTTAATAATTGTGCAAAACCAGCAAGGGAGTCGTCTCACTCTCATTGGGTGACTTTGTCTATTCAACGTCCTCCTCTACGCTGCTTTCCTGCATGAAAAGAGCAAAACATTGACTGTCGGGGGGGAATCTCACTTTCCACTTTACCGTCAGTTTCTGCGCTTTCTTCTGGTTCATAATGTGCATAAGCTTTTCTTCTTACATATGAGGGCCCTGTAAGTGTCTGAGCTCTTATCCACCCATTCATGGACACAATCTCTGCCTCTCTCTCCTCTACCCATTAATCCCTCCATTTTTTTTCCTCCTCATTTTACACACACACCCCAGCTTCTCTCCGACTCTCTCTCTCTCTCACACACACACACACACACACATTGCTCTCCCGCTGACCGCTCTGTCATACAAACACTCTGAAAGCAGTTGCGTGGTAACAGACTGAAGCGCCAGAGTTAGTGAGAGGGAGCGGGATCAGTGGGAAGCTGGTGACGGTCTGTCCGCCCTCGCAGCCCAATCCCGAGCCTTTTGAAAAGACCAGAGAGCAGGACGCAGCGTGTGCAACATCACCTGCTGGCTGGCAGTCGATCCTACAGAGCCTGGCGGCCTCTGATCTGATTTCAGAGTGAAAAACGGGGGGAGGAGACAGCTCAATGAATACCGTATTATAATTCCAATAGAATTGACCCTGGTGGGGATTTAAGTTTAGTATTGAAGGATTATTGATAACAGATCTCAAGCTTATGTTTCTAATTTAAGAGGAGGGATTCGTTCCTCAATTAAATGCTATACCAAACAAAAAAACAGAGATCGTAGATAATAATAGTGTGACTACAGACATATTCTGTCCGAACAAAGAAAACTCAACTGGTGGTTAGAGTTGAAGACGAGCTGGATGGAGCTAAATAGGAGCAATCCATGACAAAATGTGACTAATCTTAAGAGACACAAGTCATTTTGCAAAGGTGCTACATCAGTAGCACCTTTGCAAAATTGTCATACACACTGAAAAGAGAAAATTGTTGAACCAACTTAATTGAACTGCTTCAATTGGAAACAAGTAATTCAATTAAGTTTATCCAGCTTAATTTATTAAGTTGGTTTATTTTGACAAATTTAAGTCAGTCTTACGCAAATCATTGAGTTTGCTTCAAATAGAAAAGTAAACTAATATAGTTTGGTTTTTTTGGCTCAAGAGACCTTTATTTCAAAGCAGTTAGACAGGAAAGTGGGGGAAGACATGCGGTAAAGGTCATCAGGCCAGGAATTGAACCTGTGATGGCCGCATAGAGGACTAAGGTCTCCTTATGTGGATTGTGTTCCACCCCTGAACCACCACAGCATCCCGGTCAGCACAGGGTCTGTCCCTGGTGAAGCTTGCATCATGACGTCAGACGTATAATAAGAACGCGGCAACTGAACTTAATTGCTTCAAATAAAGCCAAAGTATAAAGTTTAAGTTAAAAATGTGTAACTTTTAAGTTAATTCAACACAAAAAAGTAGGTTGTCATCACTAAACCAAAAGAATTAAGTCCATTACATGAACTACAGTCCAAATACACTTTTTAGAGTGTACGTACAGATCCCTCCTACAGCTCATGAATTTTTCTGCTATTGTTTGCCAAGTTTGATCCAAGCTTCAGCCGTCCGACAGATTGCTTCACAGTTGTCTCTAAAGGAGTTCATAGTAAACTCGTAGACTGTCAGGCAGAGGTCCGGTGGTTGTGAAACAAGCCCAAATCATGTGCCGTCCACCATAGTTGGAAGTTAGTATTTGGTGTTTGTGTTGATATGGTTTTTGAGAAATATATTATGGCCAAACAGCTTTACTTTGGTCTCATTTATCCATGGACTAAAGTTGTATCTTGGTCTGTTTTTGGTTATACTTTGCAAACCAAATCCTTCATGCCATATTGTTTTTAAAAGAGTAGGTAGGAAACTACCTACTCAAGCCGTACCTGTTCAGTCTTTTTTTAACTGCTCTGTCGTGAACCTTTACATTTAACAGACTTTGAAGTATCATTATGATATAGTTGGTTTATAGTCTTCTCATGTTCTGCTGCTTATGCTCACACTCTTGAAAGTGAAAAGGTCAAAGCCAGC
The DNA here is from genome assembly GCF_003331165.1 of Xiphophorus hellerii. Taxonomy (NCBI): domain Eukaryota; kingdom Metazoa; phylum Chordata; class Actinopteri; order Cyprinodontiformes; family Poeciliidae; genus Xiphophorus; species Xiphophorus hellerii. The sequence continues at coordinate 16,951,191 of NC_045681.1, forward strand.
GTAGTCAGGTTGGGGGTAAGCAACGTATAGAGATTTCAAACTTTTCCTACAAGCATAATAAATAAATAAAGATGCACTCCGTAGGAACTGCTCAGACATTAGACCTCTTCCCCTTTTCTCCAACACAGAAAAAGTCCGCTGCTTCGGCTTAGCAGCAGCCGGGAAAAGCTTTTTCCAGTGACTTTGTCAGACTTTTCTCCTTTCATCATCACTCTCTGAAAATTCTGGTCCCAACAAGCTTACTTCCCAAAACTTTTACTTTCCCCTGTGAGTAGATGAAAAAGCTGAATATGTACAAGATGACTTTGCCTCTTGGCTCTCTCTCTCTCACAGGGGGCCACATAGTTCAACCACACAGTCGAGGAACCACACCACCGTAGTTCCGAGTCCGGCGAGAGCTTTGATCAGGCCGTCTGCACAGTGTGACCTTTCTGAAGGCTATGGAGGAAGCTACATCACAGATGATCATGCACAATTTGCTGTCTCCTGTCAACAGAAAATACACAATCTTCTATCTTTGATGCCGTGTTTCCATTTGGCATCGGTGGGCTAAATTACTGAAAACACAGATGATTGTAACGCAAACTCCAGAAATAATGCAAACATTGCTTCAACTTCAAATGTTTCCTGCACTTTTGACGGCGGCATCTTTGTTTTAGACGAATGTTTGCTCTGCTGCTCACCGACCAGTGAGGAAATCATCCTAACAACATCCTAATAACTCATTCATCCAGTTGTAAAGGTCCGTGATTGAACTGCGCACCGTAATCTGAAGACATTATTACATTATTACCCCGACTTATTGCTATTTGATAAAAAAAAGTTTCCCAACAGCAAGAAAAGACAAACAAACAACAACAATTTCAGTGTAAAAACTAAATTCAAAGGACGAAAGTTCTCCTCACTTAGAATGCTCACTGTCCATCCGACGCTAAAATGAATACACACATGCAAATTCCTTTGGTTTTTGACAAGCTCTAAAAATGGCGTGTGTTTCTTTAAGGACTGCGACAGCAGATCCATGCAGGAGTTTGCAGAAATGGTCTCTCTGCAGCAGCAATGGTCATTAAGGAGATAAAAAGCCCCCCTATTGTCCTTGACCACAATGAGACTTATTACTGGTTCTGTTCTTGGAGGAAAAAAGTGCCACTTGCTGAGTGTGAGTGCCCTGATTCAATGGTGTCAGTCATTTGCAAGTGAAAAGGTGATGCATCAAGGAGGATAATGACTGGCCTTAAAGGAGAGGAAAGAGCAGAGGGGGAGCAATGAGAGGGAGCATGATGAACCATATAATTAGCTTGTGTGAGGGCGCGTGTGGGCGTGTGTGGGTGTACGTATATGTGTGTCGGCAGAATTGCCTCTGCTACCTGCTTTTCCTTGCATGTGCTCAGGTGTTTGAAATGCCGACAATAAATCACAGAAATTACAGCAGCAGCAAGTGAAGCTTCGGCTGCTGCACAGCATTCAAATCAATACGATAAAAACACAAATATAATGCCTGACCAGAAAGATTGATTATATTTTTTAGCGTTGATCAAGCTCCTGATTATTGCCTCGTTAATCAGGCGATCGGTCGATATTTTCCTTTACAGATATGGATAAACGCTCTCTCGCCACAATACAGGAATGCACGAATGAACAGAATTTAGCTTAATGCGCGTTAATAAAACCTTTGTAAGGCTTTCCACTTCACATTGCGACACAACTATTCTCTTAGAAACCCGAGGATCCCAACCGGGAGAGCTTTTGACATCACTTCTGAATGCTCATTTATTAGCAGTACAAGTTTCACACAGTCACACCAGCGGGCTTCCGTTCACAGGAAATTATTTCCAGGGTTGATTTTAGATTTCTGATAGCATCTCTTCTTCCAAACCCGCCAGAGTCCCTCCAGCAGCTCAGCTGGGATCAGCCCTGAAAACAATTGGAGAACTTTTCCTGCTTTTGCTTGGAGAATACAGCTGATGCAACCCTGTTCTAACCATCCACCGTCTTTAAATGTGCAAGAGGAGTGGAAGTTTTGCCTCAAACTTTGCAAACTTTGTATTCCTTCAATCTGCAAGGCAACCCTGACCGAAGATCCCGTTTGCCTAAACATGGTAAAAAAAAAAAAGGACATCAAGGGTTTATTCACATTAGTATTAGTTTTCAACTCCTTGTTAGTAATGATGATGGGACAAATGACTTTGCAAATGTAAAATCTTCGAGCAATACGTTCAGAAAAGTGTACATTCTCTAATTTTTATTTTGTTTTCATAATCTAGTATGAACTGTTATAAAGAATGTAACAAATTTACATTTTTTACATTCCTGCAAATCTATGTAATATCGCACACTCATTCCCTGGTACTGTGATCTTGTCTATATTTAACCCTGTTTAATCCCCAAATTTTTCCTGCAAAATATTTCCATGCATTTTAATCCTTAGATCTCCCCAACACGTAATATTTATGAATGATTCTATTTCATGTTGCTTGATTCTGTTTCCAGTTGTCGGTGGAAAACCACAGTCAAAATGTATACTCGTTCCTAAATCTGACCTACTTACACACGTAAAAAAAAAAAAAAAAAAAAAGAAATTAACAATAGCATGCATAATCTTAACTGGGCATGACTACAAGTGTGTTTGGAACTGTGTAAGATGCAATGCCACATCTTGCAGATGGCATTGTCTCAATCAGCTGTCATTAATCAATGAGGCAAAGGAGGAACTTCTCTTTGTTCCACCATAGCAACCAAAACTTTTGGACTGTGTCCAGAGCCAGTTTCAGGAAGATGTGTGTGGACTCATTGGAACAGCTATCCCATGGGTGAAGCTAGGCTCCTTAACTTGTACCCAAGCTGAATATGTTGGCCCCTAATAAAGTATCTGCAGCCTTGGTTGACCATAATAGGGTACTATGCTTTTATCGACTGATTGTTTTATGAATGACATCACATCTTCACATCTTATAGAAGTCATTCAGTGCTCTGAATATGCGCCACACTTTATCGAAAGGGTCATCTGTCGCCTTTAAGTCGTCCACCAGATGGATTGAGGACATTATCTCATCAAAGCGGTTCCTTCTCATTGCTTTTGAGATGGCTTCATTGTATCAGGGTCATATGACCAATACATGTGGCACAGGATGGTAGACAGAGGTGAGCAGCAGCCCAAAAGTGGGTAAGGCTGAGCTTAACGTGTTAATATCCTCCCTATTCCTGAGATGGGTCAACTCTCCCAGTAAACAGTATTTCTCTCTTCTCCTCTTTTTTTTGTCATGTTCTGAAATTTGTTGATGTCTTGAAATGTTTCCACTCTAGAATGATGCAGCTGAAAAAGCTGCACTCTTCACAGATTGGCGCACTGTGACAGTTGCTACTCTGAGTTCATTGCTCATGTCTTTGCCGCCCAACATTGTGTTAAAACACTCCTCTACGCTCAACAAAGTAGCAGTGCTTACGATCCTCATAAATCCATTGAAAGCAGCAAGAAAGTACTTAGTACTTACTTCTCAGATCTCTTGTATTGTAATTTTAAACTGTTGGTAAATAAATATCTCCCTGTGGATTCTGATTGAAGGACTGAAGCAAAGTTAACAACACGATCCAATCGACACCAATGTCCACAGTTGCTACTTGCTTGTTCAAGAAAATGTCCAACTTAAGACCATTTGTGGTGAATTGGTCTTATATTGTATAACTGAACTGAATTGTTGAAGCAGTTGGTTGTGTCATGTGACGTTGGCTGGATTCATGAGCCGCTGGGATCCAGAAGAGTTTTTAACATTCTGATCAGCTCCATGAAACTTTGACTGTAAACAAATGAAACCTTTAGCTATCTGTGGTTATTTTTTTTCTTTGTGTATTTTACTACATTTTATGATGTGCAATTAATTATCATGTCTAAGTATTTAAGAGCAGCACGTCTTCTGCTGTATTTTAATGAGCATATTGGACAAACAAGGCGCAGTTAAACTCACATACTGTAGCTGCGTTAGAGTTCTATAAAATGAAATGAGCCTTGCAGGTTGGTGATGTGATGGGGGCTTTTCTTGATATTTTCTTTTTGGTAAAGAGGACATTATCATTAACATAAAATGAAGCAAAATAAATGGATTTTAAAAACATTTCTTATGCCTATTCATGGATGAGACCATATGTAGATATACCACAACTGCCCATGTGTGGCAGACGTCGCCCTCCTGGTCGTAGCGTGAACTTCCGTCACCTGACATTTGTATCGACAAGAAGGGTTTGGCCGTTTACCCCCGGAGCCTTCAGCCAGTGACAGCGGCTGAAACCTTCACGATGGGCTAATCGTGACAAGGAGCCAGTTGCCATGGAGATGCCGCCAACCTTGAGAAGTAATTCGTCGGATCAATATTTGCAGAGTGAAGAGGAAAGTGGGGGGGCAGAGGGGGGTGAATGTGAAAGGGAAGGATGGAGAGAGGAAACGCGCTGGAATGTTGTTTGACAAATAGACGAAGGTAGAAATGTTCTTTTAACAAGAGGAACAGAGACGGGTCGGTGATGGGAGGAGGAGGCGAGGACGCAGCGTTCCTCAGAGAAATCCCGCTTCACTTTGCTGCCCAGAGCCAAAACTATTAGGCGCTCGGAAACAGAATCGCCTGAACTACATCTAAGGGAGGAGTGATGGGTTTAACAAGGCCAGCTAATCAGAAAAATGTGTTTGAATCCTATGTGGTTTACATCCTGTTGGATTTGGGGGTAAACTGCACACATTATCTGTGCTTCCTCCATCTCGAAGGCATAAAATGCATTTTTTTGTTTTGTTTTGTTGTTGAGAAATGAGTCAACTTAATTCATATCTATCATGTTTCTCAAGCTGCGCCCAAAAGAAAAAGCACTAAAAAGCACCATCAACACCGCCCCGAAAATCAGCCGTCCTCTTCCTTTCATGAAGAACCTATCAGGTCTCAGTATTCTGAGGGGTCACACAGACCCATGACTCAGGGTGTTAGAGCTGCTGTCCTCGGGTCACACATGCAAAGCGCTAAGGTCACACTAATACACTCAGGGACAGCTTTTACAGTAGTGCCATAACTCTAATCAATACCTAACTTTCTTGCAGTACAAAAGAAATATTTTTTTTCTTTTTCAGATTTATGGCGGCACTCTTTATGTGCTATTTTTATTCCTGTACATAGTTTTTCTTACATTTCTCTTTGCACCTTCAAAGTGTTACTCGACCAATTTTGTGCTACCACACATTGCATGTTGGCACAGGAACATGGATTTATCTTTTACCTTACATGTCTTCCCATTAGTGCTGACCAGCAAACCTGTCCCTGCTGAAGAAAATCAACCCACACAACACATTGCAATGTTTTTTTGTTTTTTTTTAATGTAGTGCAGGGTTTCCCCCAGAAAACTCACTAAGCCTGGTGCTTGGGCGCCTGGGCAGTCATTCATCCAGCGGCCCGTCGTGTTTTTGAGTTAAAAAATGTTTAAAGTTGACAGGAAATTTGAAAATATCACTTCATAATCACGTGTTATTGGAAGATTAACACCTGAACACCAACTATAAAGTCTTAAAAACTGCAAACATTTTAAAAAGACCTAAATAAATAAGCAAGTATAGCCTGTTGGCCCGCCAGGCTTATAAATACACTGGGGGGAAACCCTATGGCGTAAATTACATAGCATAAATTGTAATTTCAGCTTTAGCTAGATTTTCTTCTAGCCACAGCATGCTCTTCAACGTGGCTGCTGTGTTTCTCTGTCTTCGCAGTGAGGTTTGTTCGCTCACCTTCTCTGACAAACACCAGAGGCCTTCACAGAACAGCTGGGCGTATTTTGAGGTTACATTTCACACAAGCAATGAGGTGTTATATCAGGAAAGCAACTGGTTTACGCTGGATTTTATATAACAGTATCAGATGAACACTTCATGGCAAACATTAGATTTCTACAGCTACTTATGCACCACTGTGTGTTGGTCTGTTACATAAACGTATCAGCTGCAGCGTGACAAAATGTTAACAGCTTTAAGGTGGGACAAATACTTGTAGCATTGCAGCAATAAAACATTAGAGTTTGAGCGATTATATAGGGTAACGTTTCCTCCTTCGGAGGCCTCAGCGTAAGTAGCTGTTACTCCCGAATGTGATTTTTCCTCTTCTTTCTACAAACTGTGTTCAATAAACCTTCAGTTGCAGGTAAACTGCAGACTGTTGGTAAGATCTTAACCACCATTTTAACCCCGTCGTCTCGTTTCTGCTTTCACCGAAGACCTCTAAAGCCCCTTCCTGTGTTTGTTTTCTAGACCTGAGGCAGCATCGTTTTTAAATCTAACACTCGCTGAAGAGGAGGAAGACTGATGAAGAAACCTGGGGAGACAGAAGCTGTTAAACTCTCATGAGCAGGAGGAGTGTTTCTTTCTGACTGATGTGCTGCTCAAAGGCAACTGGAAGAGAAGCAGATATATAATAACTGCCGAAGTGCCATTCGCATCCTCAAAGGAAACCGTTTCTCCTTCTTTGATCCGATTTTCAGTTAATATCTTCTCCAGGAAAAAAAAATAGTCATCCACCTACAGTGTCTTCCCAAGGTATTCATTAAGAATGCAAACATTTCTGCTTTTTTTTTTTCTTTCTTTTTTTTTTTTTCTCGGGTCTGGATGCCTCTTATGTACCTCTCTTTAGATGTCCTGGGGAAGTAGAGGGATGTCTCTCTTTACCTGATCTCGGGTAAGCAGAATGCAATAGATGGATCGGTAAATGGATATCAACCATCAGAGTATTCATTTGGAATTTTTCTTAATGTGTTTTTGTTCTTTTTATAGATCTTTACTCATTATAAAGTGTCAAATCTCCACACCAGCAAAGCTCACAGTGACTTCTGTCTCACTGTTATTGTGTACCTGCTTTCCATTTCAATGGCGTAGGGAAACGTAATGGAATGGAAAACTAATGCTCATTTATGAAATTCCTACCCATTCAACACGCCAGAACACACTATCTGTTCATTAGATACTTTTTCTTTGGACATTTCCATCATATGCCATTTTAGCCAAAGTTCTGCACAGAAAAACATCTGAAAACAAAAATACAATATCCTTGATTATCCACTGTAGCTTGATATAACGTTGCATAGACAACAAATATACAGTTTGTGTTTAATTTTAGTTTGTGTTTATTGTATTTAATTTTACTTTAAAAGAATTTAATTTAGAACATTAGAGCTTTTAATCCAGCCCTTTTGCTATCAATTCGAACAATGCAGCTATTACTGAACCCCTGTGGTTTTACTCGAGTGCCTTTATTAATTTATTAATTTTCTAACTCTCAAATAAGGTTTCTGTCATGATTTTAGAAGATATATTAAATAAAATTGAATCAGTAAAATGTATATATTTAATTATGTTACTTGATTCAAACAAATTATTATTATTATTATTATTATTAATAATAATAATAATAATAAACCCTCCTCTCTGCATTTTAAATTTCAAACCTCTGTGAATGTGACGGCTCTGAGTTTGGACGTTTGGTGGAGTCAGAGCTTCCGCTTCTTGCTGATCTCGTTCCTTTCTTGTCGTCACGTCACACGGCGTTTGCACAGCGAGCGCTTCATCTGCCAGGTCCAGCGTCGCGTCTCCCGCCTCCCACTCTGGAGTCTGCTTCTGCTCCTCTCTGTCACTTCTCCTCACCTCACCACAAGCCTGAGCACCTCTTCCCTCCCTCATGCTCTCACATCCTCCTTCTCCTGCGTGTCTGAGCGGCAAACAGCCGTGACAGCGTCGCCTCCTCCGTGTCCCTCTGCGTCGATCTCCTGTTCTTCGCCTCCTCGTCCGGCTCCATCCATCACTCCTGTCCCCCTGCCCTCCTGTGAAGGCAGTGACCTTCTTGCTGTGAGTCATCTCCACCCTGACGGCTCCTCCGTGCTCCTCCCGTTTTCTGCTGCTCCTCCGCTGGCCCTGTTTACCTCGCTCCCCTGTCACTCCTATCCCGCCTCGGTGGCCTAACCTCATACTGTCACCTCCTCGCCGTGCTCCATTTGTCTCATCCTCTGACTGTTCTCTCCTCTCCTCTACCAGTGACCTTCGGATGGGGAAATCTTTTTCCTCTTCCACACTACTGTGCACCTCATTGTGGTTTTTTTGGCTGTCAGACCTTCACGTCCCGTGTCTGAGGGCTTCATATCGGTTTTTATCTCTTGCTCAGTTAATACACTGAAAAACCTTTACGGACAATCGCTCGGATCCAAGATGTCAGTCTTGTGAAATATTTTAGGCTCCGAATGATGAGTCAGCGTTTTTCTCATAAAGGTCATTAGCAGAGGTCTGACCAGAAGTCAGCTAGAAGAGTTTTTGTTCAATAGGTCCAGGCAGAAGAAGAACAAAATTTAAATCTAACATGCTTTACTGCTGATCAGTAATAAGGCAGGGAGGGAAACCAGGGGATAGATAACTAAAGTCTTCCTGAAATTAGAATTTAGAAAGTGGACAAAGCCCCTTTCCTGAATGCCTTATGCCAGCTAGTACTTGTAAGACATTATTCTTGATCTGTCCTGCCTTGGAATGAACAAAAATTGTCAGGTGTTGGAATGTTTTCTACATTTTAAATCTAAATTAAGTGTTTTCTATTATGCTTCCTTGAACAAGTTTCATGTATGAGCTACACAAAACATGTTCATTTATTTATTTATTTTGCACAAAATCATTTTTAGATAATGAGATTTTAGTCTGGTCCATTCCACCTGCTTTGAACTCCTTTCAGAATAAGCTATTTTAGGGCCTCTTGTCACTTTAAATCTAATAAAGCTGATTCTGGCCACGCCCCAGACTCAAAGTTTACACACACACCTGAAAATGGCTGCAAACAGATGCACAGTCATACCACCATACGTCTTTGAAAATCAGAAGTAGAGCCTACTACACAACCAACTGGAATGCAGCAAGTGGGATCTGGATGGTTAATCACCAACAAAACACATGTGTTTTCCAGCAGCCATTGTATAACGCATGCAGCAGTAAAACCAGCACTGCAAAGTGCTGCAGCTCAGTTTGGGGTTGCTAGGTGACAGGCTGGGCTTCACTGGGGTTGCTATGTGAGAGGAAAGTGTCTGTTGATTTGACATTACATTCTGTAAGTTTTTGAAGTGGCTCATTTTCTAGCTACTATAAAACAGTGTGTTTTTTAGAAGCAGTAGAAACCCAAATGGAAGTACAAAGATGTGCAAAATATGAATTCTGCATAACAGGTCCCGTTAAGAACAAGAGCTAATTCCGTTTCTGATTTTGCTTTTTGAACTTTTTGTGCAAAGCTTTTCAGTTGCTGGTGAATCAAAGTACTTCTCTTTAGACATCAATTTTCCTTTCAGCTCTGTTCATCTTGTTGACGTTGCCAAACCTAAACTCCTCGGCTGCATCACCACTTGTCTTACTTTGTTACCACAGCCAAAAACAGTTAACAGTTCTGCAGACAAAGTATGTGTGAAAATGTCAAGTTTAAAAATGTGGGGTTTTTTGTATACATATATATATGTACATTATCCACAAGCAGCTTTATTATAATATGAACAGAAAACAACTGGAGAGCATCTCAACATGAGCTATCAATCCGATTAAGATGTTTTTTCCAGTTCTGCCACTGACAGCTTTGTGTTCTAAAAGCGTTTTTAGTTTAACTTATTCACCTCCTTTAAGAACTGAAAGCTAAACTGCTGTGGAAAACCAGGAGTCAGAGGTCGCACAGTGGAGTGGAACCTCCTCTGCGCCGCGTCACCTCCTCACCTCCAAACCTTTCTCTCCTCCTGACATCAACCTGCTGCTGCTTCTCGCACCTGCTTCCCCTGTGACCTCCGCCCACTTAAATCGACCGCTGCAGTCTGAATCAACCTCAGATCAGAAAAAAAATAATAATAATCTAAAATCTTTCTCTTTACTTTTACAGGCCCATTGTTGGTTTTCCCTCCTTATTGTTTCCAGCCTCTATCTGCTGAAAACTCTGTGTCCATCCAGCCAGTGCTAGCCAGTATGAGTTTACTGGTTTCTGTAAGATAGATTGTGGAATTCTATTTATGATTTTCAAACCTCATTTATCCATTTTGTCCGATCTGAAAGAACATCTATTTTAATCCAGAATATCAGGTTTGGCCAAATTCTTAGGAATTCAAAGATGCCTACAAAGACCATCCTTGTCTCAGGGATACTTGACTAGAAGTAGCTGTTTGATATTTTCTCTTTAAAAAAAAATCTCATTTTACTCATACTTATGTTTAATGGGACCTCATTAAAGTAGTTTTGTGAAATAATTCTGCTGTGTAGAATTTAAGAGAACTGATGTTTGTTTGCATTGTTAAAAAAAACAACAAAATGTTTTCCCTCAGTTTTATTGGACGACACTCAGATATTTGCTCCAGGAAATATATATTTAGTACCTAAAACAATTATTGGAAGAAAAAAAAAAAAAAAAAGATTGTTGCTGAAAGGACTTTGCAGTTCTGCCTTTCTCATTGTGCGGTTATGGCGCATTTCTACTTCCAAATTATATGCTAAATATCTGCATCTAAATGTCATAGAGAGACATTTATTACACTTTTAATCATCTAATAAAACTCTGAACTTTAATTCTAAGCTCTCTTTGGTTATGAGTAAGTTTTATGTTTATGTTTTCCTTCTTCACTTTATTAAACTAAAATATCAGTTTGATTAATCATTCATTTTTTTATGCGACTGCTGGTTGCAACATAATCAGTCGGTTGTAAATGAAGTGTCAGCTTTCAATATATTTTGTGCTATATAAATGTTATTCCCATCTCGTCTTGTATTTCGACACAAGACGGCTTCATGACAATAAATAAATTGAGATTAATAGATTTAATTATTTGAAGCTAATGATTAAAAGTAATTCATGAAAGAGACTGACAAAGTTTGTTGAAATAGTTTAGGATTCCGTGATGTCTTCCAACTTTCCTTTCTCCCTCCAATCTCCTACTGGTGACTAACACCATGAACGCCACACGGGCACCAAATGTCGCCTAATCTCCATGCGAAGAGCTTAAGACGTTCATTCATCACAACAAAGTCTACACAGGCTCCGAGGAACAGATGTTGTTTGTTTGATGCCGATACAAGCAGCCGTAAATGATCATTAGTTTGTTCGTCACGGCGACGTTCGTCGGCCGCTGAGTCTCAGCAGGGCTTTTGCCTCAACGTCAGCCAGGAAGGGGGGGATCTCCATCCACATTTACCCACACCATTACCCACACAAACATCTCCAAATTAAACCCAGCACGCACCCCTCCTCTCGCCATTTTCCCCCCTTTTCTCCATAGCAAAACTTCTCACGATCCCCTCGTCTTCCTCGCTGATTAAACTCCCATTTGATTCGGATAATTAGCCCTCCGCCCACGTCAAATTTAAACTCAGAATTATCAAGACGCATCGTAGGGGATCCGCGGATGCCGACGGGAGCCGAGGGAGTCGCGGTGCTTGCCAGGAAGAAGTATAATGGAGGAATTGACATGAATCAAAATTGAAGCCTTTAATAGCTTGTTGGAAACGTGCGCGATAGTTTCACTTAAGACAAATAGGAGCTGCTTTCCATAAATCTCCGAGCACAATCAGGCAACTGGTTGGCACCAAATCCATCTGAAAGTTGGATCCGAACCAGGATGTTGCTCAGTTCGGATCATCACTGTGTGACCAAGATACAGACACAATTAGTTGGCTTTAAGAATTGAAGGATTGAAACCATAAGATAATCTAAGAACATTATTTAAAACTGACTTCCTGTTCAACTAAACAAAACAAAAACCTACCGGAATTTAGGCCCAAAATATACATTAGCATTGGTCTTTAAAATCTATTTTAAATATAAAACTCAACTTCCTGTTTTGAAAAGTATGTGAATTTTATTTTTGAAAGGTCAACAAAATCAGTTTTTCATTCCTCTATTAATATCCACCTGGAATATACATCTGCAGTCATAAAATTTTGCTTACTTTTTCTTAAGATTTATCAGAAAAGTTAGCCCTTAGCTTTATTTTGAAAGTCCAAATTATCAACCCCTACCATTGCTGATTTGGATCTTTTTATTGTAGGACTCACAATATCTACTTGTTACAGAGGTCTGGTTTGAAAAAAAAAAAAGTAAACATTTTTTATGAAATTCAAAAATACAATCTGCTGAGTGAGAAAACCAAAAGAAGATGTTAATCGACACCGCGGTGTGTTGCATGACTTTCCATGCAGACTACGGGTAACCCGCTGTGACACCAACAAGTGAGGAGTATCAACTTGAAAATCTGCTTTGAACAAAGTAAACTAGAAATGAACCAATACAGCTGTGCAGGAAAGTGAAAAGTCCAGAAAGGTTCCACAAGAGCAGGGAAACGGCCGATGCTCAAAAGGAATTTTCTATGTTCTCTGCTTAAATTATTAGTCACATATGAACCACTTGGCCAAAAGAATAATTTTGGAGCCTAAATTTGATGCCTTTATGGATCTCTGTGTGCATAAAAGATTATTCACGAATGTTTGACGTGTGGGTTAAATATAGCTCTGACCATTTCATGATTTATGGAAACTAATCTGCTTTGCAAAGGTGTTGTTGTGCCATCGCTTTTTAATATTTTGGTTTTTTTAAAATTCCTATTCTAGCTGATTCATTTTGGTGTTAGAGTTGCTAATGTGACAGTAGGGCCAGTTTTTGCACCCTGCAAATTCAGTTTACATTTATGAGCAAAACACACCTCTTTTGAAAGGTTGGGTTAAATGTTAATAAATTACGTTTCCTCCTCACCTAAAACTCGGTCACATGGCTGAGTTTTCATGTTGATTCATCCTGATTCATCAGTCTGTATTGTCTTGAAATTGAGTTGCATCACATGCAGTGGAATTGAAACATACTGAATGAAAGTGTGTCAAAGTTGAAAGGTGAAATGAACAGCAGCGGACGGGAGTTTGGAGAATGCCCCGGGTCATTCAGAGCGCAGATATGTGCATGTGTGTTCGTGGTTATAATTTTGTGGATAGTGAAATTAAAAGCATTTTAGAGTTGCTTCGATAGTTGCTACATTCAGATTCATGATGACGATGTCTCGTGCTTGAAATGAGTGCATGACGGATTTTATTTTATGTTTATGAACCCTCCGTCTCCCCCAAGATCTTTCATCGATTTTCTCCAGCTATTAAAAGCAGTGATGAGAGTTTGAAACGAAACCTCTGCTGACACATGGCTCTCCAGTGTTAAAGGTGACTTAACAAATAAATATGCAAAAGCTAGTTCAAGCACGTTTTAACGGTGCTGAGTGAACACTCGGTCCTCTGCTGAACCTCGTAACGCTTTCCTAATGAATTTTCTGAGAAGAAGGTTTCTGATCAACCGCTGAGTGGCCCCGTCAGCAGTGTTTTATTCACTAAATCCACTGAAAACCTCTGCGGTGGGCCACTTACGAGGGGTGGAAATGGTTTTCAAAGCTGCTCTATATGAGGACCCGCAGCACACACCTCCATATAGGGAACAAAGTTCAGTCCGAACAGGTAATAACTTTTATTCACGTTTTGTGCAAAGCAAATTAACTCTGGTATTCAGGCGGATCAGACTGCCTTTATGGTTCCTTTTCAGCACTATGCTGGATCACTGCTGGAAAAGAAGAACTTATGCTTTGTTTCATCCTCATCTAAAACAAGAAAAAGAAAAATGTTGCCGCTGCTTTGGCAGAAATAGAAGTAAACATTGATAAGAGTTCTTCCCACATTGGTTTGTCTTTTCCCCCTGTTCTTTTTTTCAAAGGCATCCAATATTTCCTGGAGACATACATTAACCTTAAGCAAATGGTGAACTTTGTTGAAGAGAGCAACATCTGCAGTGATTTCTAGGGAAATTAAGCCATGGTCAAGATGTTTTCTTGGCGTTTCATCTTGACACTGCCACCTACTGGCAGGGCTCTTTTATTACAGCGTCTCTAAGCTACCTGAATGCAAGTGTTTCATGATGGTGGTAATTTTATACAGTGCACAGACTGTATAAACTATTTTTTGACTTAGTAAAGCAGTGGACATTTTTTTCCTACTAGTAATACTTCTAATTTATCTCACTTAGCTTTAGAATCTAAAACAAATAACCTGGACTTTAGTCATTTTTTTTTTGTTAATGATGTTTATGAAAAGACTTCAGCACACCAAATAGTAGATACTGTCTTCCGATTTAAATTTGTCAAATTTGAAAACTAAAAACTATGAAGGAAAGTTTTAATTAAATCAGACTCACTTGGAAGTGAAGCTTGAATCTTAACTACCCCACAAAAAACAGTGTTTGATAAATGGTGTTGGTAATATTCGTGTAGACTAATCTTACCAACACCGTATGACATCTCTATTAGTCAACATTGTTCCTCTTGACAGCAAATCAGCTCCTACTTTCGGTAGGAACACTGATTAACTCCGTGATCTTTTAAAGTTTAGCGAAATCGGAGTCGTCTCTGATTTCCATCTGCTGACCCGTCCAGCCATGTTGGGACATTTATCCATGTTTCTGTGGAGACCGGAGAATAGAAGAGAACCAGCGGCTTTCCTTTTCAGGCTGCAGACCTGAAGAAATCCCAGCTTTTACATACATTTTCCTAATGTTGTCTAACTAAACTCCCACAGCAATGTCATTCGATGGGTCAGTTAAGTCAGAGTAGAAAGACAAGCCTTTAAAAGCTGCTTAATTACCTTTAAAAATAAAGAAATGTGTGAACGCGTTTATTTATTCAGCATAATAGCAACTCGATGAACACTGAGCTTTATCTTCACAAAGTTATTGTCCACTGGAGCCTGGTAACAAAAATAAATAAATACAATACTACAGTTCAGTCTATGATAACATATAAAGAGGCTTTTCACTGATTTTATTTTTTAATTGAACTGTTGATATCAACCCACATGTAGAATTGTGAGAGATCCCGGTTTGTGCCCAAAATATTTAAATGCTCCTTTTCCCCCCCCCCCCCCCAGTTGTTGCTTCAGCTTCAGTGCCATCATGCGAGATAGAACAGCCTGTAAATGCTCTGCGCCCACTCATGCAGCCTCAAGGGCAACACCTTCACAGAAAGATTAGGAAATGCACAGTGACATTTTGTTCCAAAGACAATCGGCGGAGGAGGCGAATGCAAATAAAAGCCTGCTGAATGCTTTCACGCAAAGCATCGCAACTCATGAGACGGGTCCTGTTTGTGCGAAGAGATTTGGACACAGCGGAGTTTGGGGTTAAAACAGGGACATGTCCGTATCTATGGGAGGGAAAACGTGGCAAATGTGTGATTGAAGCTCATGTTATCAGTAATTTTATAATTTTCTTAACAATCTACAAACTGAGAATTAGTTCGCATCTTTGTTCACGCGTTGTCAAGGGATTCGTTTTGTTTGTCTTGGTATCTGAAATTTTGTCTTTTATTACTAAACGTTCATTTGGAAAAATAAAAAAAGAATTAATGAAAAATATTAAAATGTATTGACTTGCTCTTAGTTTTGCAGTGGTATTTGGGGCAACTGAAACGTGTTTCAGGGTATAAAGCGTCAAATGACTAACGAATCCGGAAAACTGCAAGATGTTTGAGGCGACAAAGTTCACTGAACTTTAAGACAGTTTTTAAAATTTCATTGAGTAAAACATGATTCAGTCCTTCTCCTGATTTGATTTCAGTCAGAGGGGTTAAAGGTTTGTTATTGTACCGTGTTGTGCAGAGCGTATTGTGGGTCTGTGAAGTATTGGAAAACGTTAACAGTTAATCTACGATTTCTGTCAAGTGATGATCTGTTGGGTTCTTCATGCCACCTTGAGTTTAAACCAGAAAAAGATGCAATCCTTCTGAATAATATTGCAAACAAACAAATATATGCAAATAGCTCAAACATTATCATCAATTCAGTGAAGGCTGAAACCTTTTTGCGGCGTTTTGGGAGGTGTGGACATTGTACTGCTGGTATGGATGCAATAGAACCTCCATTTGCGTTCCCACAAGACTTTGGTGAAACTATACATCCTGCCCTTTTATGTCAAGGAAGGAATTTGGCCACATTTTGCTCAGTTGGTGCAGTTTTAAAACTTCCCACAGAGTCCAGACAAATGACCCCGCCGTCTCCAGATTAGAATGCAGACCTTTTTCCAGGAGTCAAGTAGTCTAAAAAAAATTTTGTTCCAAAAATGTTCTCCATCAAAGGGAAAAGCGAGTGACAAGAAAATAAGGACCGATTAATAATCTTCAACAAGATGGGTGTTCAAGCCTGTTGAAATGAATGTCTTGTACTTTTCCAAAAGAGTGTTGACAGGTTAAACCTGGAAATGAAACATAAAACTCTCCAAGTAGTCACACCTACTGTTTCTCACACAGACAGAATACACCAGTGATTCTGATGAGTCTGGCTGACATAATGTATGCACTCTATATTTGCTCAAATCAATTCCTTGAGATGAAAGATTCTAATTTTTAATTACACCTTGACACTCCAGACATTCAGGACGTCAATGTGAGAAACTGTGATAGGTGCCTTTGCTGTGAGCTGAGATTTTATAGATCACATGATATTCTCATTAACAGTAAGTAAGAAACCTATAAAAGCAGTTATTATCAACTCCGAATGTGCTCTTTCTGTGTCAACATGCCTGTTAGTGCAATTTGTGCTCGGCAACAGGAAAAACGGAGCTGGGAAACAAAAGTCATTTTCAAGCAAGGCAATTATGCTTCCAATCTAGTCTTGGATAGATTGAAACTAAAACAGGCAAATAAAAGAAAGCTTAATTTGTTTTTCAAGTTTATTGGAATTTCCATGTTTTAATTTTCTTCTCCCAGACAATAATTAAAACTACAGAGAAGCTGACCTGGAAGAGAGCTCCACAAACAGGCGGTTAGCTGGCTGCCGGCAGCTTCAGAATACAAATTTTAGAAAAAAATAAATGTCAACGAATATCACAAGAAAAAGTTAAAAACGTACACTTTCTAGCTACTAATTGGTCACTCCAGCACATTCCCTAACATGAGTGAAGGAGCATGGAAAGTACTTGACTGCTTTGACTAGGCAAAAACCTTCATTTGAGAGGTGGTGGCAGCATCCTGAGGTCATGGCTGTCATATGTGATTGTCTGAATTAAGCTGCAGTTCGAAGGTTGCAGTTTGAATGGCTTTGAATAGCATTGAAGCTTGATCTTAAGGACTCAATAAAGAGACGATGAGAATATCTGGAAATTGCGTTTCTGTCGCAGAAGTTTGAAGGTGTAAGTATGATGTTTACCTTAAATAATAATAAAAAAAGTGAGCACAAAAGAAAATTCTGAATCACTAAGGTCACATTTTTTGCATTCCAATGAATACTGCAGATTTATTTCTGAAAGCGATTCTCACATTTTTCTGATGATAAAAGTTTCGTATCCTTCCAGAATATTCTTGTGCAATAACCCCAAATTTTCCACCCGTGATGCGGTGCAGCAAATTATGTTTATTCTGTATCCAGAACACATTGCTGCAGAATTACAACTTGTTCTTATACAGTAAGCAGCTTAAAATCCACTGATGTTACGTGCGTTTTCTTATTGAAGCCTTGCTGAAGTTGTCATTACGGTATGATGCTGCCACCAGCATGTTTCTCAGGGGTGATGGTGTGACAGAGTAATTTTAGGCCAAAATAAACTATTTTAGTAACATTCGACGCAGATAGACAGTGTAATATTTGCTAGATAAGTGACTGGAAAGTTTGTTTTTCTATGAAGCATTAGAGTAAAGCTGGACTCGATACTGATACACACCTTTCAGAATCTTATTTGTGAATTATGTAAAAAGAAAAAAAAGCCCAACTTTATGTCAAAGTGTAAAAAGGATTCAAGAGAATGAATCCTTTTGCAAAGTGCTTTATCGTGACACAGCATTAGTAAAAACTCCCTAAGGTCCTCCAAGAATTCCTCCATGAACTAATTCACGCTGCTGCCAGAACACTCCTAGATTCACCAGAAAATCGTTTCGGGGGGGGGAACGTCAGAACGAGATGACTACACATTGTGAAAACGTCACCTCGCCGTGAACCAACCAAGAAAGATAAAAAAAAAATTAAAAAAAAAGATATCAGTGTTCCAGTTTGATCAGGAGCCTGGAGGCGGTGAATGTTAATCGTCTTCCTCAACATTACTTTCTCTCACAATCCTCAGTCCTCAATGATCGGCTGACAGGATGTATAGCTGCTCAAGGGCACCATCTTGCCGCTTCCTGAATCCGTAATGACACAAAGCTGAAATGTTCACGGTCAGGCCCAGTCTCGGCCCTCGGGCTGGGAGCCATGTTGGGAACCAGTGTGGTCACTGACAGGCTGCACAGCTACATCGAATTTCCTTCTCCACAATCTCTGCCTCTTGATTATGAACTCATAGGAGTGGAAACACATGTACTTATACTTGATTAGGAGTTCAAAAAAAACATAAAAAAGGGGTAGTGTTATGTGTAAACAAACAATGAAAGGATTGGTAATCCAAACCAACAAAAAGCTAGGAAGTCTTCTCTTGAACTTGATGACATGTTTAATACAGAAAGGACTTCACTTCCTCTTCTTTGCCATTAGCCGCACATGCCTCCCCCTCTCTCCATCGCTGTAGACGTTTTGAGAACCTAACGGTGGCAGTACTTGAGCCTTCTCGTGACTCAGGCTGAGGTTAAAGATCTGCTCAGAGTTTTAGGACGGTGGAGTCAACACCATCTTGACTTTCTGCTTTTCCTTTAAGGACGTGAACTAAGACAGTTCACCAGTCAACACTACTCTTTGCTGGACTTAAAGCTTGGTGTGCAGTCCTCATTAACTCCTCCTATTCATCACCGAAAGTGCTCCTGGTGGAAAAAACATTCTGTATTTTTCTGAAATACATTTTTAGTATGTTATCAAGTGGATATACTTATTAAGATTATATTAAAATAAAGTAAGACCTCCATGCAACCAGGGGTTTCCATGCATAACCTGGGTAGGCCTTTATGCCAATCCAAACCCAGGTTGCATTAACCTAGGTCACTATACAAACCCAGGTTTTGCTAACACTGGACATTATGGAATTGCAGGGTTTTGCACAAATCTAGGGAATCAAAACAGACACAAGGATTGACATAAATAAAATTCCTGACTCCAAAATCTATGGAGAAAACACAAGAAAAACAAAAAAATAACAAAACAAAAGATATCTGTCTTACCAATCCCTCACAAAGAGCTACACCAGTGTGGATAAAGGAGGTTAGATGGACGCTACCGTTTTGTGACAGATGCTACGTTGTCTGGGAGAGGAAGCGATGCCTGGAAGGCGGTGAGCTCTGCTCCTGGTGCTGTGAGAGGAAGAAATGTCCCCGCGGCTTCACCAAGACAACCCACATAAGTCAGAGCCACTCTGGTTGCTGGCAGAGATAAAAATACAATTGGGCTTTTATTACTTTTATGTGACACCTAAAAAGATTTGATCAAAACATCAAACATCAAAACAATAATTCACTCTTTAACCCTGAAGCTTAAAGCTTCAGGGGACGCCGGCGTTGGTGCTTTCCCCATAGCTTTGCAAACTCGGGGAATTTGCAATCAATTAATTTCATACTTTTGGAAAAACGGGGGAAAAAAATCATAGATTGTTTTATATATAAACTGATCACCAAGGAATAACAGGTCCAAATTCTGGGTTTTACCCTAGAAATAACATCCTAGATCAAAAACACTTCAGTTGATATTCATGAAACTGTCAAGAAATGTTACACAACAACTGAGGGATTCAGAGAATTTACTCTGCAGAGTAAACAATATGAGAATGGTTTATTTTATTTAATGCGACTGATGACAGTGTGATGTGATATGGAAAAACAGTAATAAAAAAAAAGTTATATTTTTGTAAAAAATGAAAATGCAAGAAAATGCTTTGTAATAAGAAGTGTTTGTATTAAATGCACATGATGAGCTTTTCACTTAAACCTTATCAGTTATTAAACGGTCATCTGCTAGTTATAGCACTCCTAAATTGGAAATTTTTATTTTTTTTTACTTCTCCTATAGATTATTATCTTAGGGATTTGAACTGAGTTATTTAATTTATGCTGTATATCTATAATTTTGATTAAGCATTGAATTATTAGAACTATTTTAAGGGTTTTTGTGTGATCCGTCGTTGTGCGTTTTCTAATATCAGCTCTTTTTTTTCACCCTTAAAACTAATTTAAAAAGCAAGTGCGAGAAAAGTTAAATACCAAAGAATGAATCTGTGAAAATGACATAAAAAAAAAAAGACTAGTCACACCCTGGGGGGGGGGGGAAAGAAAAGACGCAAAGCGTTATTTTGTATGACATGATCCGTCTCGAATTAACCCACAGTGATGGAGACAGGTTTCATTGGCAGCATCTCCCAGCTTTGCTCTCACAGACCTACAGGAGGATCGTCACAGCTCGGTTTATGAAGCCTTCGGTCTTTTCAGTCACCTCTGACCTCTGAGGAACAAGAGAGGAAAACCTCTGACCGGCTGCAGTTTGCTGAAGGGCAAAACCAGTTTTTTTTTTCTGATTTCTCACAAGGGAGAAAGAGTTTTACTGTGGGCATTCATCGACTTTTTTATTGATTTCTGCAGCCAGCTGGGAAATCACACCATCACCTTGATGTTATTATACACAAGATTTTTCCATGACTGAAGGTGATATGAGATTTATGCAGAGCCTTGTAAAGGTATTCACACCCCTGGAACTTGTATGTAACTTACAACATGTGATTTATTTGGGACAAAGTAATGAATATGTGGCAGAAGAATGTCTTTCTTATTTTTGTTGTGTGCTTGTTTTATGATGTGTGGACATTTGTATTCATGTCTCCTGAGTCAATGCTCTGCAGAACGTGCTTTTGCTGCAGTTAGAGCTGCAAGTCCTTAATGCATTTTTCTCAAGGAGGGCGTCTGGCAACATTGGTCAGTTACATTAAAAAAACATTCTGCTAACAGAAACTTTAGAGTCAAAAACTGAATAAAAGATAGAGATAAAACTGAAGCATCCTGCAGAGCTGAGCTTCCTGCAGTGGGATGAGAATGTTGTGAACATGGGAGACTCTTGTTCAATAAAAAGTTGCTTTAAGGAGTTCAAGCTTTTCGTCTTTGGCATCAGAAAATGATTTTTCTCCATCAAGTTTGCAAATTCGCATAAGCTCCAAAACCAATTTCTTTCGTTTCGATGATAACGCTCTTAAGGGTTTTTCATATATATATATTTTTTTACATTTATATAGCTTTGTGGCAGTAGTAGATGAACTATGAAGTGTGTAGATCATCATGTCCAATTCCCATCAGTCCTTTTGTAAAAATACTAAAGCAAGCACCTTAAGTTACCAATTACCAATGAAAAAAAGAACTCCTTATTGCTCCTTTACTATTTCAACTGAAATACAAAGAGCAGAGCCATCCTCTCAGAAAATATTAAATCAGCATATTAATTGACGATTTGTTTAAAAAAGGAAAATGGCCTACTGAACTCAAATTAAACTCGGACTTCAAACTCAGCCGCACATTTCCTCCTCCGTGAACAAATTACAACAGCCGACTCCCAAAGAGAGATCAAACTTCACGCTCCCGTTGCTCTTACTCTAAATTGATTGGCCTCCCTAAATAAAAGAAGCCATGCCTCGGTGTGTGTGCGTGTGTGTGTGTGGGGCGAGTTCGGTGCACAGACGTGAGCTTTCTACCCGAAAAAGTGGAATTTTACTCATTGTGGAGTGCTGACTGGATGTTAAATCGTCCTGCAGGAGGTTTCCCCCTCTGCACCAGCGAACCGATGGATACCATTTGTCATGCAAGGAAGGCGACTGATTGCACCAACACACTCGCTGATAAAAGTAATGAAGCCAAAGCCTGATTGAAAGATCAAAACGACAGGGAACTCAGAGAAGAGGACAGTAAAGGCCAAGCACAGCTAGCTGAACTGTAACATAGTTATTGCATATTTAGGACTAAGTTTCTTTTTTTGTTGTTGAGATTACTCAAGAATAAATGCAAAAGTTCACAACTTGACTGATATCTGCATATGACAACATGTTGGCATCTGGATCATATTAATAAAGTTTGAAATAACAAGTATTTGTTGTTACACTACTTTAAATTTCCTGCATTTATCCATATCTGGAAAATACTTACATAAAATTCCAGTTATTTCAGCAACACTGACAAAAAAAGAAAAAAACTTAACCTAGATTCTCTTAAGCGGCATTAATGCTGAACCCTTTCAGCTGTTGATCCGACCCAGAAGTCCGTTCTGGTCAGCGCTCATCTGACTTTAGTGCAGCGTCACATTTTCATGCTGCATTTTTAGACCCTTTCGTTTGTAAATCACAAAACCAGATTTCCATGGAATTTCAGTGTAATGCTTCCAAAAGGCAAACTTAATTATTTTCCATCTACAAGTCAGGAAAAAAAAAACATCTATTCATTTGGCCCAGCGACTAGGCTAACTCTAATAATGACATTTTTCTCTGAGTTTTATGGATGAAATACTGTAATATCACATTCACTGCCAGGCTGAGGGTTAATCTGTCTGGAAAAAGCAGCATTAAAACTAAAAACAAAAGAGTTGACTGTTAAAACTACACAATGTTTTTTTGTAAAGTGCTGTTAAGTATTTGTTGGGATTTAAATTAGTTTAGTGAGTTAAATAAGCTATTATTAGTACATCTCAAAAATTGTAATATTATGTAAAAATTTAATATTTCCTCTGAGTCATCTCAGAAAGCAAGACTCATGTCATAGAATAATCCCACAGAGTGGTATCTGTTTCTTGTAATTTTGAAATTTTGATGATTACTGCTTATGGAAAATGAAAACTAAAAATTTAGTGTCTCGTAAAATTATAATACTGTGAATCTCATGGTGTCAAACGCTAACAACGCTATCCAAAAAGTTCTAAGTAACCTATAACAGTCTCTTCTTTTGGGTCAGAAAGCTGCACAATCATGGGAAAAGTAAAGCTTGAAATATTTTTCCTCTATTTCACTTTCTGGGATGACTACCAGTAAATATTGAACTTTTATGCGATATTCTAATTTTTTGACATGCGCTATTACATAAAGGCGTACACTTGACGCCTTTGAGTGTTTTTAAGGGCATAAAAACAAAGGATCTACTGAGTTACCTTGATAAACTCCCTTGATGAATGAAAACCCTCGATCACCAAAGCTTCGAAGGAGCCTCAACACTTTCACATCACAGACAGGTACAAATAATTAGAAAGCATTATTAGCAACACTGAACTAAGTCACTGCTTGGGTCTTTATTGGCATTAAACCTAAGCGACACCTTTCAGTGTTGCTCAGCCTTTGGCTAACGTCACTCCAAACCACTCCAAGTTAGATTCTTCACGTCAGCTGGAAAATAAATATCTGGAAAAAGTAATGCTTTGGTGTATCCTTGTCTGTTTACTTTAACAAACTTAAATTTAAAGCAAACTCCAATGTCCAAGAATGGCTGGCTGTCCAATCCTATTAAAAGATTTGTCAGAGACGCATCACACAACAGTGTATTTACTTGCTGGAGCAATTATCATCAGACATTGATGTATATTTTTCAAAGAACTGCGTAATGTCAACCATCATTTTAATATTTAGTCTGGTGTTTTTAAGTCTGGGGTCAAGGCGTAGAAAAAAAAAAAAAACCTCTACAGAATGGGATTCATACGCAAAACCATGTTTTCCCATTTTTCTTCCATGTTGCAAATGGGCAAAGGACCACAATCAACAGATTAACAGCTGCCTGAATGAAACAAAAATATTGCTGTATCTTAAGGCAGGTGGCGTTTTGATGAAATTTGATTACACTTTCTATTTCTCGCCCGTGACACACTTCTTTCATTATCCCTGGAAGGTATTAATAAATGACAATCTGCTGCACATAATTACCTTTATTGACAAAATGATGTGTAAATCATTAGTCAACTCACTGTCTGCCAGTGAAGTGTCAACACTTTCCAGACTAATTGGAGGCAGTGAATCATTGATCATGTTTGCAACGCTTCCTGAGGCGTTAACATGCCCAAATTAATAAAACACGTGCAAACAGCTGCACAAATACGACTGCAGGGCATAAACGCAATATCAAAGGATAAGTGGCAACATGTCATAATTTAACATTTACACATTATTATTTGGGTTCAGAAAGTGTTTCTTTAACCCCCCTTCTGGCAAGAAGTAAGCACAACAAAGGGAAACAAACAAAAAAAGCCTGTAAAAGACATGCAGAAACCATAAAGAACGAGTGGGACAAGCAAAGAAAAACAAGGTTGCCACAGAAACAAAAGATGGCCTTCAAGAGAGACAAGTAAATGTAGATGAGAGAAAAAAAATCCAAACAAAATTACTTAATTATGAGAAAGACTTAAAAAAAAAAAACACATCCCTGCAAAGAATTAAGATAACCTCAAAGCAGCAATACAAACAGAAGAGACAAAAAAAAAACACCAAAAAGAAAAAAAAAAAAGGTTTGACACAAATCCTCAGGTGAAAAACAACCTTGTACTCTAAACACAACTACAAACACAACAGAAAATAACAAGAAAGAAAAAAGAAAAAAAAATAGAGAGCGAACGTGAAGACTAGGGAACCAAAACACCCAGTAGAGCATCAGTACATTTGACAATATAATTTAATGCAATTATTGTGCGGCATGTCTGGTATACAATTGCACTTCGCTTCTTTTTTTTTAAGTAGCCTACACGTTGTATAGCTACAACATAGAATACAAAATACAACGTACAAAATACGTTGTATTTTTAAAGCAGTATTTGTGGAACCACAAAGGGGACAGATTGTACCTCAGCAACATACAGAAAATCAAAAGGTGTGAACAATGAAGTAAAACAGCTTGTAGTCTATCATTTATTTCCTCTTTATGTACTATCGTTTTCAGATGGCCTTTTTGCATTAATTTTCCCTGCGTGTGTGTGTGTGTGTTTTTCCCTTGAAGAGTCGGCGGGGGTACCACTTAAATCCGGGGTGTCCAGACTTTTTGTCACTTGGGCCAAAATCGTCCAGTCAAAATGACTTGTGGGCCAAAGACATAAGGGGAAAAACAGAAAATACTGCAATAGTTTAATTAAATGAGTAAAATAGTCAAATTGTTTGTTGGAAAGGAATTTGTATATTATTGTAGATCCAAAATGTAAAAAGGGTTCTACAGGTTTGCCTCATTACAGAAAGGAGTCTACTTTACAGTAGGAGCTTCTTAAAGAGACAGATGCCAATTTCAAGGTGTCAAACTGGGAAGTCAAATTTCTTTTAGGTCATGTTTGACATATACAGCATTTCTATGATTTCTGAAGGAAACATTGTTACTTCATTGTGCTATGAAATGGCATTATATGTGTGTGGAAAATACATAACACTGCCCCTTTAAGATTGAACTGCATCAGTTGTTGTAAAACCTTGACCTCTTAAAAAGTCTAACCGACATATTAGACTTTGGTTAGAAGACCTGTGAATCCAACCATGGATAGTTTGAAACAAAATCTATTAATAACTGTATGTCACTGAAAAGGAGACGACCTCCAATAGAGAAAAGAAGACAAGCGAGAACAAATGCCATTAACAAAACAATTTAGACATAAATTTTGAAAATACCACAGATACCTTAAATAACAAAAGGATAATTCAGCTAGTTTATGTCAAGTATGGGCTGCTGATTGTAGAAAGCGTAGTCACAGTTGCAGAAAAGCACAACTTGAACTTTGAATAATTTATATCTTGATACAGAGAGCCTTCATTGGTTTAAACGACGACTGCAAACGTAACGGAATTCCCAAATCTGAATTCAGAAATTTTTCATGTTTTTCTTTTGTTTCATTTCAGTAGTTCTGTTTTTTTTACAGCCTATTGGAGGACAGATCACCTTCATCAGGTAGCACCTCATTAATCCTTCACCGAGTTTGTCTTTTTACTGCTTGCAGACAGATACCTTTATCAGAAATAGATTAGAAACAAAAAATTTAAATAAACATGTCCACTTTAGTTCCTGCTGTTCATATAAATTACCTGCCAGCTCCATAATTAACCCGCCTCTGATTAGACAGCTGGACTGACAACCAGCGAGGGTCAGGGGCCGTGAGGTCCGGAGATTGGAAACACAATCTGTGTTAATATCTAATCACCAGCAGCTCTCACTCACTCTGGTGCATTTGGGCTTTAATGTCGGGAGAAATTACAGAATCTAAATTCAACTCACTTCTTTTGTCTCCCAGTTGATTTGCATCAGACCTGGATGGCTGCTCTCCTGACTGGAGGAGAGCCTACATTATTACACTTCCAGGCAGGTTTATTCTGCGGAGCTGCTTTCAACTTTTATTATTTTTTAAAAACACTTTTGCACTTACAGAGAACTCTGCCTCTGCATACGAGGGCAAGAAGAAAACAATCAGCATCAGGAGGTCAACTATAGGATTATGTGCAGCATCAGAATGCACTGTTCGAGTTAGCGTCAACGCAAATGGATTTGTTTCAAGAGAAAATGCAAACATCAACTGATGACCACTAGCACTGAGCAGTTCTCATTCGCTTTTGTGCACAGGGTCATATCCAGTTCTGGATGCAAAAAACTGTATGCACAACAGTTGCTCAGATACAATATGATTCAACAAGTCTGTTTAATGTGCAGGACCTTTCACCAGCAACAAATGTAGGCTTTATGTTATTCTACAACTTTTTGATTTTTTTTGTCCCTTATCAATGGAGTAACTGGACGGAGTGTTCCTCCAATTTTAGAAGTGGAGTTTATAATTTAAGTTTTTGACATAAAGCAACCCTTAATATTGCCTGCAATTTTAAAACCTTACTAAGCCTTTGGTAACACTACTGTAGTTCCAGCTAGCGAATGATACAGACAACTACAACTTGCAAGCAGTTATCGGTAAATCCATAAATGCAGGAAGGTGGTGCACATCAGTAAATACAGAAGCAATAACAGCGGCTCCAAAGGGTTAATCGTTGCTGAAATGAGAAATTGTGCAGTTTGCACAATTACCGCATTGGCGAACAAGCGTCTACAGTAGGCCACCTGCACGACAGCAGCCCTGTCGTAGCCCCAGCTCGCAGCAATGCAGCTCCTTAGATGAGACAAGATGAAACCTGAGTGATCCCCGCAGGGAAATTAGGCCCGCGCAGAACCAGCAGAAGTAATGGGATTCATCAGCACAAAACGACAAGTGGAATAAAGGCTCACAAACACAGTATTAAAAAAGCAATAAGAGGAAGAGACAGGGCATTTAAAAACAATTTGCTCGCTGGAAAAATAGAGAAAATGCTTGAGCACAACAAGAAGATTTTGCTGCTGGTGGAGGCTTTGCAGAGATATAGAGCACCTTTTTAAAAAAACAAAACATTATACTAGAATAACAATGACCAGGAAGTGGGGGAGGGGGGCTTCTATGGTAACAGTGTCAATTATTTAAATGCCCACGGTCATGACAACAACGTTAGAAATTGCTGCAAAGTTTTGGAGGGGCTTCAGGAGGGCTCCAGTCCTCCATCCAGATTAGACCAGAATTCTTCCCAACATGATTGGGATTACCCAAATTACTTCTACCTGCTAAATGCCAGGATATTATGAGAATTTTCAGAAAATATCTATTACTAATTTAAAAATTCAGAATTTTATAAACAATAATAATACTATGCCTAAGTTTTTGGGGAAGCCAAGACCATGACATCACAGATTTCTAAGCTTCTGACGAATAAATTAGAGACACAATTATGGATGTTTTTTGAAGCAACACCACAAACTATGCTTTCTTGTGTGAGGCCTGAAAATTAAAAGCGTGACAGTAGCATCTTGTGTAAGTTTGTTGGGCGTCATCACAGAAAAACATGATTTGGAAAAATCGAAGCCCCATCTCAAGACATCTAACAGGAAGTTAGAGTTTGGGGACAAATGGGTCTTCCAAACAGAGAATGACCATAATGTGGCGTATGGAACAAGTCAAGATTTCGAGCATTTAACAAAAAGAAAACCCTATAAAAAGAGCTGAGTAGATCTGTATGAGCAAGGCAACCAGCAAATCTGACTTTGACCAGATCTATCAAGAGGAATGGGGCAAAACTGCTTGAGAAAGGAATCCCCAAAATGATCTGATTCAGTTTAACTGGCAATTCTACCAAAACATTTTTTTTCAATCTGTTTACAAGTACAACTACTCAATTGTACTCTTGAGTATAATTTTTCAGGTGTTCTACCCACCAATGATCATGTTGCTCTGTTAATGCTGAGTCTCTCCAATAGTTGTTTTGAATTAGGTGCCTCCAAAGCACAACCAACTCAGAAGTTGTAAGAGTTGCACTCGGCTTTGTTCAAATTGGCTTTTGGTCTCAATGAATTAGTCTCCTTCCTTGCTTGACAAGTGGTTCTCTCCTCTCTACCAGATCAAAGTTAAATCCAAGATAGCTTGAAGCCAGAGGCTGAAAGTTACAGTGGCTAAAGCACAAATAACTGGTAGTCACTAGCACCAACCTTTTCTAGGGGGGCATAACTTACAGGTCCATCTTTTTATCAACAGCAGAAAAATTAAGCTGACTTGTACAATTGACCAGTCCAATGGCCAAAGGATACCAAGCAAAAAGTGAAAAATGATTCCTTCAGGCATGGACAGCAGCAGGTAAAAGACGATACTCAACTCTGAAAGATTGCATGTTCCTGTGTGACACCTAATCACCACAGTCCTGAACTAATAATCGGACTTCCGCTTAACTCTGCAAACCTTTGGCTGTCTCTGCATGTGGGTCTCATTTATCAGCACATGGTCTGCTTGATAGAGATGGAGTAATGAGATATCAATACCATCAGATGGAAGAAGGAAAGCAGCCACAGCGGCCAGTCTGCTAGTATTACAGTCCTCATTAATAAACATGTTCCAGAGTATAGGCCACACAATGGATTAGCTTTGTTTGCTCTGTAGAGGCCATAATTATACCGCTGTTGATTAAAGTCAAACAATCAATGCTTCCGAGTTGTACGTTTGAGACATATTAAAGGGGTGAAACAAAGCCGTGGATGACATATAATACAGGTTGACAATAATTAAGGAACTTCTTTGCTTGGCTTTGTTTACATTCATTCATCTTTGCTTTTAATTGTTTGAGTCAGCCACTACATTGCCAAAAGTAAAATATGGCTGAATGTGTGCTGTGTAGTCACAGCCTCTGCTACTATAATCAGATAAACAAGCTCCAGAACTAACCTAGTGATTCAATTCAGTTTATTAATTTTGTTCCAATTCACAACAAACGTTTTTCTAATCTGGATTGCCCTTTTTGTAAGGTTGCAATTTATGAACTGGGCTCATTATTTTAAAAATTCTAAGTCAAATGAAGTTTATTTGTATGACATTGCAGAAACAAGGCATTTGGAAGTGCTTTACATGATAGAAACATAACGATTTGTGAAACAAGCACTTCATTTTGTCAACTGCCGTCAAAATCACAGAATAATCATCAAATCTCAATGTTCCAGTGATTGATCAACGACAACTCTGACCTCAACCTTTTCAACCTTGATGTAAATCAGTGGTCTCAAACTTCAAGCCTCAGGAGTCGAAGTTCTGCAACTTTTAGATGTCTCTCTGCTTCAGCACACCCGACTCCAATATTAGTGAAAACACCGTTGGAATTTGACTAAAGAGTAACGGAAACAGTTGGCTCAAATAAAACCAGTTTCCTGTGTTTTGACATATTATGATAGTAGCATGCTTTATTTCAAACTAAATATGTCCACGTGTTGCTTTTACCACACTACAGACCATCATCCAATTGAAAAAAAAATCAAGTACTTAGGAAAAACACCACATCACTTTGTCTTTCTAGAGTCCTTTCACAAAGTGTCAAAGTTGTTTTATTTCATACACTGCAAGAGTTTTTATACTTCTGACACTAGAACGTATCTTCCTCAGTTTCCAAAACTGTTGCATTGGATTTTCTGCTCAGTGTAAAACCGTGTCTTTATTTCACTGAATCTGTCTTGGATTCACTGTCAACATTTCAGACATTTTATTTTGCCTTAAGGTAAATATATTTAGAGCTCCTCAGCCACTCTACATTCTACCGCAGAAAAAACCCATCTAGCCCCATCAGTAAGAAAGTTCCCTGAAAAGGAAAGAAGTTCTTGAAGACTTTGGACAGGAGACTCTCCGGAGACAAAGTGATCAGATAAAGTTAGATGAAAGGTTTAGATCAGCTGCACGGAGAGCCGTCAGGGGAGGTTAGACGGGAATGAAAGGCTCTGAATATTAAAGATCCCCTTTCATAGAAAAGTGCACATTCCCTTATTACTTTACTTTCATTTTACTGACTAATACTAGTCAGACGAGGAAGGGTTTTCTGCTCGGATTTCCAACCAAGTCTAAGGCTAAAAAGGATAAAGATTCAGGATGAAGCCATTATATTACATGCTGTGCCAGTGTTTTTCCTAATGGTGCACAAACCGACAGGATCAGTTCACATTTTATTTTGTTTGACAGGATTTTTCTCTTAAATCTCTTCTGAATCAACTTATGTGTTCATATTTTCTGCAGGCTTTATGGCATGTAGGTAAATATTAGATTTCTCATTCCTAGGAAAAGCCTGAAAAACAAATAACGCTGCACTTTCGTGTGCATACTGGGGCTGCGTTAAATGTGGAAAGAGCAGGAAGAATGTAAGGGTGGAAGTGCATCCTCCATCTGTGCTAGTTTGCCACAGATGGAGGATGACCTACCTGATGGCTCCCTTGTGACTTCAGAAGCTGGATGTTGAGTGGAATGATGTAAGATTTTGGTCCCACTCCTCAAACAGAAGCTCTTCAACTTTGGTCTTTTGGCTCCTGCTTGAAAACCTTCAGCTCCCTCTATAGCAAGGGTCTCAAACTCCAGTCCTCAAGGGCCACTGTCCTACAGTTTTCAGATGTGCCACAGGTACAAAACGCTGGAATAAAATGACTTAATTGCCTCCTGCTTGTGTAGATCAGTTCTCCAGAGCCTTGCTAATGACCTAATTATTCTATTCAGGTGGTGCAGCAGAGGCACATCTAAAAGTTGCAGGACTGCGGCCCTCGAGGACTGGAGTTTGAGACCCCTGCTCTATAGAATGGCTTATGCAGACTGACGAGGCGACTCCATAACCCTCAGTGTAATTCCTTAGACATGCCTTGTTGTCTTAGCAGTATTTCTTAAGTTGTAATCACACTGGAAGACCCATCCATCACCCATATTCTGTGTTTCAGGCTGAGGGAGGAAGGTTCTCATCCAGCATGATACATGACTCTGAAAATGGGACCCTGCAGAAAAATAACCCATCCTCCCACCATAATGCCTCAACTTCTGTACCTCCCCAATTCAACGGAGTCTTCACTACAGCACTTACTCCCAAATGTTCTCTAAATGTTTTAGATGTTGCACAGCAAATCCCAAAATAGGTTTATTAATGTGCTCTGTAGCAGGGGGCTCCATTACAGTATTACGTGGTGTTCTGGTGCCTGAGGTCCCAATTGCTTTAGGATCATTAACGAGCTCCTGTGGCGTAGTGGCGAGCTTCATCCTCACACTATGAACTAACATCCTGCTTCACAGAGATGACTGATGGGTATTGATGGTAATTTTTACATTTCTTTTATTTCCTCAGAAAGCCCACGAACAGCTGTCATCATCAGCAAGCTTTTTGTCGATGGTCTTTGAGTGCACTCAAGCTATGTGCGGATCTGATGTCTTGTTCAAATTTTAAGTTAGGTTGTAAGAGTCTCGATATTATTTTCACTCACTGATATCTAAATAATTGCTTTAGTTTTGGAAAACAACGATTTCTTGATCTTTTGCCCCCTCTCTACTAGCTAGGCAGTCCCCTCCTTGGCTAGGAACCTTGGCACAGCTGTTTTCTAGCACCACCTTCCATAAATACTAAGGCTCGGCATCCACTCTTCTCTAAATCTTCTGATTCAGTGACTGAGTAGTCCTAGACTCTAAGATTTGCAAATAGTCTTGTTTGGATTCTGATTGTTGAATTCTCTGGCTTTAGAACCAATTATGTCAGTAACCCAAAGCTTCATCTGCTGTCACTAAAAATGTCTATACAGCTTGAATTTTAAGCTTCAACCTACCTCCATAAAACCACCATAATCCCACCCTAAACTCTGAACTAACATCAGAGTCTGCTTTTGAGTTTGACAAAAATTGCTGTTTGTTGCTGTACTTCATTTAAGAAATATGTCAAGCAGAAGACAACACAATGGAAAGTTACATCTCCAATGACTCGTTTTGTCTTAGATAAAAATAACAAATAAAAAGGTGGTCCTCAATAATCTTTTTGGCTCAAGAATCAGGGCAATCCTTCAAATAGGTGACGCTCACAGTGGTCAGATTGCACCCAAAACCAAGTCATGTTTGTGTCAGTTGTACATTTTTGCTGGCAAACACTTTGGGAGGTAACACATTATGTTTCCTAATGACCCAGAAACTCACTCTGGAGAAGCAGGTCTAATCTGGTGATGAAGTGACTTTGCAGGCTTGCATTTTGCCTTCTCCTTTGCTCCCCCATCCTTCATCTGAGCCCCAGCAGACCGACAGATCGTGTCATGCCGGCACCTCATCATTAACATTTACCAACTCTGAGAGTAGAATGGATAGCCTTGCTGACGGAGTCGGCTCACCAGGAATGAGCTTTAATGAAGCGTTGAAAAAGGGAAACGGGTTGGGCGGGAGTATCCGTGTCGTTTTGCTCTGTGGGATCCGGTCCTCATATTGACAATTAGAGGAAGGACGCCTATTCAAGTTTCTGCTTCCTTCTCAGCTAAATGTAAAAGCCAAAGTAACACAGTTGCAATTCCCATTCAAGTAATGAGAATTCAGACTAAATTATAACCGAGTTAATGATCTTTCACTGCAAAAACAGAACAACATACCAAGCATTTTTGGTCTAGTTTATTGTTCAAATATCTTAGCATCTTTGAAATGAGACAAAACTAACTTGCAAGTAACTTTTCAGCAGCTTGTTTTAAGTAAATAATACTTTAATGCTGATTAAAAATTAGTTCCATTGGCAGATTATTTCACATATAACGTGAAAAATCCATCCATCCATCCATCTCCTTACACCCTTAACCCACTGGGGTCAGGAGTGGTGCTGGTGTCTATCTCCAGCTGTCAACGGGGGAGAGGCGGGTTACACCCTGGACAGGTCACCAATACATGGCAGTAACGTGAAAAATGTCTTGTTATAAGTGAAATTATTTGCCAATGGACTTAGTACTTTTTAATTAATTAATATTATGGAATTATTTACTTAAAACAAGCTACTTTATCTTGCTGATACGTTAGGTTTGTCTTATTTCAAGTGCACTAACTTATTTGCGCTGGAAACTAGACCAAAAATACTTTGCAACATTTTGTGTTATTCCAGTGTTAGCTCTATAGAAACATTACTGATACCACAGCAGAAAAAGCACTGAAATCCTAATGTGATGCCCAAAGGAGCTACTCGCCTCGTCTCTAAGTCAGCGTCCTCCCCACCGTATGAAGGACGTCCTCATTACTGCAATTAACCCACCAATCTGTCTGTCCATCTCCTCCTCCATCCTGCCATCACTAAGGAGCATGTGGATACTCGAATGTGTCCACTTGAGGCAGGGAGTGACCCCAAACTAAAAAAAACGCTCTCCCCTTTCCAGCTGAGAACATTGGCCTGAGGCTTAGAGCAGGGGTCTCCAACCCCGGTCCTATAGAGCTACCGCCCTACAACTTTTAGATTGGCCTCCTGTTTTAGTTCTCATCCTAGTTTCATCAAGTAATGGCTTGTCAGCAAGCCTCTGCAGAATATCAAAATGCTGAGAAGGTGATAGGGAGAAGGTTTTCTCCCTATCACCAGGGAGAAAACTCAAACCTGCAGGATACCAGCCCTTGAGGACCAACTTTGGGCAACCCTATTTTAGATATATTCCTGCTCCAATGTAGTTTAATCAGATGACTGAATTACCACTTCGGCATGCCACAAAGTTTGGCAAATAATTTTCATTTGATTCAAGTATGTTGGAGCAGGGTTGTATCGAAAACCTGCAAGACTGAATCTCTCAAGGACAAGGGTTGAAGACACCTGGTTTAAAGGAACAAACTCTTTTTTTGTGGATTCACACCCTGCAATTAAATGCTCACGTTCACACTGAAGGTAATGGCCTGAAGATACCAGAAAGCCTGTCAAAAAAACCCAAAACATAAATTAAAAGCTAAGAGCCATGATATTCTCCTGTCATCCCAAATCAGACACTCTCTGTTCCACAACTATGCCTACAAACATCATCCAAGATTATTATAAACAGGATAACAGTTCAAATGTTTTACATTTAGTGTAATTGTTTCTTAATATTTCAATTAAAATATACACATTTCAGCAAAATATGGTTTAAGTCCAGTTTAGGGATGAAGATATGCTTTTAACTGGGTTCACACTGGGTTCCAGTTTTGGCTAAATATTTTGAAACCGCCTTGTCTTATGTTCAGAGACCGGATGGGACAAAAATGTTTTGAGGATGAGTAAAATAGAAAACCACAAACTGGATTGTTACCATTACAAAGACAGTAAGGCTGTTGGTTGCTGCTGTGTGTGTGCGGGCGTGGGCGAGCGTGTGTGGGTGTGAGTCCACAGTCACTCATCTTTATTTGCGGATGTCTCCTTCATTACTCGCTCTCATCAGGTAGGTAAGGAGCCACGGCGAGGCTTGGTGTGCGCGTGTGTGTATGTGTTGATAAGATTGATGAGGGCTCATCAGAGTCTGGCAATCACTAAACTTTCTTTTCATTTCTCGCCGTCGTTGACGCCCGTCATCTATCATGCTGTCGGCCTATTTTTACACATGCAGATTATCAGTCAGGTAAAACGACCTCACATGCCCACGATGAACCCATGCAAGCAGCAACTTTCTCCAACTGATGGCAAGAAAAAGTCAGCTTCGCAGCTAAATCCCCCCACCCCAAATTCCTCGCAAACATTTCTAAACTAGCACCACAAAATCTGTGATTTTGATAGCAAAAAGAATATCACAAAAACAAAATCCTGGAGAGACTGATCAATGTCAAAGGATCTTCAGTATTTGATTTTAAGAAGAACTTCTTGAATGCAGAGACAGTTATTTGTTCATATTTTAACAGTTTTAATTGGTTTTATAGACACATGATGACACAACTCACCTTTGAGAACATCAAGATCTTGATGAGCCCCAAATTAAGTTTGACAACCTTGGTCTAAACCATCCTATGAATTCATTCAGTGGCAATCTCCTCAAAGCTAAACATGGCTTTGGTAAAACTACTGAAGATAAGGTCTAATATCAGCCAACATTTTGATGTCAGAGTGATAAAATTGACGAGGCTGTGCTCAAAGCCCCCCGGAGCAGGGCGGGGCTCGGCGGAGTGCTGTCCCAGGCCGCTCGACGCTTTCTAGTCACTTTATTTCAAGGGTGAAATAAAATCGAACTGTTAAAAGTGAACAGTGTTTTTAAGTCTGAGCCAAAAGTTTGTTAGAGATTTATCACCTGCTGAGTTTAGCATTATTACACATCAGGAAAGTTTTCCACTGAGTTAAATCGCGACAGTCAATAAAACACAAAGCAGGTAGTCGCTAGCTAAAGTAAAGTATCGAAATGCTGCAAATAAAGCCACAATAAATCAACTTCAGATTGATCCCGATGTGCTTCGGCGCTTTGGAACATTTTGCAACACAGGCAGCAGATCCCATTTCCAGTGAATGCCAAGGAAGTGGTACGACGGGGTTCGGGGTGAGAGGGGTCGGTTTGAGTGTGATTAAATAGGAATGTATTACGCGCATCGACTCCGCAACGCAACCTTAAAGCAGTGGGTCGGCGTTTCAGCCTTACCGGCTAATATTAAGCTCTCAGGGTGATTTGTTAGTTTTTATCTGCTGATAATATGATAAAGCCGAGCAGGAGAGGGAGCAGAGGGCTGCGGCTGAGTCAATTTATTTCACCTGGAACATGCTGGAAAGCCAGAGGCTGTTTCAAACAGACCGAGGAGGGAGCAAAGGAGGACTGACTCGGAGTCTGGGCTCGTAAATTAGACGCTGGAGGAGACTGAGGAGAGCAAGGAAGACTGGGCAGGTAATGAAGTGAGGAGGTGAAAGGGAGGAGAGAGGAGGGCGATGTTTGCATGGTTGTTTCTTATTAACCTCCAGCGGGCCATAACTCAGGCCTCCAGGGGGAAACCGGAAACCCCTCGTGTCGACGGGAACAACGCTGTTTTACATCAGCTGGCTAGTCGCGGCTACTGATTAGATTCCGACCTCGGGGCGGAGCGGAGGACGGCGGCCGTTGAACCGGGCGGTTGGTGTGTTTGCTAATTAGCTGGCATGTTCTCTCCTTCAAAGGCCCAGAGAGGAGCGGGTCGCTGCCGGCAGCCGGAGGAAGCGAATGATGTGACGTCTGCTTTGCGCGCTCCAGGGTCTCGGATTGAGCCACTTCAGACTTGACTCACTGGCAGCTGCGCACAATGGCTGCTGGACGGAGGCCGGAGCTATCGAAGCTGCAGCAGCAGGCTGTGACAAGCGGGCTCTGTTCTCGTGGAGCGTCAAGCAAAACAATTTCTAACACTTACCTCAACATCAGATTGTTTTGGTTTGAACAGAAAGTCTTTTCGACACAAGAAATCTCAGTGGTCTTAGTTTACCTGAATTCAGACACGCTGTCGGGCATCCAGTCTAAAACTAAGAAGTTTTGATGGCGTCGTAAACAGCAGATTGTTATATAGTGAAAATGTAATCAGTCTCATTAATTAAACATCATTTCTCATCCGTCTATAAATCTACCAATAATCCGAGGGATAATTTGCTTTCAGCGGGCCTTAATTGCATCCTTCATAAAGAGGAAGTAAAAAATAAATAAATAAATGATTTGGCGTCAATCACAATATTGGCACTTCATTTGGAATTTGAATGATTATATTGGACCTAATCACGCCATCATGTTATTAGCAATTACACTAATTTATCTCAATGATAAACAAAAGAAAAGAAACATAACAGCATAAACAAAGGAAACTCAGAATGAATGTTCATAGCATGCCATTATAGATTTGACTTAATGAAAGAAGAGAGAGAAGTCTCTCTCTTTGCTCTTTTTGAAAAGTAAACTTTTGAACGCAATCTGGTGGATTTTAAGTGTGACATAACTATTTTTTTTAATTTATTTTCTTTTTACAAATTTGAGTGGATGACAAGACTGGAAACTGAGGAAGCACAGCAAAGCTCTGCTTCCTCCTCAAGGGTAGACTCTTCAGGCTATTTTGAGGAGTCTGCCCTTGTTGATGCCCAATTGTAAAGACTAATACGGGAATTGTTTTCATTCATTGGCTTGTTCAGAGAAAAAATGAAAGTGATATTTAACTAAATTTATTTGCACGTCTTTTTACTTTCTACCTCGTTCCGAGGGATGAATTGTCCTCCAAAACTGCAGTTTAATATTTTTTTCCCAGAAACATCCCATAGGTCTCACTGTAATGTCTGGAGCTCAGCAGAATATACTGACTGAGTACGTTCAGAGGTTTTACACAGGTGAGGGATCTGCAAACTGCAGCATTGAAACTGCATGTGGCTTTTTAGTCATCAACTACGGTTCTCAGTAACTCTGGCTAAAAAATACTGACAATTGAGCAATGTATTAAAATGTAAAGTATGCTGGGAATGCTATATTATTCATAACATTTTCACCAAGGACGACATTAATAACGTGAGGAATATCGTTGTCTGTCAATAGGTCATAACAAACTTTGTCTCATCATTTTCTACGAAAAAATAATAAAAATGTCTTTTTCATTTTACCAGGATTTTGTGGCTCAAATTGTACATCTTTAGTCAGAAATAATTAACAAGGATGTGCCTAATCGAGATAAATATGATCTTAAATCAGCTTAGGTTGTCATGCAGCTCCTTGAGTGTTACAGTAATATCATAATCATCAGTCATATCTGTGTGTTATTCAGCATCTGTGGGGATTTTAGAATGATTTTCAAAGTCAAGAAAATGACTTTTTCAACAACAGAGAACAAAACAACTGTGAAAGGACTTCACTGTAACTGTAAGTCTTTCAAAGAATACAAAATAAGAAGCAGAAAACCTGAAAGCAACAAAAACATGTTATTTCATATATATATATCTATATCTATATATATATATATTGGTGGGATTCATCAAACAGCAGAACTGCACTTTGTCAGGTGTGAGAAAATAATAACCTGCATCAACGGGTAAATTATGGGTAAAGACATTCATGTCAGAACAGACTGCAGCTGCCGTGCAGACAGATGGCTAAGAAAACCCGACATGCGCCCCCAGGTCTGGATCACGTGACCTTAGCGTTCAAGTTTTGTTCAGTGGGTGCAGACCTGCAGAAGCCGACCTTCTGCGCCTCCCAGCTGATACAGAGCTGTGAGGAGTTTTAAAGTTTGTTTTTTTCCCCTCAAGGACGGAGACTCTTTTACTCCTACAGAGCAAAGCCACAGACTGACGGGGGTCAAAGGAAGTAGCTCAGCATCACCTGTGAGCCTACGGAGACACAAAGTAGCAGCACAGCTGAGAGCCATTCTGCATTCAGACAGAATCTCAGTTTTATCAGAATTTCTGATTTAAATTCTTTTCTGGCAGAAATTGAAACTGCTGCTAACTAAGCTTGCTCTTCTGGCGTTCTGAGTCAATTCTACATGAATACGTTCCCCAATACATTTTCCCAATTCATGATTACTGTAATGTATACAGCGGTGCCTATATATTTATGTTACAGACTGTCAGTGAACACACCAGAGAAAAGACTGAGTATGCAAGTGCACATGTTGCTGTGGAGAACAGATAGATAATAAAATAGTTTTGGACAGGTTATGTGTCTAAAATTGAGCAAAAATAGCACAACAGCTTTAGTGGCGTTTATGGCAGAAGTGGAAACAGATGCATGCTAATTTAATGTAAAAAAAAATAATAATAATTTAAATTCTTATATAAAATACAAATTCACTGATCAGCTACATTTATTTTAGCACAGGTGAAGCTGTTATACTGAAGAAAGCTGTCATGGATGAAGAGTTAGGTTAAAGCTTCCTTAAGAATGTGACATACCAAGCTTGACCTAGCGCTGAAGAGCAAAAGTTGGCTCAAACTGAATTAAAATTTTTTATTTGTGGTTACGAAACTCTCCAAGGACCTGTGTTCATTCCCCAAAAAGCCAGAGGAGACAAAGAAGTGAACAAACTGTGATCAATGTCTTTGAAATTGACCACAACCTTTACTAAAGGTATTCATCCATGTTTGGTATATTCCAAACCAGCTCATCTGTACACTGCGAGGGAGTTAACGTTCTACGGCACCATCGTAAAAAGCAATACGTTTAGTACTGTTGCTTCTTCAGTTACAGTCATTGTAAATTTTTTTCTGTCTTCATGTAAAAAAAAAAACTTATTTTAGCAGGTTTCAATCTCAAATCTTTGACCTCCAGTGATCATCGTTTCCCTTTCCTCAGGTCTGAGCCCATCAAATCGTCCTGGCAGTCGATTTCTGCAGGTTAGCGGTCGGAGCTGCAGCAAGACGGCACCTCGGCTCTCGGGAGGCTGGAAACTTTTTCAGAGGAGAGTCATGAAGCCAAAATGAGGCCAATCTGTAAAGTGCGGAATGGCAATGGATTCCAGAGTTGTATTTTGTCTCAAACACAACAAGCGATGAACATCACGTTCCTTTTTCCAGTTCCTCC
This sequence comes from Xiphophorus hellerii, assembly GCF_003331165.1. NCBI lineage: Eukaryota > Metazoa > Chordata > Actinopteri > Cyprinodontiformes > Poeciliidae > Xiphophorus > Xiphophorus hellerii. The sequence continues at coordinate 16,990,893 of NC_045681.1, forward strand.
TAATCTCCCTATCTTTTCAGCAACACACAAAGCCCTCACAAGACCGACAAAGAGAGTGAATGGATTCTTCAGAATGGCTTTTGTGGCCCAAATGATCCAAGTAGCTGTTCAGTGAGGCACTCAGGTGCATTAGAGAAAAGATGCAAAGAGCTAAAAAGAGAGAGAGAGAGAGAAAAACCTCACACAACTATCGACAGAGAAAAGCTGCTCGCCTCTATGATGCTGCTTTTGCTGAATCCATCTCGGCACTATTGATGGAGGGTTGTGTGAAACGAGGCCGAACAGAACAATGCGTGAAAGCAATAAATAAAAACAAGAAAGTTGGTCGAGGAGTTTGAGTTCTGATGTTGGAAAGCAAAACAAAACAGCAAAAATAAAAAAAAGAGTATTTTCTGAACTTGCTGAAGCCAAAAGTGAAGAGAAGAAAAAAGAAAAGCTTGTTTGGAGTCTAAGAAATATATATACATATACAGTATATATATATATATATATATATATATATATATATATATATATATATATAATACCAATACATGGTTACAAGTTTTGTTTGTTAGATTTTGGGGGCAATGAATTTTTAAGTCTGACAGCAGCAGGACATTTACAGCTCACTTTAATTGAAGTCTGAGAGGTTCAATACATCCATGAAGACATTGTATCGATGTTTCATTTGGATATTTATTGTCATGGTGGACTTCTCAGAAACTCATCTTTTGTTTGTTTACGATGACAACCAGTGTAACTTTTCCCTAAATGATGACTAAATTAACCTTTCACTTCCTCCGCTGCATGTTGAGTCTTTTTCTTGCCTTCGTATTGTGTCCTATCTACTACTGAGAAGAAAATCATGCAGACGATGACGATGACAAAAAAATAAATAAAAAAATCGTTCTGGGAAAGACTCGCTGACGAAAAACCTTTGAGCAGAATTGTCAGATGCGAGTTTGTCGACTTCTGGACCAGTCATGAGGTCGGGAAAAAAATTAAACTGCAAACATTTGCCATGTTAAAAATGTCTTCAAAGTGGTACTCAATTGGAAATAATGAGTACATCAATGCACACAAAGATTCAAGCAATGTCATGTTGCACCAAATAGTCCAAACCTTGAGTCCAGATTGGCAGGTTCAGACATTTTTCACATCCAGGTGATCCTCCGCTGGGTAAAGCAAACCTTCTTCATGACCTGGTTAAAATTAAACGGTTTCAATTTTGGGCATCACATTCTCTTTGACAGCATGCTTCAAACATATGCCATCTGCACTGCACACACCCCATTAAACTCAGTCTAAAGCAGTTCATGCTGTGCAACAATTCTACCTTTCAAATCCAAACATATCTGACAAAATTAGAGATTTAAATTATCTGGTAATCTGGAAAGTCGGGCCAAAACGCTACTTTTTTTGAAACGTAACCTTCTGCTGCTGTCGGCATGTCACTTTTTTAAGAAAGCAACACTGGGCAAGATTAAGAAAACTTTAATCTTGCAGGCCACAAAAACCAAACACTACGTCTCTCGGTTATTTTATTGGTCATCAAAAGAGCAATCTGTATCCAATAAGAACAAACAAGGACGAAACTTTCCTCTTCCTCACCTCACCTGGTCAGCTAGTTTGAAGTGCAAAGGAATAAAGAACAAATTGTTTTCTGGCTAATGTCGTAAATGTCGAGAGGGAAACGTCTCCGATGGCTTTTTAATGGTCCGCTGTCAATTAGAGGCAGCCAGAGAGGAACTATTGGGCCCCTGTGGAGGGAAGGAGGACCGGAGCGGTGAAGGGATATGAAGAGGTGACCAGGAAAAAGATGAAGGGATTAGGAGGGAACAGTTTCACTTTGGGTTTTGCTAACAAGTTTTGTGTGAGGTCCACATGATGATTCCTCTCGGGCGTCAAAGAAAAAGGTCAGGCATTTTTATTAGCAGAGACAAGGTGAGGAAATGTGAAAGCAGATTTGGAATATAGCTTCATAGAGTCATTCCTAAAAGAGCCTCCTCTGCTTTTAGTGCTGTGCCTTGTTATCCGTGACCAACAGTGCAGTGGTGAACACAGATTGTGCAGTTTGCACAATTCCTTTGACCTGCATTTTCCAAGGAATGCCCCTGAGTTATAAATATTGGCATGATCAGTCCTCTTCTCCTTCACCTCCTCTCAAGCTGCAGGTAAGTTGATAAAATAATAAGAAAGATTCTTCTTCCACTGCAAGGTTGAATCTGACGGTTTAGGTGCAGAAATCTGCCACATCCATCAGGACTTTGACCAGCTAAAGGAAACATCCTGGAGCAGAAACCATATTGATTGCCTGGCAACAACATTCAGATGTGTAGTAGTGGTAGTGCAGCGTAGCTTGCTCTTAATCCCATAGTGAAAGGGACCTGACTCAGGATCAACCGAAGATCCAATAACTTTATAGCCAGCTAAATTTTCAACTAGGCTCAGCATGCACAAAATGACAGACAGCTGTTTGTTATGCCACAGAAAATTATCTCTAAAATCTAGAGAGAAGTTTCAGCCACTGTACACACAGTATCAAACAAAAGTATTCCAACCTTGTCAGTTTTTTTTTCTGTTTTTTTTTGCATTAGAGCTCCAAACTTAACTGTATTTTTACGGGCTGTATGTGAAAGTAAAACTGCAAGTCTTTCAGAGTTTTTTTTTTTTTTTTTACCATCTTTTCAAACTAGTTCAGTCGGATTGATTGGACTCAAATCTTGCTACATACTGTGAGTTGGGTTTAGGCCTGGACTTTGACTGGACAAAATTATGTTTTAATTTGAACTGTCCCATCGTATCGCTGGCTGTATGTTTAGGATTGTTGCCCTGCTCGAGGATGAACCTCCGGCTTGCTTCCCAAAGAGGACGGAACATGAAGCAACACGTTTCATGTTAGATGTAAACCAAGAATTTCAATTTTTGATTACACTGACTGAGACGCTCACTGATCTGTCAGTGTCTTAGTAAAACGCTGCATCGTATGTTTAGATGCATAAGGACATTAGTAGAGAAAGCCGTTAACAGCTAATCATAGATGGATGAAAACAAAAATACGTCTTGTTAAACGTTTCCATCATCAGTAATGTTATAGCGCTTCATGATAATGCTATTTTATAAACCAATGTTTGCACTAGGTGAGGATGAGTATGAGGGCGATACCAACATAGGGGCAGCAGTGGCTGGCGAGCTTACCTGGAGGTTAGACGCAAAATAAATTCTGCTTTGGGCCTCAGTACAATTTTGGACCAACTCTGACAAAACCTGGAAAAGCATCAGTAAAATCCTAACATAAAGAATACTGCCTTCATAGTAAAAGTGTTGCTTTTACTATGAATGTGCAATAGGTGTGATATTATTGCTGGATGTCATTTTGTTTTCATCGCTCTCGCAGAACTTCATGGTGGATGAACTATGCGCCGACGCAGAGGACAATGGGCCATCCATAAAGCCAATTATCCCTCATTCTTTGTGTGTAAGCTTGTCAGATATAATTACCCACACAGCGGACTGTTGGCTGGATCACTGAGAACAAAGTTACATGATTCTAAAATTACACTGCTAATTTTCAGTCTGTTTTAATAAGCGCCTCTACTGACAGCCCCATTACTCTGCTCTGAGACTTTCTGTTCCTAGCTGCTCTTTTTTTTTTTTTTTTTAATAATCTAAAATCCTCACAGACTTTGGATTGTTACAGTTTCTTTTCGATTTTTTTTCTGTGTAATTTAAAAGAAGACTAAAACTTGATGTGTGGGGCGGGAAAAATAAAAAAAACGGCATATGATAAATCTGGATCTTTTTCAGCGCAAAAGTTGTATTGCAACCCAGAATTTAAAATTGCTGAAGATAAAATAGAAAGGTTGAGCTGCTCCAACATTTCATTGGTGATTCGCAACTGGACTGTATTCGTAGTCACACTTTTAACGGGATGAGAAACAAGACAGCAGCATCAGCTCACCCACATTTAATTGTGGGAAAATCAGTACTTGATATGATGTGCTGGAAGACTAATTTCAAACATTTCCTGAAGGTGAAGTGAGCAAAATGTTGCACCTGTAATATCAGTCCGTAAACATATTGTGTTTAGTGCAATCTGTCCAGTCCTACAGGCTGCCCAGAATTGCAATTAAGACCTGTCCGGGGCTTTTATGTGATTGTTTTGTGTTTATGTGAACATTAGTATTCATGTCCTTTTTTATTTTTTTTATATTAAGTGATGTTTAATTAAAATTTTAATGAAAATGTTAAATTACAGTAGGTGTATGTTTTGACAAGGGAAACAAAACAAGTAAAATTAAAGTGTTTGTCAAAACTCAAACCAGTCATAATAGCTACATTAGAGGGCTCTAAGTAATACCAGATGAAGAGCTTTTTATCTGGTATTACTTTTTCTGGTACAACCTTTTTAGGAGCTGAAAAGGTTGATAGTCGAGCAATATCACTGGAAGAAGGATCATATTGGACTAAATGTAGTTTTATCCACTTTGTCTAACCAAATAGACAATCTGGGACTAAGCTGAACTGAATTTGAACTCTATTAGGTAAAAAAAAAATCTGATTATGACAAAATCTGATATTTTTTCTCACTTATAAAAGGGAAATTAGAGTTCTATAAATTTGTTACACATAGTAAAAATTTGAAGTCTTTGTTTTCATTTATTTTTTTTATTTCTTTGACCTTTATTCATACAAGTTGTCTCATTGATATCCAAGATCATAGTCACCTGTTTATTTCCTGTAATTTCTAATTCTTTGAGAAGTAGCGATGGATGCTAGATTGCTGGGTTTCTACTGCAAAGCATCTTGAGGTGACATTTGTTACAACCACAGGAAAAAAAACCTGAACAAGATAAAAATATTTCATGTGAACGTTTTGAATTTGTTATTGCAAAATAATTTAAACTTTGCTTAATTCAGTTTATCCACTAGTCCTTCTGAAGAGATCCCTCCAGTGGCAATATTAATAAGAGAATTTTTAATTATTTTACTATTGTAACTCAGCTCTTACTTTAAAAAAAATTATTTTAGTTCACTCTCCATCTCAGCGTGTTTGTGTCTGTAAATTAATTCAAATGTTGCCATGATTTGGTTAAAATCAACAGATTTCATAGGACTCATAAAACTGACGAGCCTTCGCAAAGTAATTTCTTCTGGTTAGCGGTTTTCCGTTCAGAATTAAAAACAGATATGAAAAGGGAGATGTTCTAAACAAGCATGACACAACATGAGGGCAACGGAAAAATGAAAAGAAAATTAGAGATGAACAGGAAACGAAGACATTAAAGAACACCAGAGGCCAGGGGAAGAAATGTCCAGAAACTATCAAAAGAGGAGGTGGAAAAAGAGGCAGGAGAGGACACCATTTTACTTCACCAGGAATGTTATTAAGGCTGCTGGAAGTGATGCTCGCCGTTACCGTGGCAACCGAGGATCGAAGTGTGAAGAAAGCCCACAATGTGATTTTCTGCCTGGACGTTAAACCATGAAAACTGAAAGGAGGAGTGAAAAGAAAAACGCGGCATCCCCTCAGGAAAGACGAGCAACGGCGGCGCAACAAAACGACCGTCAAAACCAGGAATTCAATTTCTAAACCCAATATGTGAATGAAGTAATTCTTTGACTTGTCTTGAATGCTATATTAAGAAATTAGAAACATCTATTAGTCCTTTGTGAGCTCATTAGAAAGACTGAATCGTTCCAAATTAGTCAAACTTTCACTCACAACCATCTGTCTATAATCGTTTTTAGGCAGCATAGAATAACAACATCAATCTAGACATGAGGAACAATTCATTTTGCTGTAATGATTCATCTGCATCGAAGTAATTCCCGAAAAAGAAAAAAAGAAAACATCTGATGGAAATAACTCCAGATCGGTGGCTGTTAGCACAGCATATTTATTGTCTTGTATAAGAGATTTTGAGCCTCGTCTGTGGTCAGCATCTACATGTACACGAGCATGATGGAGGCCTCGCACAGAGATTACTCACACTTGAGTTAGGCGAGTTAGAAAATTACCATGGAGGCAATTTCCAGCAGAGCATAACACATGACAGAGCTGCTTTCCATCAGGGAGAGCCTCTTAAGGCCTGAAATCATAAGTGAAGATGAAGAGGAGTGCTCAGAGGAAGATGGACAGAGAAAATGAAAAAAATAAAATAAAAATAAGACAGTCACCAGAGGAATATGAAAAGACAGATGTACAAAAAAAGCTCTGTGTTGGGACCTGGTTTTCATCTGGCCTCCTGCTGCTCCATCCACAGATGAAACAACCCAACAGATGCAAGCCCGACTGAAAACACAATGAAGGAGTAAAGGATTATGTCAACAAAAAAAAAAGTGGAAAAAAAAAATCCTTCTCTGGTGGCAGAACAAAAAGAAAATGACCACAGTTGCTCTGTTTGAACTGTTCCATTTCCAGGGCTTAATAAATATGCAACAGACAGTGCAATTAATTTTTTAAAACAGAAGTGGCTTAATCCGCAGAGGTTATTCCACTAAATCACTTACTCTGTTTAGCCTGACGACTGAAAACTTCTAGTCATTGGTTGTGATTAGTTTGAGTTCCCAACTCCTAGAGTTGAGCTGATAAACTCTTATGAAGCCATTTCTAAACAGCTGCTTGGGCCAAAGTAACAAGTTGTAGGACAGAAACCCAGATGGTCAGTACATGTTTTTCAGAACTGCCAACACTGAAGCAAACTGTCTCCTTCAAAGGATTTGGAAATTGATATGAATGCTCAGTAACCCAGGTACCTGGCATGGACCATAAACTGAAAACCAATGAAGCACCAGTGAAGTCAGTTTAACTCATTAAAGCTGCAGTATGTAACTTTTATTTAAAAAAAAAAAAGTTTTGTACATATTTGTTAAAGCTCTCACTAGGTCATGACAGCATAATATACTTTTCCATCAGAGAGAGGAATCTGTGAAAAAACATTAGCTCCTCTGCGTCCTCTCTGTGCTAACACAGCTCCTTCAAAAACAACCAATCAAAGCCAGGAGGAGGGTCTTACCGCTGTCAATAATCCCGATGTACGCACCGCTCACAACCTACGCTACAGCTGGCTCACCATAACGGAGTCTGCCGCAAATGCAGAATTAGAATGGTCACAGATGAAGGCGGATAAACGGTTCTCCTAGAACCTTAAGTTGTGTCTCCGACATTAGCACATCTATCAGCACATACATGAATTTGATTGACAGCGTCAGGACCTTCCTCCTGTCTCTGATTGGTTGTTTTTGTTCGGGAGCAGCACATTTCTTCGGACAGCAATAGTAGCCCTGGCAGGAGGTGGAGGAGCTCAATCTTTTCACAGATTATCTGTCTCGTATTAGACGACCACAACATGGTGACAGTTTGAACAATTATGTAAAAAACATATTTGAGTAAAAGTTATATACTGTAGCTTTAAACTTCATGGTGACACCGGTGTCCTCATGGACCCACTGACTTATAAATAGGTATTTTGAGGGTGACAGCTACGGGGTTTCTAATATCACGCTGGAAGGTGAAGGTGCAAAATAACAACGAAACTACTGCTTTTTTTATAGTATTTTGCAAACAGAGGAATGGTTATGGGGCTGCACAGAGGCACAGTTGGTAGCATTGTTGCCTTGCAGCAAGAAGGTCCTGGGTTCGATTCCTGGCCCTGGGTCTGTGTGCATGGAGTTTGCATGTTCTCCCTGTGCATGTGTGGGTTCTCTCCGGGTTCTCCAACTTCTTCCCACAGTCAAACATGACTGTCAGGTTAATTGGTCTCTCTAAATTCTCCCTAGGTGTGAGTGTGTGTGCATGGTTGTTGGTCCTGTATGTCTCTGTGTTGCCTTGCGACAGACTGGCGACCTGTCCAGGGTGAACCCCGCCTCTCGCCCGGAACGTAGCTGGAGATAGACACCAGCACCCCTGCCGACCCCATTAGGGACAAGGGTGAACAGAAAATGGATTGATGGATGAGGAACGGTTATGCAACTTATTTACAATCCTTCATTTGCTGTAAACAAGTAATTGAATAGAATTCATGACATCTGAGGACAGAACTGACTCACTGCAACCTTTTTTAGGCAGGAGGGGGCAAATAAGCAACAACATCAGATTTTTATCTAGACTTTTCTTCAGCTTCCAGGCAGCACTTAATCAAATTATTACGTGGGCGTATGTAACACGTATCGTAAACAAAGCCTTCGACTGTTTTAAACCACCAAATCTTCACTGGCAGACATCTTTCAGATTTCCCATCTCATTCCTTGTTAATGAGCAACAGGTACACTGTCATGCCTTCAGCTCAAGACAGACAAGCTGAGTCTAAAGTCACATGTGAGCATCAGTGCAGATAATAGTATCAGATAATTGAATCGTTCGCTTTCATCTCATCTGGCTTGTGGACCCGGCAGGCTCGCCGCAGCAGGTTTGCTGCGGGTTTCAATTTCCAACCCGGAACGTCTCTTGATGGTATCGGACTGGGAGCAGCATGGAGGAAAACCAACTATTTCTATGTTACTTGGAGAAACGTAAAAATGAATCTGGGGAGAGGAAGGTCGGAATAATATGACAGCCGGGAAAGTAGATTTAAAGTACAACTCTCATCCCGCTAAGCCCCCACAGCTGCCCAAATAGCTCCAATGATTCATGGGAAAGGGGGTCTGAGTTTCAAAGTTGCAGAAGGTTTCAGAAACATGTCTCACAAACTCATTCGGACAGCACAAAACTAATCTTTGATGGGTTCTTGGGAAGTTTCAGCACCTGACAGGATGGAGTTTATCGCCTTTATGTTCCAGAAAGTCTCCGAGATGAATGGTGAGATGTCCGGAACCCCCAGCCCTCCCCGCGTACCTCAGCAGTTTAAACAGAAAGATCTGCAAGTTTAAACGGCTTCTTAGAGAATTACCGCGACAGGATTCACGTCCGACGCATTTAGCTCCGTCGGCTAACAATGAAACGTCAAATGAGAGGAAGAGGCTTCTGTGCCGAGCGGAGGACACAGCGAGGGTCCAAATGGGAAGCAGTTCAACAAAAATTACAGCACAGAGAGGCGCATCGATCCAGCGGGCGTCGGCCCTGACAGAGAAAGAAAGAAGTGCCTGGAACAGTCGATTTCCTGGTCCAGTAAGTATCATTCCCAAACGGATGCAGCCCTGTAATAATCACAAATAACAGTTTGGAGGGGAATCTATTGAATGAGGTGCTTTGGGGAAAATGAAATTACCTGAGCTCCAGCAGGGAAGAAGAATGCTGAACGAGACAGGCCCTCTTTGTGTGGCTTTGTTCAAGCAGGACGCCGAGCGGAAACGATTTCTGCGAAGCACTAAACTTTCCTGACTTTGTTCGGAGTCAATGGTCCGCTCTGTACTGCTTGTGTGTCGGCAATGCAGATGTTAAAGAGACATCCAAAAGCATGTAACAGAGTCTCTTACTGACCTTTACAGGACATAAAGGGGGTAAAAACACAGGGAGGCTATTATATTTGCCTGTTATTGTGCAAGTATGCCAGCTAAGAGCCTTTTACCTCAATCCCAAGGGTTAGCCATTGGATTATTCATTGAGAAAAAAAAAGTTTTGTTTTTCTAATACATTTAAATCCTTATTCTATTTTTATTGTTTTACCTGGCAGAGGCGGTGGCTTTTTAGGATGAGCTTTAGCAGAATCAATAAGGTTATACATTATTTACTGATGGCTTTAGTACATTATTCTGTTGTAACTTTGTGTCCTTTTTAACCTTTTTCCCCAAGGGGTAAAGTAAGATTTTTAAGATATAGTAGCTTTGAATATTAATCAAGCGACTGTTCCACTCAAATCTAACCCAAAAAATTGGTTAGATGAATTGGTTGATGATCCATTTCTCTGTGTGTAAAGTTATTTTAAATGATCTCCATACAAAATTTAAGCTTTCCTCACACTAAAGCGGAACAAAAGCCAAGGGTGGAAAAAATGCAGGTTCTTATTCCAGTGTCCGAACAAGCGAGAAGTCCAAAGATTTAATTGACACCAGGCTTGGATAGGAAATGATCTGTGGAGTCGTGTTTGAATTCCTTCCAGAGGGTCTGCGCCACTCCCTCCATCCGCCTCGCAGCTTCTAACCTTTGTGTGTCACATGGAGCCACCGTTTTCCTTTTTAGATTCAGGATATAATGCAAGTGTTTTACGGCAGTGGCTTAAGTAGAAATGGGCTTTTGACGGGAGCTGTTTGATGTTCCCGTCTCACCGCGCGACCATGACATCGACTATTTTTCCTGGTCTATGTCAGCAGCTTATTCTTTTGCCTCCTTTTTCACTTTAATCCTCATTTCAGGTTTTGCCAAATTCTTTTCATCTTCCTTGAGATATTTCTCCATTTATTTTCAGTTCATTTTTTTTAAGTCAGGATGCATCTCTTATGTTGTGTTTCATCAACTCTCGCCCCTTTCTTCTGCTCTCATTTAATCAGAAGATTTATGTTTAAAGAGCTGCAGATAACCAACAGATTATACCAAATCAGTAGAAGAAATGGTAATATTACAGAGAAGAAGGAAATTTATAGCTTTTTAGCTCCACTTCTTTCTTTTACATTTGACTTTATTGTTTGATGTCTACCATAGAACACTCTTGGACAAAAACAACTGAGAAAATGAACAGAACAGTATTTGGGCCATTGGTTTACCAAAATTAAAGGATAAAATAAAACAAGGGTTGGATCTTTGTGTGAACTTTGTGTGAAATTTCAACAGTACCCAACACTCCTTTAATGGACCACAATATAAGAAGCTACAAAACACAAAATATTTTAAAATTAACATGTACCTACACTTCTACTAAGATGTTGGAGGCAAAAATAAAAAAACTGTGAATCAGTTAAATCAATCTTTTTCAAGGCTTCGGCTCCTCTGGAGGTGAGGCTACAGGCATTAAATGGATTTATTCTGGCCTCAGCAATGTACGATACCACTTCAATCTGGAGAGACTCAGACGGAGATGAGAAGACAATTAGAAGAGTTTATTGACAAACAGAATTTAAAGTCTTTGGCGCTCGGGCCCCGGCTGGGGATAACGGTTATCGCAGCGTTAGCGATAGGCTTCAGATGAGCATCCCCGATGCTGTTAGGAACGTCATCCCCCAGGGCCCGGCACTGGTGGTGGAGGTTGAGGAACGGTGCGGGCCTCAGGACCGGGCGAATGGAGGAGAAGGGGTGGTGGTGGGTTGAGCTCGGCTGGAGAGCGGCGGACGCCATGAATGAAGGTCCTTATCAGCTGGGACTTGGTCGATGATTGGACGTGACGTGGCTTGGTCCGGCGTTGATAGGTCGACGATTGTGGGCAGGTCGCTTCAATTAACGGGTCCCGGTGGGGATAAAAGAGTCTTCCAGTTTGAATTTGCGCCTAGGCTTCATTTTCAATACTTGTTTGTTGAAAAGACGCACAGAATCCTCTGTAAATAAGGACAGAGACAACATCTGTCTCTGGACAGATTCGAGCATCAGATTCGACATGTGACATCTTTATCAGGAGGACGTTTAGGAAGGCATACATTTCATCCGACAAGCTGAGATGATACAATGGAAATTGGTATTCTCCTAAAACGCAGCAAGTATCAGTCCAAGTTAGCTCTATTTACCACTTCATTTGAACGATTTGTGTCTTATAGGCTGTTTTAATTGAGTTATACTACATAACTTCACCAATATCAGAAATGAGCAACAAGCACAGAAAAAAATATTGTTCTTGGTAAAATGGCAAAGTTCCAAAATTTTTAATTGGGACTCTAATTTGCAAAGGGTTAGACGCTAAAATATTGAATCAGGATCCATATAGCAATTTATTCAGATTTTGAGATTACAGTGTCTGCATAACACTAAAACTTTTTTTGTTGTTGAATTGTTACTAAGCCGAGGGGAATTATGAACTGTTCTTAACTTTAAACCAAAATCCAGATCCTATCAATTGTGTTTTTACTGCAACTCAGAAACTCAGTTTATGAGAAATATTCAGTAACTGAATATCAAATCTTTAAATGGTCATTCCATAAGAGTAAGCAAAGCTTGCATTGTCATGATCTTCGGCTGCCTGTAACCTTTTTCGTCTACCACCAGGTGGTGCTGCTACTGAGTCATTTGCCAAACAGAAGAAGATACAGTACTTGTACTATCTGGTAAAGACCATCAACCCAGATGCTAGCAATTTATCATAGAGAGAAGTAAAAAATGTCAAAATATTTAAGCAGCATTTGAGAGGGTTTAGTTGGAACTTCTTTGTAAATAAATTAAACTGTTGCCCAGTTCAGACAAGACCAGAAAATAACATGGTTTGAATTGATCCACTGGACTGGTGGGAAATTAAGACCAGGTTCCAGAATTGGCATTATCAATAAATACAAACCTGTTGACCCAAACCCGTGTTCCCACAGGGCTGTTTTCATCTGCTAGACTTAAGGTTAATGTTTTCGGTCACTAAATCTGGTTAAATAAAGTTGTGTTGGTAAATGTGTGGAAGGCTTTCACACATTATTTTCCTAATAAGCCAAAATCTAATGTATGCGTTCATGTTGTGTTAGTGAGTGTGTATGCCTGCAGGTTGAAATACACAGCCTCAGGCAGAAATGTAAAAATCTCATGGAGAAAAAAAAAGCTTATGTTTTTCCTGTCTTTTCGCATCAAGTTATTATCAGCCGTTAGATTATTCACTTGAGAACTAAAAGAAAAATATATTTATCAGCTGAAAGTTTATGTTATGTAAAAGATTATAAAATATATATATAAAAATCTAAGTTGTATTTAATGACTTTTCGTTTAGACACTTCATATATGAGTTTTTAAATTACTTATGTTGACCCTGGAGAAACGCTCTTTCATTTTGCTGCATTATGACTGTATGCACAGGAGAATTGACAATAAATCTTGATTTGATTTGGTTCATCTAGTGCAAAAATGCAATGTAAATAACGCTGCGATATGCATTTCTAAAAGAAAAACCTGTACAAGTCTAAACCTGTAGCGAAGTCTGCAGTTGACTGAGAGCTTGCACACTTCAAAGACCCACTAAAGCTGATAGAGAACATGCCAAAACAGAATGATTCTGAAATTAATTTAACAACGTAAACACAGAGTGTGAAGAAAGCTGCTGTGTGTTTCCTGTAAAACTGTTCCAACATTTAAACCAAGTCCAAACAAATGGATTATGTCCTGGTAGCTCAATAAACAAAAACACAACACAATGTTCATGACAGAAATCTTGAAGCAATCGGAGTGAAAATAAAACACGCTTAAAGAATAAAGAGAATCAGCCATATACTGGGGATGATAGGATTAAAGAAGGATTAAATCGTGGAGATGATCCTGGAACATTTGTTTGGCGTCATCCCAAAGCAAATAATATAAAGACGAGCAGGAGAAGAAAAGCAGCTGATTTCCTCAAAATCACTAAAGATGGAGATCAGGTAATTGGACAGGTATTTCATCTCCTACATCCAATCCACACTAGATCGCTGAGATCAGGCCAAGAGAAAAGGTAAACAGAGGAGAACCTCTTTTACCAGACTTTTGCTTACTTAATATGGAAAAAAAAGTTTTTATGTTGGATTTCCAACATGATATAAAATCAACTAGATACTGTAACTTTGTTGCCAGGATACCTTTGTCTTATATTTTTTGTTGTTGTACAGCACTTTGGTCAACTGTTACTTTTAACTGTGCCTTATAATTAAATTTCATCAGGCAGCATTTAACTAAAAAGGTTGAAGAATAATTGCTCCATTTTTATGTTATTTTTGGAGGGGGGTTGTAAAAAAAAAACAAAAAAAGCTAGTAGGCTTTGGAGGAAAAGGATAGCATAGTAAAAATAATAGACATTTTAACAAAGAAGTCGTGTTTGATCTCTGTGCCGAGTCAGGCCTTGATTTTTTTCGGGTTTTTTCAGTTGTGCCTCAGCAATATGACCCTGTTTAAAGTTACATTATGTTAAAGACAAAAAAAATCACATTATGTAAAGCTCAAATATTACATTGGCGGTGGGAAGAGAAAAAAAAATAAAAAATTCTAAAGGCTTAAACCTCAAGAATAAACATGAGAGACATGTTAAATCTGAGTTGGGGTAAGTCTAATAGAAAGATTTAAATAACATCCAGTATTCAAGACTTTCCTGCTCCATATTTAAAATGCTGTCATCGCTCACATTTCCATGTGCTGCCCAGCCTTTGTTTATTCTCCCCACAGTGTCGGCGTCATGTTCTCTGAGATAAAACTATCTGATGAAAGCCGCTCAGCCCGCCGTGTCAGCTCAGACAATGAGGGGGAGCGTAATAGAGGGAGCGCGTGGAAGGCAGGGGAAAAGAAAATGCGATACGTCTCAAGTCTCCGAGTCTTTATCACTGACAAACGGGGGGCAATTTCACAGGAAATGGAGGAGGGAGGAACCGGTACTTAACACAGAATAAATCACCTTCCATGAAACAGAAATGAGCAGAATTGATTTAGTTGACACCATGAACAGAGCGCAATGATATAGATCGGAGGCCAGGAAGGGGGAGAAATGGAAGAAAAAATAAATAAATTAATAAAATGAGCTTTGAGTGGTGAAATGTGTTTATCGACTCTGCCGGTTCCACAGATTTCAATGTGTTGGATCCATTCTGGAGTAGAAACAAGTTCAGGTCAGATGACTTCAATTTGTTCTTAACAGAATTACTGATTTAATGTATTCGCTTCCTTCCATTCACATGAATTTCAGTAAAAAAAAAACAACCCACTTCTGACACTGAATATTTTGTGTTACATGAGCTCCTGGCTCAGACTGATTCCTGATTTTTCTTAAAGGTTTTATTGGCTCTAGTGGCCTTTATTTGATAGTGAATTGACAGGAAAGTGGGAACTAAGGCCTCCATATGTGGGTTGTGTTTAACCCCGGCGCCACCACAGCAGCCCTACTGTTTTCTAAATGAGATGGAAACTAAGGGTCAAAAAGGAATTCCCCAAATGAGATGAGTAACTCTTGAACAAGAAAAAAAAAAAAAAAACTGCATTTGTGTTAATCTGCTCACAGTTACTGTCTACAGAACCGACGCAATGTTGCTTTTACATGTTCCCACCTCATGAATCACTTCTGCTAATTATCTACGTAATTAGTAATTCAGAAGATTGATGAGAGAAAGTTGTTAATCAGGCGGAGAAATCACTCTGGAGAGAGGAGTTTGAATCTCCTGCTGCTGCCGCTGCTGTACGGATCTGGAAACGTTTGTTCTGGCCAACGTAGAACCGCGAGCAATCGCTGACAAAAACATTTTTAAAAAGATTTAGAATCAACACTATAAGCTTCATAACCCAGTTGAAGAATCAATTATATAAATATACATATATATATATTATAACCAAGACCTAAGCAGAATGTTTTAGATTCATCTTTCAGTGCCTTTGATTTCCTACACTGTTTGTTGAAGCTAAAAAGAGCTCAAGGCTGCATTTTAAAACTAGAAATATTCTGGCGAGTTTAACGTGGTTCTCCATTTGCACTTCTGTTGTTTCTTTCGAGATATTCTTTGTGAGAAAACACAACTTTTTTTTTCTCTTTCTGGCCCGTGAGCCTCAGACACAGAAATTAAGTGTTATGCCATGTTTTTGAGTTATATTGATCGCTGTGGATTCGACCCTGAGCTTAAAGCCTGGAACAAAATTAGAGAATTAAAAAAAAAAAAAACACTAAAGCTGAAGCCAGGGTTAAAAAGTTGCAGATACACAAAATGAAATGAGTTTATAAAAATACTTGGAAGCTTCAGGTTGTGAACAAAATGGTCTTTAGTATTTTTAAAATTGTTGTTGGAATTTTTTTCATATATTTTGACACTCGTAAAAAAAGTCTTACTCTCTTCATTGATTTAAACCAATGTGATTTTTGGATTCAGCTCATCAAAATTGCCTTACAACATTTATAAAACCCCAGACAATTTTTTTGGCTGTTCACCCCAGTGTAATCAGTGATAACATTCAGAATATCTCTTGACTGATGCAATATTTTTCTAGGTATTTTTTGATACCGAATATCATAATGTACTATTTGCTTTGTAGAGTAGTCTGGGGATAGTGGGAGTTCTGCTCTCCTTTAGACAGAAACAGTCTTCATATAAAGCACATGTACTTCCATCAAACGTTTGACCCAAGCTCCAAAACTAAAATTCGGAATTGGTATTGAAAGTACCTCCCGAGAGAATGAATTTACAGCTAACCAGGTCCAGGTGTTCAAAAAAAAAAAAAAGAAAAGAAAGGAGAAGACTGGAGAATTAAGGACGTTTGCAGGATGGCATTTAGCTCACTCTGACTCGTTTAAAGATAAAAGTTAATGGTTCATTAGAGAATATCAGCCTTAGTGAGCCAGTGTTTAACAAAAGGCTTTATACTGTTCAATATTTTTTTAATCTGTTTTCATCTTTATAACACCATCCTATCCAATGCTACCAGTGGGAGAAATATCAAAAGAAAAATAATCAGGATGTTTTCACCTCTGAGGTGTGAACTGCTCTCCGGTGAGTTTTAACTCATGCACATCTCCCCCGTCGTGTAGGAGGAAACTCCTTCTTAATGATCTGAAACCAGCTACTTCAGATTAGAACTGGGATTTTTATTGCCATTTCTGACGGAACTTTATCGCACTCCAACTTCCTTGTTAGTATCTTCGTGGTTCAGTACAAGCTCGTACAAGACAAAAACGTGGAAAATTATTGAAATTGGATTGTTTTTAACCAAAATGTTACAGCCACGTAGTAACACAATGAACCTTCCCTCACACATTTTACAGCTGTGCTATGTTTTCTACCATTTGTGGTTAATTTTGCTGTTCATTTGAGTCTTACCTGAAAGTTTTGGTTTTTTTAACCCTTTCACACACTGAAGGATATTGATCTTGTTTCCCCCATTTGTTGAGTATTAGTTTTTTCTGATCGGGGCACGATGTCTCGCTTTTGAGCTCATCTTGTCTACTGCTTGTTACCAGACTGGCTCTAATTACTGATTGATGATTATACGGGCTGTGTCTGAATAAGTCAACGTTTCCTTGATGCAGCTAGTAAAACTGAACTCACCAAAAAAAACTGTCAAGTTACAATTTTACAATCTTCAAACCAGCGGTTGTACTAGTCATTTTGACTAACGGTCAAAAACGTCCCGTCATGATCTAGTTTTACTCGTCAATTTGTTTTTAAATGATACTGAGGACATATTCAATAATGCTTCATTTTCATTCATTTTGATTTTCAATCCGAACAAGTTGAATAGGAAGTTCAGATTGTGCCATCACACATTAAGCACATGAACACAGTGACTGAAACCACTGACTGTGGCACATATGACTGAATACGACCAATTAAAATATGAACAGTTATCCTGCTGTGGCCCGAATATGGTCTGAACGCGCCGCCACACGACCACCCTGTCTTCACTGGCAGCAGTTCTTGCTTTTTCCTTCCTCGTTTTTTTGGACGATTTTATATCCTTCCAATTACAGATCTAAAACAATCAAATGAAAATTGGTTATCTTTTTATAGATTATGTTCAAATAAAACTAGCGTCTTTGTTCCTACCAAAAAGAGCTACATCTATTTCCACAAAAAAGAAAAAAAACAAAAAAAAGCAAACACATGACCACACGTTACCTCCTGCTGTGCGCTCTGAGGTATTCCCGAGCAGCAGACATGAAAACACCTTGTTCGCTGTGATCTTCCACTTCTGTTTCTATTGGAATCACGTTTTAAAGCCAATCATTTTCATCAAAGAAATTCCAGTTGGCCCCTTGGCACCAACCACCAATAGTCGGGGGACTTGACAACAACCAGCCCGGCACATTACAACATCAAATACGGAGAGTTATCTCTGTGTAAGCCCGAGGGTACTTTTTTTTTTACATTATTTTTTTTTTTACCACCAACGCTGTTCAGAAGAGAGGCAGTGTGACTGAAGAGACCCTGAACGACGGTAAAGCTTTGGTTCACTTCCAACAGAACCCTCAGTGCTTTGTTCTGTGGAGAAGTGGAAGGTGATCTCGTGGTTACGGGCTCTCTCTGCATCTGAACAATTATACGTTTCCCTTTTTTCTTCTTCAAGGTCTCATAGGGATGAGAGTTGGAGATTTCCCTTCGTGGAAAAAAAAATAAATTCTATGAATTTAGATTCATATGCTAGGATGGAAGAACGACATCCTATCCAAGAGGCTCATCCAGCACAAGTTTCATGTTTTTTTATTTTGGCCCTTTAACATATCTAGACACAACTGCAGGAACTGATTATAAGTAGAATTTGTACTTTTGTACTCAGAGAGAAATGAGAAATGGTCAGTAAAATGTCCAGTTTTACCTCTGGATGTCTTCCGTATGATTCTTCCCCACCGATTTAAAAATATATTTTTTTTAAAGCGGTGAGTTAAACGCCTTTGTCAAAAAAAAAAAAAATTCCAACAATTTTAAAAATACTAAAGACCATTTTGTTCACAACCTGAAGCTTCCAAGTATTTTTATAAACTCATTTCATTTTGTGTATCTGCAACTTTCTCACATATGAACTGGTTTCCTGAGAATCTGGGAGCAGGAGGAGAGAATCCATCATGACATAAAAGAGACGGAGGATTTTGCACAAAGAAGACGTAATGTTCAATTCACATGTACTTACCCTTATCAGTGTTTATTATTCAATTTACAGAAATTCAAGTTTGTAACATTTAATTAATACACTCTGTTAGAAAACCTTTTTTTTTTTCTCCCAACACCTTTTTTGGATGAAAAATATTAACAGAAATGAACTCATCATGTCACAAAAATGTAATCAATTTAGTCAGAGGGTCGCATTTCTCGAAATCAAATTAGAAAAAAAACTTGACATGATGGAGAAAAATTTATTTTTTGGATTCAGAGGTGCAAAATAGTCCTAACTCAGTTGAAAAACCTAGACAACAAAGAATGAAACTACACCGAGTTTATTCTTGTAACTGAACTGCAACCTAACCGATTCTCCACACAAATCAGTAAAAATGTCAGTTTAACATGTTAGTTTTTTAATACAGGAAAAGTTCTTCTAGTGTTAGTCCAAAAGCTGCTGTTTTCTAAGGAGCTATCATGCATGCCACTTTTAATGTACCAAACAGTAAGTTTCAGTGACTGGCAGTGGTAAGAATGCTCTACTGGCACTGATTGGTTGTGTCTCTCTGGAAGTGGCATATTTCTGCAAATGTCAGTAGGACCACATAGGTTTGGATAAAGTCATCGAGGTCAATGAAAACAAGTCAAAAACAAGTGAAATGAGGGCAAAATAAATGGGCTCCTTTGTAGATGATCTTATCAATGGAAGAACTGCTGACTCCTTGATAAAGTTCATTAGCAATCCAGCCAAAATTGGTGAAAAGAATTGGTCACAGCCTTACCTTCTTAAGTCTTACTCTCTCTGAACTTTCAAAAGTTAAGAGCTATCCAGCCAATAATATGGCATAATTAAATGACTACTATCAGCATCACAGTGAAATTGCATGCCATTCTCCTTCAATATGGACCCTGGCAGGAACAAATGAAAATCAAAAGAAGGGGACCAAAAATTGAGCCCTGTGGGACTCCAGGTGAGAAACGAGTACATGAAAATACTCAATCTCCCAAGCTGGTATTCATAGTTCCTTGTGCTAAAGTGCAAACACGGTTAGGTTACTAATATGACAAGGGGAGTTACTAAAACTAAGATAAAATTGCTTCTAAAATATCTGTACAGAATGAAAGATTTTAATGTCATTTCCCTCTGTAATGCTCAACAGAAGGAATGACATCAATCATCAATCTAGAGATTCTTTTACACACACAAAAGAGAGAAGAGACTGCATATTTTCTCTCCTGGAAGCATAAAACCCAAGTCAGAAAGGAGATTCAGGACATCGTGGAGAAGCAGTTAAACACACAGACGTATATCATCCAACCTGTAACTGCCACACAAGCGAGGGAGACATCTGCCATAAATTTTGGACAGACGCCGTTGCTGCAAAGACGCATAAAGGACACCTGACAGGAGACGTTCCGGGGCTCGTAAAGAACTGCAGGAAAGTCAGAAACTGACTCGACAAAAGAGGAGTCGCTAGAAGCACACCGGCTGAAGGACTACAGGAATATTTCTGCTAAGTTTCAGCACCTTTTATTTTTACTATTTGCCCCATTTGGAAAACTGAGTAAGCAAAAAGAAAAAAACAGTTGCAGCAGCAAAATCCTTAAAAATTCGACACATTTTTGATGCCAAGTCCAAATGTTTGCAGTCTACACAAAAACAAAATTAAGAAACTAGCCTCCATGGTACAAAACTTCTAGCGTGAGGGGAGGAGGGAGGAAATTTCATTTCACACATGTGTTGACTTTACTCTTGAGCTCCTCCACTCATCAGTAATTAATCCTTACCAAGACTTTAGTTTATTTTTGTTTGTTAGCTTTTTACGAAACTGAGTTCTCAAGCAGAAGAATTAATTTTACAGTCGGAGAGCTTCATTTCCACGGCTCGGCAGAAGATTTTCTTATTTCTCCGGTGCTTCTCTCGGTTTATTTTCCTCAGGGATGTGTCTCACACTCACACGGTGCCCAAATAACTGCTAGATTCAATTAACAGAGAGGACAAACTTCACGTAACCAAGAAACTATTGAGCGTGTTTCCCCTCATTAGTTCTGCTCAGAGATAGTGAACTCGTTCATATGTTAAAATGACCTAATGTCTGCATAAGATAAGACAAATATTTGTGAAATATGTTTTCTTGGTTTGACCATCCCGCCTTGTGAGGAAAATCCGCAAAAATGGACAAATTTAGGCTGATTATGGTTTACGTTATAGCTCAAAAATTCCACTGTTACGAGAAGATAGTCAATATTTTACCTGCTGGAGAAACAAATCTCACAATTATATATAATGGTAAGTTTAAATCAGTTTTTCCATTTATATTAAAAGAATATTTCAGCTGCAATTAAGATTTTTCTTTTTTAAAATGCAAATATTGTTTTAAAACTAGTCAGCTGTCATACTTTGTTGGCTGAGAAATTTTCAACACTGTAAAAAAACAAAAAAAAAAACAGGCAATTTTCATTATATGGCACGAGGTTCTGAGTTTTGACTTGTTACCTACAAAAAAAACCGTCCGGTATTTGGGTTGAATATTTATATTTGTTCCCAACGCAGTTTGAAACACTGGTACCTTTGAATCTACAGATCCATTGTTGGTCAGTTTCTACTTTAAGCTTTGATCTACTCAAAAACAAGATGTTACTCCACGGCTTTATAACTAAAATCTAAAAAAAAAAGCTTTACTTTAATAGTTCAACCACTAAATACACCTTAATATTCATTAATATGTCTAGTGAAAGGCATGTAAGCTCTAACCCAGAAGCTAATAGCGACAGTCTCCCTTAATTTGTTTTTGGGGAAATAACCAATCAGGACTAAGAAAAATGGCTTGGCTCTGATTGGCTGCTACCCAAACAACAGCTAATAGCGTCTGAAGTAGCACTGTGCCAATGAATTTCAGCTTCCCATGCTGCATTTTCTTATGAAAATATGCATATTTTTTTCAAATCTGAACATTTTCCGTGAATAATTTAAAGTTGTGCTCCACAGAAAAATCTGCAAATACTTTATCAGGCAGGCAGGGGTCCACTGTAGATGTAAAAAGACAATAGATTGGATAAATGGCCATTATACATCATCGCAATTCATTGCTGCCTTAGTTAGTTTTCCTCAGCCAAACACACAAAAAAGGAATATTTTAACTCCACATTGAAAATAATAATAATAATAAAGATTCAACAAATATTCCGCTGAATTCCCAGCAGCCCCACATTTTACCCGCGCCGCCAGGATTGAAGCTAATTGAGTTGAAAGGTTGGACCTCGCTGTGAGCCTGAGGGTTCACAGGGTCACAGTAAAAAAATCTGTTGCTGAATGATTAACCTTGTTTCGCAGCAGAGCGCTCCGAACGAGTACGAGGCAGGTTCTCTCATTTCATCTGGGAGGGAAGCAGAAGATTTAAGAGCAGAATGAGGTCAAAGGTCAGCGAGGAAATGGAATTTGCATGACAACGGAAGAGCGGCTGTGGACTGTGAATCGCATTTAGTACAAAACGGTACACATTTTGGGTTGGTTTAATAAGCAAGCTGCGGTTTTTAAATTAGAGGACAATGAAGTGCAAAACCAGAACGAGGTCCAGACAAAGGTTCAGTGGAGCATCAACATCTTTGAGATGGATTCTTACATCCCTGTTGTTTCATGGTATCTACATTCAGAAATGTGTAAAAAAATATATATTTCCAAGCTCCAGCTGCTGTTTGTGTTTCTGCACCCACAAACTGTTACGTTTTAGAGAATGGTCGATGAAACCTAAGATTAAAATGTAGCTTCATTTATCTAAGTAATTGTTTTATTGTTTATTTCAAGAATTTATTAGCTCCTGAGCCGTAAGGACCTGGACAAAAAATAAGTCTGGACAAATCAGAAGCCGTCCTGCAGGTGGCAGAATAATTGGCTTTATATGCATCAGACCTGGCTTCTCCTGGATTCTGCTGCAAGGATGAGCAGAAAAAATGAAAACATGGCAGAACAGGGAAAAAAAAAAGAAACCTGAAGTACTAGAGGTAATACATTTTGGAAGAAAAAGGTTCTGTATACAATCAAAAAAGCACCATTCAACCATTCAACCAAGCCTTCTTAAGAGATTTGGGAATAAGACGAGGTTTTGCAGCCGAAAAGCTTCAGAGTAATAAATGAAAATCGGAATGAATCAATGTACATTTCTGTGGTACCGCATACTACACGCATCCTCTAAGTGTATGACAGGTGGCTGTTTGGAAAGGTGGCCAACACAAACAGATTGCTCTATGAAAATTCCTCAAACGACTGAAAGCCGGCCCCGAACACAAGATTTATTAATAGTCTTTTGTTGTGAAGGCTGAGAGGGCGCCTGCAAAGCACAGCAGCGATAGACGTCCTCAAATGCGTGGCGTGTTTCAGCCCTGAATGAGTACATGCCACAGCCGGAGTCTGCCCTGCGGCTCCCTTATCGAGCGGCCGCAGAACGAGAACACGGATTGGAGGTTTTTGTTGTTTGTTTTGTCAGCCGGGGAGGGCAAGAGCGTCCGGCAGGGGATGGAATGAGCCTGCACTTCAGGAGAGTGCTCACCGACTTAAACCTCACTCTGGGTCTCAACAAAACGCTGTGTTGGAGGTCAACAAATGTTTTCAGAAGGTAGTCCTGCGAAATGTGTTGTGCTGCACAGATTTCTGAAGGCTGTGTTCCCTCTCTACAGCTAAAAGAGGACCAGAGAGCCTTTATCTGCCTCAAGTAAAGGAAACGCGGCGAAGGACTCGCGAGGCCGTGGGCTGAGTGAGACACGGGAGGCG
Organism: Xiphophorus hellerii; assembly: GCF_003331165.1. Taxonomy (NCBI): domain Eukaryota; kingdom Metazoa; phylum Chordata; class Actinopteri; order Cyprinodontiformes; family Poeciliidae; genus Xiphophorus; species Xiphophorus hellerii. The sequence continues at coordinate 17,014,228 of NC_045681.1, forward strand.
AGAAGGGAAATGTTCGAGTAGCTCATGCGAACGACGGGACAAATTGTGCCCTGTAACGATGCAACAAGGTCTCATGATGAACGGAAATAAGCGCAAAACAAAACAAAAATACCTATCATTATGCGCCCATGGGCAATTTTCCATAATTCTATGAGTTCTATAGGTTTGCATAGATTCATAAAACGTAACCCAGTTGATTTGTGTCCAGAACATTCTCCACATCAGAATGTATTTATGCATCAGAAGAGAGTCTCTGAGCCTTTTTGTATTCAGCCCTTCCACAACCCGGTGAAATAAATAAAAAAATAAAAAAATGTGCATTTAAAATCTGGATTTTATTTTATTGAGAGTATTTTTTTATTTCCAGAAAGTTCGCAAGCCTGTCTGTTTTACAAATCAGCTATGCTTTTCAGTTAGAGGGAAATCTATTTTTGTTAATTCCTTATTTTTGGGGGGCAGTAACACTTTATTTGAAGGGGTGTGCATAAGACTGCCCTAATACTGTCATAAACACGATATAACACCTGCTATGAACATGAAGCCGTTTTTATGAATGTTGTCATGAAGTGTCATCTGGTAAATAATGACAGTTGACACTTTTAATGCAACTTTTAGTACAACTTTGCATTAAAAGTGTCCTTATTTACCGAATGTCACTTCATGTTTCCATGCAACAGTTGTAAACATTCATAAAGACGCCTTCATGTTCATAACAGGCATTATATCATGTTTATGACAGGGTCATGCCAATCTCATGAACATCCCTTGACATAAAATGTTACTTTTTTTTGTATTTACGTTTTACAAAAATTATACAAGACTTTGTAATTCTTCCTTATGAAACAAAATTATTTAGAAATTAAACTTAAACATTTTTCATAAGGAATACAGTCTGTTCACAACCAGACTGTAATCTTTCTGCCAGCCTGCAGCCTGCTGGGTTTTCCCAAAACGGATTTGTTTCATTTGGCATAACGTGACATCAGTACAGCCAGTCACTGCATTTTTCACATTTAAAAGTTTCACTCTTTAGCAAACCAGGCTGCCCACATTTCTGCAACAGGACACTTTTTACCGAAGGGGTCATTTATTTTGGAACGCAACATTTTTACAAGCAGCAACAGGTTGCTCATTACTTGCAGTGGTAACACCACTCACAAGAAGTCTTCCTGAGAAATTGTGTTGTTGCAAAAAAAAAATGCTTCATTAGTCCCATTTTTTTTTTTTTTTTACCATCACACTCTGTATTTTCATTTTTATCTGAATGGTGTACCCAATCCAGAACGGATATATGCCAGCGTGACATGCCAAAGAATATCAAATTATATTCAACTACTCAAAACCTATGCAGATCTAACCTCTGAAATCTGCATATAGAAATACTTCAGGTCTTAGTACAAACACTAAATACTAAGATAAGCTTCCCAGCTGAGTGACGGGATCAGTCTGCTACAACAAATCTGCGGATTGAATTAATATTTGATCCTTCTGTTAGCAGGGAACGTTCGACACCACAAGAGAAACCCGTCATGACGTTTGATCCTAACCAAATAAGAATAACTGCGACTGTCAAGTCAGCCACGGGTTTAATGAATAAGAAGGGTTTTGGAACGTCGGAAGACCTTATTTGCCCGTCTTCTCCTCAAACAAAGTCAAACATGAAATGATTTCCCAATCCCGGCTCGCGTGGCTTTTATTTTTCTCATTCTCTTTCCACTGTGGCTCGCCTTGAAGCAGCGGCTGAGTCTTCTGTGGCAAAGAACGCAGCCGGGCGCCTTCTGGAGCACTTGTTCCACGATGTATAACATCGGATTAAATGGGATCTTTAAAGAGTCGTCTCCTGGGTCAGGACGGGTTTCTCCGCCTTTAACAAACCCGAGACAAGCCGAGCCGATGAGAAATTGAGGCCCTCTGCGGCGCATTGTTTATGTAACGTGAGGGTTTTGTGAGAGGTCAGCTGCGTCAGGAACCAGGCGTCCCGATTTAACATCATCTGCACATTATTCATGCATCCGCTCCGTAAGTGGCCCCTTTTGTCCTCCCAGAGGGCTTCCTGAAGAGCAAGATCGATTCTTCCCCACATTTGGAGTCTCATCTTTTATTCCTCGGCTGTGACCCGTGCACACTCGAGTGTCTGTGCAATCACCAAGACTGCATAAAATACAATGAAAGCCCATAGATGCTCAGATTCTCACAAATGCGTTGGAATACTTGCGGAATCCCATGACTGCTGATATTAGAGTGGAGGTGGAAATGAGGAAAGTGAAGTCTAAACACATTTTTTGCCCCCCCCTTTGAAAAGCTGCAGTGATTCAGTATTTTGTCAGAAAATATAAAATGGTTTAAGAATGCTATCTGATTTCGGAAGTGCTTCTTCTCTTTGCGGCTTGTACGCTTGCGGAGAAGCTATAGAGATGGGAGAAATACAGATGGGAAGCTCTGAAATGTGGGACTACACACCATATTTCTGCTTCACAACCAGGCTGGCATGTACATTTAATACAAATATTTCACCTTTGATGGCTATTTTATGACCAGAATTACAGAAGTTATGGGAGGTGGCCAGGTTGGCCATCATCAATGGCTGGTCTATTCAAGGTCAACCCTGCAAATGGTCAACATGTGTTTTTTTCTTAAATCCCAGGAAGCGCATCGGCGCTCACGGTTACTTTGATATCTGAAAACAATCTCAAAAAATATGAATTTTCCTTCACGATATAGGTCTGTAGAAATGCGGAGGTCGTTCTTTGCTCTCTAATGTTTGCTTTGATTTCTATAAGCTACTTGTTTAATTAACTTTTGTTGACTGATTTTTATTTTTGTCATCAAATACAAACACACACAGTAGTTCTAAGAAATTAAATAATGTTGCTTTTTTTATTATTATTATTATTATTATTTTATGGTTCCACTTTCGTCTGTTCTGTGATCGAACAAACAACCTCTCCAAACCAGCCTCCAGAGCTGAAATTCAGCTTGGAGGTAACATGTATTTGCACATTTATGTGAGGGGAATACGTAAAAAAAAGACACAGCAAACATCAGCTCACAACCAGATACTGGTGAAGTTCTCGGCTTTAAAAACCTCAGTTAAAAGCAAATGTTCACTATAATTGACTGAGGTGCAGGATGAGCTGTGCTCAGCATGATTTCCATTGCAACGGCTTCACTGCGTTTGAAAAGCACAAAGTATTTATGATAACAGAGTCCATGTCAGAAATTCTTAAAGACCGACAGAGGGAATGGCGGCTAAATGTGTTTTTAAACAGATTATGATTATAGTTTGGTCTAGACTTATGAAATTTGTGTCAATTTTGCTTTCCTATTTTCCTAACAAGCAGGGAGGAGATTAAAAGTAAAATCATCCGAATCGTCTGAATCAACATTTTGAATTGTTCATAAATTCGCCTGACTTTAGGCTATTACTTGAAATTCCCTTTGAGATCAATAAAGTATTTTTGAAGTTTGAACCGAGTTGAATTCAAAAGAAATAAGCTTTAGGTTCTGAGTCGGTACAGGAATAATAATAAAACAGAATGTCTTCTGTAATAAGCAGCATCACTGCCTTACACAAGGCACCCAGCAGTTTAAGAGTCGAGAGGCTACTGTTAAGTAGCTTTACACAATTTAAAGTTCAGAGCGCTTTAAACCTTGAGAAAGCTTTTATTGTGAAGGTTTACCCCATCGACGTCACTGTTAGAGGCATAAACCTTGGCGTTAATGTTTTGGCTGCCCTGCAGAGTGTAATCAGACCCTTGGATTCAATAAATGTGGTGAGCCGGTGACCAATTAAACGGACAAACCAGACCATTACGAAGAGGACCCACCATTAGCTGGGAAAGAGGGTAGCCCTGGTAATTCGCCTCTGTGTGTAATGAGAACAAAATGTTTTCGAGAAGGTTTCCTCGCACAGTCAAAGTCCAGATTATGCCTACATTCAACAGGCTCTTTAGTGGGCCATGTTTTCACTGTCTTCTGCATACAAATCTTGTTTTCCTACTAACTTTATCATCTTTATTTCAAACATCTTCAATTCTCACTTATCGGTTCCAGTTTATGAACAAACATTACCGATAAGATCTGTACATATATTTGTTGATAAAGGACTCTGCCCTTCCTGTTATGTAGTCTGAACCCTGTCAAGTTAAACAAACAAAAAAAGATGCAAACAATAATACTAAAAATAATTTTAAAAAAAGTCACAGCAGGTAACTTAAGATGTGTTTATGCGTCTCATCTTTGCTTCATCTTGGTGTCAATAAAAAACTGAGCATCCTTCTCCGGGTGGCAAAGTGATATTCTGTCTGCTCTTGGCACATTAAAGCAGGATCAGTTTCCAAAAACACAGGGGTTTTTTTTTCTTCTTTATCTCCAGAAATACAGTCTGGTACAACACAAACGTCTCACTGCATGAAAAATGCAAACCTACAGAAAGACGCAGCTGAGTAAACAGCTTTCACAGACAGAAAACAGCAGCATCATTTGTATATTACATGAAAACACCGGGAGCCCGCGAGTGTTGTTTCGCTTTTGGAAAAGAAGATTTTTCTTTTTTGTGCCGCAGCATGTTTGAGGTTTTGATGTTGCCATGGTTTTATGGTTAGCAGCTCTTCTCAGCTGTTCTGCAGTCTCCCGTATCTCTGAGACCCAGCAGAAAACGAAGGCTGACATCTAACACACACAATCTCCTTGTTAAGACGATGAGCTCGTCTGCCCTGCAGAAACGCGCCGCTCCCACGAGAACTAAAAGAGAAACATCCACGGCATTGTGAGACGTGTTCCCCACGCCACCTCTGCTGTTCAGCTAGCATACAGATTATTCCATCACCTGTTTTTTTATTTTCTTCCCTGCATTTAGGATGGAAACATCAAACTGTGTATCGTAATGCAATGTTTATGGCTGCAACACGAAGAGAGAAAATCAGAATTCTATATGCTAATGGCGAGGGAACCTCTTCAGAGGCCGTGCTCAGCCTTTGAAGCTGCACAGAACAATATAAAAGTGATGGAAACATATAATCCCCAATGCGGGCTCTGCTCACTGGAATATTCAGCTGCAGCAAACACCAGCTGGCACAAGCCTGACATTTCCACAAATGCAAAGTGACACCAGTTGGGCTCCGTGAGTTATCATAGCACACAAGAAATATGAACTGGTGACCATTTTCTCAAAACCAGGCAGGTTTAAAAGTTATTTACGGTGGGGAAAATAAGTATTTCCTACACTACCATTTTCTCCTTTTTTAAGTTTTTCCAATTAAAAAGAATGGACAGAACTGTAATTTTTAGCTTCACCTTAACTGTGATATATATCAACATATTTTTAAAAAATCCAAAAACTTCACATTGTATAATTTTTAACTAGTAATTTGAATTTTGATCCGTGAAACAAGTATGTCATGTAAAGCGTAGAACTTAATTTGACACAGAAACCTTTGTTTACAATTACAGAGGTCAGGATTTTCAGTTGGCTTCTGGTCCAGAGACTGTCAAAGGCTGTTGAAATGCTTCTTTTGTTTGGCATTAATAACCGATAAACATCGGTGGACAAACGTGTCAATCTAGAAGTTTCCATCATCCTTGAGAATTACTATACCACACACATATATTCAGTAAATCCCTGAGCAAGATGCGTCGCGAGTTGCACCATATGTTCTCCTGGCATCGTTCTGGCTAAGAGTTTGACCAGTCGTCTTGACAGTACTGGTAGAGTTCATTTAAACTGGTTTAATTCCAGTCTAGTTTTTAATAGTGTTGAGGTCAGACTTCTGGAAAAAGGCATTCTGTGAATGTCGACCCTCTTTATCCATTTTCCAAATCAGTTTGGGTGTCAGAGTCCTGCGGTTGAGTCTAAGTTTTAACCGTTGTAGCAGCTGTTGAACTGAAGTTTAGTCAATGAATTTATTCAATTTACTGCCCTGTAATTAACTCGTTCAGTCCCAGAGGACGACTGAAGATGTTCTTTGTGTGACTTGGGGTTAAATTGAGAGAGAAGAACATTTTTTGTTTTACTGTCCTTTGTACTTGAGTTTGAGAAATGATTTATTTACCAAAATACTTGATGTTTATCCAGATTTCTTTTATTTAACTGATGAGGATAAAATGTGTCAATGGAAGTATTTTGTGTTTCAGTTAGCAGGGTTTATTTTGAAAGCCTGGCACCTTGGAAAAAGGACACATTATGTTTAAAAGGATATTCATGTCTGACCGGCTGTTTGTTTTTATTGTGTCTTGTAAGCCCACGTGAGCTGGACACCTGCAACAGGGTGTATGACACATATGAAAATAAGGACTGTCTAACTATCTAGCTTGGCTAAAAGTATTAGCATAATCATTTTCATGTTTGGCAGCTTCATCAGTTTGCAAACCTCAACTTCACTCATCCAAACATTCCTCACTGTGAACCAACGGCTCAATCTTTCTCATCTGACCATCAACTTTTTCTACAGAAATAATCCACACTCAAAGTGTTAATTTTTGAAAGAAATGTTTCTCATACCTCTCTCTAATACATGTCTATAGCAATATTAAGTGGCAACTCTGGTGTTCCAGCTATATTTACAACATCAACTTACCCTAGACCCTTATTAAACAGTACTGCTAACCTAAATGAACGCCAAGCGAATAGTAACACTTTTTTTTTCAGTTGTACAATCAAGTTAGAAAGTCTTCTGAGCCAGGTCGAGAATCTAGACTTTAAAGTGTGTGAACTAGCTTTTCTTCCTTCTTGCTGTCGAGAGGGGTTTCATAGGAGGTTCATCCTTATTAATAACAAGGCGTGTGTCTGGAGTCTCCCGCTGAAAAGACGTCCCAGCTGTGAAGCATATCCAGACATATTTGCATGTGCGTTTCTTCCCAGAAATGAAATCTCAGACCCGCTAAGCACTGTAGGTTTAAAAAAGGCTTAGCAGTGTTGGCTTTGTTCACTTTCCCCCCCCCCCAAACAGCGAGGATCTGATGCAAGCGTCTCTCAGCGAGCCGTAATCCACGCCGATGATCCAAACAAGAGCGCGGGCCTTGAAGACGCTTCAGCTACAGCGTTTCATTGGATAAGTATTTACAGTGATTAGAGAGGGGGCTTTGTTGGAGGAGCTCTGCGGCTGCATGATCAAAAACAACCAGCTCCGAGCTGAGATGAAGGTGCTCAAAGGTTTTGATTGTGCATCGCTCAGACTGGATCTCACGGAGGTCGGGAAACAACAAGACGCGTGATCGTTTTGAAGTGGAAGGCATTGGGAAGATGGGAAAACAAGGCCGGAAGGAAGACATGAACATTTAAAAGGGCAGTATTGTGCGTTTCCCAGGCGGTTCTATAGCAAAGTCAAGTAACTATGTCAACTTCAGTGATGACAATGCTGTCTATACGAAAAACAAAGTTGACTTAGTGTCATAGCGGCATCGAAAACCTTGAAATTGGGTTCCTGCCTCTTTAAGAACCTCCTACATTTCCAACAATCCCACTTCAGCACAACAATGCTGCATGACATTTACAAACTCTCCTCACAAATATTCTCTCTAACAAAGCCAAAGAAGCACTTTCATATTTTACATAACCATATTTTTGATAAATTCACAGATGTTGTCGACTACAGTACTTTTTCAGGAAAAAGTGAAGATATGGATAATTTTATTATATATGCGAATGTTTTCATTCACAAACTAAAGTTTTCAAACTCAACAAATATTACTCTCTTCCTGTCAGAACTAAAATCTTTGATTGAATTTCTCAAATTAATAATAAAAAGAGAAATGCGTTTCTATTTGCAAAAATATTTTCTATCCTGGTTGCTGCAAGGAGATCCCAAAGCTGTGTCCCTTCTTCTCTGATAGGAACATTTCAAAACATTCAAAATTGACCAAAACAAGAGTTTTAGTCAGCATATTTATTTAGAAATGTGTATGTCAGTAATTACCTAGAAGGCAAGTTAATCTGGTATTTTCTGTCAAATGTATAATCCTATTTGGTTAGACAGAATGAGAAGCAACCACTTCCTGACAGAAAATGTCCGTTTCTTTTTTGTCAGAAAAAACAAAAACTGACATTATCTTTCCTGTAAGGTGTGGAGGATTTATCAGCTGCCTGCAGAACTAAATTGCATCAAATACCTTCCTGGATTTTAAGTGAACTTCCTACAAAATATCAACAACATAGACAGAGTTGATAATGAGCTTCTCTGGAGAAAAACAGTGGTAGAGTATGTTTTCAGAAAATAGGAAAAAAAACTTTTAAAATGTACAAACATTTATTACAATCCTTAATAATATTTACAATTTCTTATAATTACAGATGTTTCGGATTTCTGACATATCTTAGTTTTGTGAGTTGGTGCTGGTAAATCCTTGGAGACAGATTTCGGCTTGTTGATCCTGCGGAAGCCATGTTGGCTTCCAAGCAAAGCTGGATTAAATCTCGACGTCCCATCATCCTCTGCCTCCGAAGCGTATCACAGCGGTGCACCGCAAAGCTTACGGTGTCGCAAATCTACAGAAAACATAATTTGAAAAATATGTCAGAAATTATGTTTAGAATGTAATTTAGATTCACACATGCGAGGTTTCCCCCAGAAAACTTGCTAAGCCTGGTGGTTGTGACCATCGAGCAGCATTTCATCAAGCGACCTGCTGTGTTTTTGAGTTAAAAAATGTCTAAAGTTGACAGGAAATTTGAAAATATCCCTTGATAATTATGTTTTATTGGAAGATTAATACCTGAACACCAACTAAAAAGACTTAAACCATTTTTTTAACATTTAAAAACAAATTAAATAAATAAGCTGTACTTAGCCTGGTGGCCTGCCAGTCTTATAATAAACTGAAAGAAACCCTGTTATGCTGTAATAATGAAACCTACCCTTTCAAATGTTGAATATGATTCTCCCCGCCCCGTTGAAATACACTGCCGCTGAGACCTCCAGACTACTCTGTGGTAATTTCCTCCAACGTTGGCTGGCTCTGCCATTTCCGAGTGAAAAAACAATGTGGACAGTCCTGCTTGAAAGCAACAACTGTTCCACATCTGCGCAGATGTACTATGCAGTGTCTCTCGCACACAGGGCAGTTCTCAAAAATTTCCCTAAGAGCGCTTTCAGACACAATGTATTCTGCATCTTCTAACTCAGACGGAGACTCCATGTCACTGTTCAAAGAAAATAGAACCATGTTAAATGCATTAAATAATCACATTAAATAGAAAAAAAAAAAAAACAAAGAAAATAATCTTACATCAGGTCAGAGAAGTTTGTGACTGTATCTCCTGGGTAATAGTTTGAATCCTGAGATACAGGACTGGAGATCCTGAAGTCATCATCCTCTTCCTTCCCAACTTCCAGGCGAGGTCGTTTTGATTGTGCGCCAAGTGCAGATTTTACCGGTGTTGACAGGAAGTGCGGTAAAGACTGATCAGCGTCAGTGCCTCTGCTTGCAGTGTGAACAGTAGCTTGTACACCTGTGCAGAAACACAATTGAAATGTGTGATACATACAATAACTTAGAAGTAAACACCATATTTACCTTTACTCCGGTAGTGTTGTAACCTCAACGTTCCAGCTGACAACTGTGTAGACACCGATCTTGTACTAAGGAAACATTCAGTGTGTTCCAATGCCGAGTTTGTGGCACCAGGCGGACGAGTTTGTTTAATCTGAGGTAGTCCCTTGGAATTAAAATGTCAAAACAAATAGTAAAATTTGGGTAGAATGAAGTCAAAACAACAAGAATGATCATTTCAATTTTGATTTACATTATTATTACTTCATAAAATATACAGCTTGGATGTTACTAGCATTTGAGTGCAATGTCATAAGTTCAGTGTTATCGTGGACATCTTAGATGTTTTGCAAAAAACATAGCAGAACGTGGAAAAAAGGTACAAGGAAAAATGCTTAGTCATTACTGGTAAACATATTTCACACTGTGAAATGACTTAATTAATATTTTACATTATAAAATCTTTGTTAACAATGGAAATAGTAAAATAGTGGGATACTACTATCAGTAAGGATCAATGTTTAATTGTTGTATTTCTGTGCAACTCATTAAAAGAGGTTGAAAGATATGCCAATAATTAATTGCCGATTTACTTTTTCACCTTTGATGTTTGTAAACATTTAATCGACTAAGTCGAACTTTGTTTCAAATTAAATGAGCAGATTAATTTGTTTAATCTGCTCATTTAATTTCATTTCCTCTAAATTGGGGGTGCACCGATTTGCAGCTGATTTCTCTACTTCTGGGAGATCTGAGATCGGCCAAATACAAACATGTGAATCTCATCTTATCTGCCCCAGCAAAGGTCTAAAAGTCAACAACTGTCCTCTTCTGCTCTCCAGTGAGAGAGGGTTGACTGATAGACCGGCCCACCAGATCACAGTTAACAGTTGTCACCTCACTGTTACCAACTCAGGAACTTTCTTGCTATATTTAGCGACAATTCAGACACAAAAATTATATCGGCCAAAATCAGAATCGGCCAGAAAACTGCAATCGGTGCACACTTGCTCTAAATTCACTCAGCCTTGCTCTTGATTGGTTAGCTCTGTGACATCTGTTCAAGAACCAGGAAGTATGTGACGACAAACTAATGAAGCTTGGAGAAGAAGACTGAGGCTTTTGAAAGTGAGCGAGCCAAGCAAGCATCATGTATAATTATACATGATGCCAACATGAGCCCTCACAGAGGGGTTTTATAAATGCCGTATTTACTGCAGCTAGCTAACCGTTTTTCTACAGCTGTAGAAAAACCTTCTGACTGGCGTTTTATATCATGTTTAGCTTCAGTAAATGAAAATACACCACAAACGTGGCAGAATATGGCATTCTTAAAACGTGGTGTAAGCCAGCTAATGAACACAGATTGTAATAATAATAATAATGTAATATTATGAATGCTAACCGTAGATCACACATGAAGCTAACAAAAACAATGAGTTGCTTTCCAACTTACCTGCGCAGACGCCAACGGCGCCTGGGCTCTTCTGAGCGTTGGAATTGCGTCGTCTTTTAGTGATAATCTTGTTATTAGTCCACTGTCAAATTCCCTTTTGTTTAGAAAGCTGTCGTCGGTAAAGTGCCTCGCACAGATGTGCCAATTTTTTTTCGTCGGAGTGTTATTTTGAATGATGAAGTCCAGCCATTGCTTAAGAACCGTCTCATCCTTGGGAAGCTTAAAAAGAGGGTAGTCTCCTGGGCATCCGAAAATACATTTTCTTCTCATTTTTTAAAAAAAAAATCCAAAAAGGACAGGAGTAGTTAGCTCAGTAAATGTGCGGAGTTCTTCTTCTTCTTGGTCTTTTTCTTCTTCCCTTTCTTTTGCCATTTCCGGCAGATTGTGCACCAACTAGCGCATTACTGCCTCTCGCTGGTGGAGATGGCGTACTACATGACTTGATCACAGAGTTGTATCAAAAACAAACGCCATAAGGGCTTCAAACACTCCTTGCAATTGTAATGTTAAACCAAGTAAGGTTTTAATTCATACTGAACATCATTGAAAAGAGAGTTCTACTATCCAAGTTAAACTTGCTGCCCTCCGTAAGAACACGATCCACAGTTTGCCATAAGATTCACATTGACTATTAAGTTACAATTCTGTGCTTCTTTGCACATATCTATGTAATCTTTTGTGCTAGTTTTATGGATTTGTCATTATTGACTTTGTTTATAGTATTGCTGTCCTTCTGCAGCCCTGTCCCCTCTTCTAAGACAAATTCCTCCCATGAGAGATGAATAAATTATCTTATCCTCTCAGTGTCCGCCTCCCTCTGCCACTGAATGAAAATTTGCTTCTTAATAAGACTTCAGATTTCTGAAAAATGAAACACCATCTGAATCTCTATGGAGACCTCAAATGTAAAAATATGTGCACCCTCTGTTATGTAACCTTTATTTTTTTAAAATATATATATACCGGTATACAGGTAAAAGCCAGTAAATTAGAATATTTTGAAAAACTTGATTTATTTCAGTAATTGCATTCAAAAGGTGTAACTTGTACATCATATTTATTCATTGCACACAGACTGATGCATTCAAATGTTTATTTCATTTAATTTTGATGATTTGAAGTGGCAACAAATGAAAATCCAAAATTCCGTGTGTCACAAAATTAGAATATTGTGTAAGGGTTAAATTTTGAAGACACCTGGTGCCACAAACTAATCAGCTGATTAACTCAAAACACCTGCAAAGGGCTTTAAATGGTCTCTCAGTCCAGTTCTGAAGCCTACACAAACATGGGGAAGACTTCAGATTTGACAGCTGTCCAAAAGGCGACCATCGACACATTGCACAAGGAGGGAAAGACACAAAAGGTTATTGCTGAAGAGGCTGGCTGTTCTCAGAGCTCTGTGTCCAAACACATTAATAGAGAGGCAAAGGGAAGGAAAAACTGTGGTCAGAAAAAGTGTACAAGCGATAGGGATCACCGCCCCCTAGTCAAGATTGTGAAAAAAAACCCATTCAAAAATGTGGGGGAGATTCACAAGGAGTGGACAGCTGCTGGAGTCAGTGCTTCAAGATCCACCACCAAGAGACGCTTGAAAGACATGGGTTTCAACTGCCGCATACCTCGTGTCAAACCACTGTTGACCAAGAAACAGCGCGAAAAGCGTCTCACCTGGGTCATGTTTTCTGACGAAAGCAAATTTTGCATTTCCTTTGGAAATCGAGGTCCCAGAGTCTGGAGGAAGACAGGAGAGGCACAGGATCCACGTTGCCTGAAGTCTAGTGTAAAGTTTCCACCATCAGTGATGGTTTGGGGTGCCATGTCATCTGCTGGTGTCGGTCCACTCTGTTTCCTGAGATCCAGGGTCAACGCAGCCGTCTACCAGCAAGTTTTAGAGCACTTCATGCTTCCTGCTGCTGACCTGCTCTATGGAGATGGAGATTTCAGGTTCCAACAGGACTTGGCGCCTGCACACAGCGCAAAATCTACCCGTGCCTGGTTTACGGACCATGGTATTTCTGTTCTAAATTGGCCAGCCAACTCCCCTGACCTTAGCCCCATAGAAAATCTGTGGGGTATTGTGAAAAGGAAGATGCAGAATGCCAGACCCAAAAACGCAGAAGAGTTGAAGGCCATTATCAGAGCAACCTGGGCTCTCATAACACCTGAGCAGTGCCAGAAACTCATCGACTCCATGCCACGCCGCATTAATGCAGTAATTGAGGCAAAAGGAGCTCCAACCAAGTATTGAGTATTGTACATGCTCATATTTTTCATTTTCATACTTTTCAGTTGGCCAACATTTCTAAATAATCCCTTTTTTGTATTAGCCTTAAGTAATATTCTAATTTTGTGACACACGGAATTTTGGATTTTCATTTGTTGCCACTTCAAATCATCAAAATTAAATGAAATAAACATTTGAATGCATCAGTCTGTGTGCAATGAATAAATATGATGTACAAGTTACACCTTTTGAATGCAATTACTGAAATAAATCAAGTTTTTCAAAATATTCTAATTTACTGGCTTTTACCTGTATATATTTTTTACATATTTGATAAAACTATGTCGTGACAGTATGGTACGACATAGATAATCTGTGAAAAAAAAACTGCCTTCTCTCAGTGGTATCTGGAGAAATACAACATGTGGTCAGAAACAACTAATCAGCGTGAGGAGGAGGGTCTCAGCGCTGTAAATCATACTGATGTACATGCTGCTCGGACACTCCCCCTTGCTCTCTGCTAGGCTACAAATGCGGAGACTACCACAAAATGCTCGGGCTAGTTAGCATGGCCACCGATGATGGCAAATAAACTCTTTCTGTCACCGTAAATTGTTTATCTGCCATTAGCACATTGAGCACCATGTACACAAGGTGACTGAAAGTGTTAAGACCTCTCTCCTGGCTCTGATTGGTTGTTTTTGACCAGGAGCGGTACATTTCCTCAGACGGGAATAGAAGCAAAGTTACCATCTGCCCCGACTCAAGAACAACTCCGACCGACTCCATCAGAGTGTAAATCTGTAAATAAAATGTAAATTCCCAATTGGAACGCACACTCATGCACAGCTCTTCTTCTTCTTGATTTTTTTTGGTTGGTTGGCCAGAGCCACAGCTTCAGCAAATGTCTGTTATTACTAATTGTTGCTGCTGCTAGCCTGCAGGAGCTGTGGGGGTTAGGAGGGTGCTTAAAGATGCGGAAGCTCAGCTTGGAGACTGCAGTCCAGAAGAAAAGGCCCTCGGTCCTCGGTTACAGCAGGTGCTTTTGTTCTCCTGAATGGTTGCCACGGGAGCTTCAAGGATTTCTCAAACATACATGAATGATTCAAACAATACTCTGCGGATGTTTGTGGTAAAGGAGAGGGGGAGTCGATTTTACATCCTGCTACCCCTTTAAGACTATTTGTTTTGTAATGAAACAAAAGCCACGTTTGTGTTCAGTCACTTGCTGAGTCACCGTGTGCCTCCCTGATTTCCATAAAACCCATTAAAACACTTTACATCATGAAATCACTCCCACACTGGGATTTTTCTTCCCTCCACCTGTACGGCATGTTTGTCTGAGGTTCTCATTTTGAAGCCAATTTGTGTCCGAGCGTCAGCGTGTAAAAGCTCACATCTGTCTGCCTCAGTCACGACGCAGATATCAAACCTCAATTTCAGATTTTCCCTGACCACAGATTATTGCGCATTCCCTTCTCTGCAGGTTGACAGTAAATACCCAAGATAATCACATCTGCTGAAGACAGATTATGTCTTCACGGCCTCCGCCGTGTCTTTATTTACCGCCTTGGATTCATCCAACCAGCTGCGGAATCTAAAATGATCCTGCACCTGTTCTGATTCTGCTCATTTCTCTGTAACTGTCCCTCGTTTCCGCTTCTCTGACTCTCACTCGGCGCCCGTTCAGCATCACAAGTCCCTCAGGAGACAACAAGAACAGAGTGAGATGTCAGAGTGAAGATCTGCTCTGAAAAATGTCGCCTACAACGTTTTTTTTTCCTTTCTGCTTCTCATTCAAACACCCAATTAACCTGCACGTAACTGCGACACTTTGAGACCACTGCATTTAATAAAAGTTCCCTTTGTTTTGAGGGATCAAACGAAACCCACCAACCGGACACAATAGGAAGCTTTGGCCTTTTTCAGAACGCCGTACGGTTTTAATACGCCACAATAATTGCCAAAAAGCTTCAGCTTCAGTGGGGCGGTAATATTGCTTTATCGCGTCAACCTTTGAGATCCTTCAATATTTTTCCGTTAAGCAGGGTAATGAATGAAGAAAAAAAAGACTTACAATTTTCAATGCAAAGTAAGTTTTCTGTTAAGGGAGTATATTCAGCCATGGTACTTTTTAAATGTAATTCAAGTCTACGTCTTAAACTCAAGTCATAACCTCATATTAGTGCACTTGTTAGTGGGCAGACGAAAAAACCTTGACTCCACTTGGTATTGAAACAGTGGCACTCCAAGTATTTATGTAAAAGATTACTAAGCATTGATTTTAACTTTACATAAAATCGGGAACAAAATTACAACACACTAATTCATTATTTTGAACCACTTTCGTTATTTTCATGAACACGGCCCTCAAGGGCAAAAGTGCAGAGGATTGTGACCACAGGAGTGGTTTGTTAATTCCTTTCTTTTGCTGTTTTTTTTGTTTTGTCATTTTGGCTGCCAAATCTATGTTACAGGGACTTTGACAGACATTAAATTTTTTTTTTTTTTTCTTTGATTAATCCTTCAAAATACCAGTTCAGTGACAGATTTACAATCCCAATGCACCTGGATCTGACTTTGTACGGCTTTAAACAGTGTTTTGGGTTATTTGTGGCAGCAGGGTAGGGAACTTCATATCTTGATAAAGATAAAACATCTTACTAAGCATTTTTGTCATCTAGAATTTCCTTCAAAAAGTTCTGGTGAGGAGTGAAAAGCGTCCATGAAAATTAAACCTCACCTACTGTGTTTAAAAAATTTTTTTAAAAAAAGGTCTGAAACACTATCCTGAGTAAACTGGGCTTGTCCGCCGCGTGTCCGTTCTGCAGGCGCACAGGATGCAAATGAAGAGGAATGAGGATGCAACAACGAGGACATCATCAGAAACAACCAGATAATAACGGGGGTAATATCGTTTGTGAGCCCGGGTGGGAGAACTGCAGTGCAGCGCCCAAAAACAAAGACGGTGACACTAAAAAAAATCAGCAGCGGCGGCTCTTAAATCCGTC
The DNA here is from genome assembly GCF_003331165.1 of Xiphophorus hellerii. Lineage (NCBI taxonomy): Eukaryota > Metazoa > Chordata > Actinopteri > Cyprinodontiformes > Poeciliidae > Xiphophorus > Xiphophorus hellerii. The sequence goes on from NC_045681.1 coordinate 17,030,408, forward strand.
ATTCCGATTTACAGCCGCCTCGTTTTTTATATAGTCGCTCTGGTGGGACGACAGGCACCAAACATTGCCTTCATGATTGGCTTCAGCTGCGCACGCAAACACACATTCACACTCTTCTGCCATCAACTCACCACGTGAGGTTGTTAAAGGAAAGATTCAAGCTAAAAAAAAATAAATAATAATAATAATAAAATGGAGATTGCCTGACAGAAGGTTCAATGTGAATAAGTCATAGAAACTGCAAATTCATTACCACACACACACACACGCTTGGAATGAACAGTGTAGAAATGTGTAAACACAGTAGAGGACACGTACATAAAGATGTGATTACTTATGCCGAGAGTCAGGCAACCTTCCCTGAGGCGGTGGACGACAACTCACACACACATACACACACACATATACAAAATGCTAATCATAAAACAGGTTTGGAGAACTCTGCTGAGGGTTTCTGAATATGTTTCACTTCTTATCTATTTCACGGAAAAATCTGCAACATTCTACAAACACTTGAGCCAGAATCTTATTAAAAACGGATCAATTTCCCCTTGAGAACCATTTATTTTTTTTCTTCTTCTTCACTGAATCTCATGTTTGCAGACTTACAGTAACCACGAGCAGATCAAATGGTCTTTCATAACTATCCAGGTTGAATAGTTACGGCATTAACTAATTATGGTCTCTTTAGCAATCAAATCCATTCAAAGTGAATACAAAACTGTTAAACCAGGAAATGAAGTTGCTTAGGTTACATGTGGCACAAAAAAATAAAACGTACCGATGTTATAACTTTCTAAAAGTTACAGAAACTCAAGTTTATGTGGACCAAATAAACACGTAGTGATGAATCGTACGAGTTTATGTTGGTGCAGAATTATTTATACGCCTGGCAGATTTAAATTTAAGCGTCTTTTTGATTTAGCAAATAAGTTTGCTTTAAAATTGTTAGGCACGTTTAAAATTGCTTCTGCCCTTCTAAATAATCAGTCAACAAATGAAGCCCATCTTGTGGTTGCTGAGTAGCTATTTAAAGTTTTTCTTGAAAATTTATCTTTGGGGATGAGCTCCAAGTTTTTGAGATTAAAAAAAGTTTCCTTGTCATCTCCTTAATCTTTAGCTCCCTCAAAAGATTAATCATTAGATTCAAGTCAGGATTCCGACTTAACCATAAAATATTAATATTACTTCTAGTCAGGAGAAACATATTAGTAAGGATAAAAGATGATCTTAAACCCAAATCTACCAGGAAAGTTTACGATTTTGCGCCTAATTGTTCGCACTTCAAAAGAAATACTGCTTAAGTTGTTTAAATACTTAAAAGCCAGGCCCTGTGAGGTCAAAAGTTCAGATGTTCTTCATTACAGCTTTCTGAAAATAAGGTTAATATCATCTGGAGAAAACAACAAACTTAGCATAATCCAAAAAAAACAAACACCTATGACCCCCTTGGAGTACAGCAACTCAGCAGGATTTCCATCACCGCCGGTGTCACACCGAGCGGCGACAACAGCCATCTAAATGTAAATCACAGACTGTGCTCTTACAATAAACTGAACACATGCAGTCTCAGCTGCGAGCCTCACACAGACACACCTCCCATTTTCCACATAAGTGTTAAAAAATAAAGTGCCAAACGTAAGAGGAGGACAAACCGAGGACACAAACAGCACAGCTATTTCACACTTCAGACCGAGGCACTCATGACAAAGCAACGTGCAAACAGTTGAGAGGCAAGAACGGGACAAAACACACACACACACACACACAAAACTGCAGATTATAAAGACTGTTCTTCATCTGCAACAAACAGACACTCATCTTACGCAGCAGGTTTCTGGCTGCTTTCAACAAACCGGTTGACAAAGGGACAGAACCTTCTTCATCATGCACAACGGAGACGTCAATCAGCATCCTCTGATGGATCAAACCACAAAAGAAGAACATTCATCCAGCTCTTATTTTGCAGGTTTTAGTTTTGTGGTCAGCCAGTCAGGCCGATATACCATAGATCAGTTTAGGAAAGTCTAGGACTTATTTATGAGCTCAATCATAAATCACAAAACGCAGCAGCGTGTCATTGCAGTGGCTCAAAGTCAACAGTTAAGCATGAAGCAAACATGAATAAGGTTCTTTACCTTTACTCGGGTTCAGTTGTTCTTCATTCCATTTTACAGCAGCACTCATTAAACGCTCTTTTAGATGTTTGTCAGGTTTCCTCCACAGGATCTAATCCTCCAAAGTTGACACATCATCTGCTCCAACGTGATGCATTCAAGCACAAAGAAACAAAATGGGAGAGTTTACTTTTACATAATGACAAATGATGTATGACTGGAATTTTTCAATCTTTGAAAATCTTCAACTTTAAAAACTTTTAGAAAATGTTTTATCTATCTTTTACAAACAGCATGCTGGTTTGTATTAAAATTCCTTATTGTGCATGTAAGCTTTTTTTTAAAAATTGTGTAGAATATTGAAAAAAAATAAAATAAAATAAAATAAATTCCAGGTGAACTACCAAGACAAACAGTCACTTGATATTTTTTTTTTTTCTGTTTTTGGACTTTTCATTGACTTTATTCCTACAGTTCAGTTAAGAAAAAATACAAATAAATAAAATAAATAAACAATAACAATTCAATCTAAATACTAAAATAATGACAGTGAACTCAAAGTGGCAAAACCTGTAAAATATGATGAGAATTAGGTAAACTATCATATTGAAAAGATTTTTAAATCACTTTTTACATCTAAACAAAATATTAACGAAGCAGCCAACCTCTCTTCCCCAGTCATAATACACACAACAGTCATTTTACATATATAATAATCATAAATTTTAGATATTAAATTAGAAAACTGATAACGGTATTACCTAACAGGGAGAGAAACTTAATCAGGGTTAGTCGGAGCTATTCCGGTTGGTGGCTCAAGGCCAGAAACTGAGCTTTAATCTCTAGTGGTGGGGGCTGTTATTGACCGCCGGCGCCTACAGGAGGTGAAAAGGTATAAAAGGTCATATTTAATGGTTTCTGTACCATAATCGTCAATATGCAATTTCCTGAGCACTTCTCTGTGACACTATTAGAACATGAGTTTAAAAAGGAATTTGGAAGGTCTTAAAGAAGGTTTATCCGTAATGTAGCAGTTTGTTTCTGAACTCTGACAGAGTGAAGGGGTTTTTATTATATGTGAAAGGCAATGACCCAACTGCGAAAGAGTAGAGGCAAAGGAAATCAAATATAGTTACTTTGCCTATATTGCACAGAGGAGAGCTTTTCTTAAGTCTAGAATTTTCTTGTTGCAAACGATATTTTTCCTGGAGATAATATCAAGGAAAGAAGGAACTTAAACTGTTTTCAAATTTTTAACCATCACTTAGCTGAAGATTTATCAGTAACCTAATATTTAACACTCAGGCAGATGACTGCACACTCATTTGACAACCGTCTGCTCCTCAGTCGGTTTTGGACGAACTTTTGTTTTTCACTTCCACTTGTTTTCATCAATCGGTTTTGCGTCCTTTCCACCACCTGCTTTCTGCCGCTTTTTATCTCCCGTATTGCTGTTTTCAGCTGATGTGTTTGGCTCATATTATTGCCCTCTGTGACTCTCAGCGATCACAACAACACTATAAACTTCCACATCGCTGCTCGCACATGTCACGGCTCAGCAGCGCTGGGTTTGAAGAACAAACTGTGGGTGAAACAATGAAAGCCTGCAGTTTCAGGAAGTGGAGATGTGCCGCATGTAAATGGCATTTAATGGCTTCATTCAGCTGCTCCTTGTTTCGTCAACTGGAAACAATCTTTCTATCCTGCCAGTAATGTAAGCAGCTATTTGAGGTTATTTAGAAAAACTTTTTTTGAGATGCTCCTGAAGTCAGAGGCAAAAACAATCCGTGTGGATTTGACCTTACCTGGACTTGGTATTTCAGTTGTCATCATAATTTCCTCCACCAGGTGGCAATGTAGTTTGTATTTTATCATGTTACAAGATGCTGAGCCAAAACAAAGAAGAGAAAGGAAAATGAGGCGACGTTTTCACATTGTTGCTCCTCTTTCATAAGATGTTATTTATCCCTGACCTATCTGCTGTGTTTCTTGGTCTTTGTGTAGTTTCGTTATTTTTATTCCGCCAAAAATAACTGACTGTCACATTTTGGCCGTCGCAGGTTTAATCTCTTTTTAAACCTACGGGTCAAACCACTAACACTTCTTATGTTTGCGAATTAGCGGTGAGCCTCACTACTTACCTTCACGTTAATGACACGGGGAAAAAAGTCCATTTGTGATTAGCCCGCCTCCAGAACTTAAAGATAAAATGGTGGGAGAAGAAGTAAACAGGAACATGAGATATGAGGAGATATGCAGCCACTTTCACTTTTTTTATATATAAATAATTTGGGATGCTTCTGTTGTTTTGTCCCATAAAAACAACCTCAGGACGCTCGCAGTCCTGCATTTTTAATCAACAGTCACTAATATTAAATTAAACCGGTTTGATATTGTAGCTGTGCTGACCTCAAAGTGTGCCGACACAACCGAACAGTATTCATTAAAACCCCCATTTACTTGCTATCCACTTTCCAGACTGCCAGAAGCTCATAAATAGTGAGGATGAGGATGGAGATAATTGGACGCACGGTTTCGCTTTCGGCTCGTGACAAGAAAAGGAACGGGAACATTTGAACGCAACATTTTTTGCCTGGGTGGCGTAGACAGGCCATGGGATCAGAAAAGCAGCACATGCTCTTTTTTTAATGATGGGGAGACGTTCTCATGCAACGCCGCCATCACACCGGAGATAAGAGTCTCAAAATGACTTGCTAAGGTCATGTCACATTATGCTCAAATTTAAGGCCGCACTTTGAGTAGACCACTCAAAGCTATTTTTTGTGAACCATTCAGAGGTTAACTTAAAGCTACTCCTTCCATTTTTGTTGTTGTTGTTGCAATTGATTGGATGTTTAATCAAAATACACTTCATGTCACTGCTTCAATCTCAAGGACCTTTTTAAGGAGTCAGGCAATAGTTTTGCAGAATTATTCACTATGTAAATGTTGTCCTTTCTGGCATCTTCTAATTTTCATTGGTTCATTTTAAGTACATGTCTATTCAGTATTACGTCTGTCAGTTTCAAGTTATTTCAGTGACAACTGTTTGTGTTTTGGTCATTAAATAGAGAGGTGCCAACCATTTTTGCCATTCAAAAGTTTCCAACCAGTCACTTTCACTTAAATGGCACTGTAAATCCAAAGTTTGTTCAGGAAGCAATGCCAATTGATGTTCTCTCTGCAATGAAGAATACGTATGTCTCTCATAATTCTAATGTCGGCTGGAATCTGGAACAAAGATGCAACTTCTGAGTTTCGTTTTTCAATTTTATTCAATTTCCACCACATCAAAGGAGTAGCATAGTACTCCATCTTGCCTTATGCCTAAATTAGACGCATTTTTCTAGCTTCAGAGCCAACAGGGTTCAACAGAACCAGATTATGTGCCAAAAAAAAAAAAAAAAATTCTGTATTAAAATTACGATTGATGGGTCAGGTGAAATTTAAAGTGAGGGCAAGCTTTGAAAACGATTTGCCTTAAAGCCATATCCCCTTATCTTTCTAGCTACCATGAAAAGTTAAAGACAGCAGCGTCTGAGTTAAACAATTTTAAAAGTCAATCAGAAGGCGTCTTCGCTTTTCTGCTGACCTTTGACCTTGGTCTTAGAAGAGCTGCTACATGGCTTCCTGTTGCATGTGCGAGCCTCACGATCTGTCTCGTCTTTTTGGGGTTGTAATCTTCAGCGGCAGTAACTAGCTGGATGGGAAAAAAATCCTGTGTGGGGAAATAGGAGAGAAGCTTCCCCACTTTTACCTGTATCCACTCTGCTCTGCTCTGGAGGAACCTGACTGGAAGTTAAATACACCTTCTCAGCTCTGCAGCAGAGATACAAACAGTTCATCACCGTATTTTGTGCTTCATACCGTTTATTTCAAAGTCTCGCTGACGCAAGCACAGTGGAACAGTGAGCCGGTTGGCGGGCATTTACTTCGCTGCAGCCAGAGCAAAAACAGGAAAACACTCAAGCACATCGTCTGACAGCCAACATTACCGTTTGTTATTTTGCGCAACTGTTTGTTTCAACCGTTTTCAGCTTCCTGTGTGCGTTTGTCCCAGCATTTTTTTTTACCCACACTTTCCTCAGTGTCTGAGCAAAATGAACCATGGAATGCTTGAGTATTTTCACTTATCGCTTTAGGGCCAAGAGTCTGGGTGAAGTGACACAATATTTGAACACTAACTGGAAAAGAAGACTTCCAGCTCTTTCCTTCCACTAATGTTTTACACAATTGTGTGGCTCGATGATGTGAAGTGTTCTGTTGATTTTGACAGAATACTTTTACAGTTTGCTGTAGACTTCGCCGTAGTCACTTCTTGGGTGCCAACGACACAGAGAGAACTGAACGATACCGCCACCAATCAAACACCAGTAATGCTGCTTAATGTCTTCAAGTTATTCTTCAAGTCTGCTGGCATTCACCCAGTTACTTTCTCCCATCTTTTACTTTACATATAAAACTAAACAGTTCTGTAATGATGCAGTAAAAACCCTTGTGGACTTGACCCCATACACTAATTGAGTTGAGGACTTTATGTTCCCCCCTGGTGGTTGGCTGTGGTACAGTTTGCTTTTATTGATTCATGATTATCCATTGAGATGAATGAGATGCACAAGCTTTCATGATTTTTGTGAGTCTTTATTTCAGCAGCATTCAAATCGCCTCAGCCAAGTGACAGATGAGAACTATAATCGGTGATGAGAGGCGGAGGAGTGAGATGACCAAATAAAACAGGAATACAAGCTTCTTCTTTTTTTAAACTACCGCTTGCGTTTGATTTGTTTTACGGTGAACAGAGAATGTTTGCAAACTCACAGAACATCCGCAGTACCCAGAGTGTTTAACCACAACTGCTCAGAGTAACAGGGAAGCTTTGATGCTGCATTCAGGTCCAGTGGGAAACCAGAAGTAAACTCAAGACCAACGAAAGTCTCTCAAGTTTGAGCATTTTGACTCTGTTCAAAACTAACCTTCGACAAGTCAGACTTTGCAAACCGAGGACAAAACATCTGTGCATAATTTATCACTTGCCTTAGTTTAAGTAGGAAAATTTGCCTGTTTTAATTAATATTATTAATCTGAAATAAATGTACAGATTTACGCTAAAATGAGTTTTCAACAAATTTAAGTTAATCTCTGACAAGAGTCAAATCACCAAATCACTAATAATTATACAAATAAACCGATTTTAAAAAAAAAAAAACAGTGGATATTTGTATCTTTATCTGCAGTCTTGTTTTGCAGCTATGAAATTACAGGCATAAAGCTTAAATAACAAAAGTAAACGGAAACAAAAAATGTTCGAGAGAGAAATCATTGTTGCTGTGCGACATAAACGCAGCATTTGTTGGACAACACACAAAGTTAAATAATAGAGCAGGTTGGACAAGTCCAGTGTCGTCTCATGTTAAATAAAGTGCTTTCTTTTCTTTTTTTTAAGATTCTTTACAAGCTCATCATTCAGACATAACAATGAATATTACAGTGAAGGAGACATTGTTGGGGGGGAGGGGTTTACAGCTTGTTACATAAATAAAGAGTTAGCTGAACAGCAAAAACACTGCAGCAGATATTATTACACCAAAAAAAATTAAAATAAAGTGACACGAAATGGCTGGATGCTTTTCCTTCAAGTTATCCAAACTAAAGCATTCCCACAGAGGGATTACAGCAGTAAACAAAACAAACAAAAAAAATAACACACACAATGCAGTGAATATCATGGATACACATAGCGCACATTAACTTGTTGAACTTCCGTTAATAATTTACAGTGAAATATACAGACACATGTTCACCTGCATGTAAAGCTTATTCTGGAAACCCGCACGACACCGACACACCCGGAGAACTCCGGTAGGCAGAGAGCTCTGCTTTCATTCCTCAGTTCCTCCCGTTTATTTGGAAAATGTGTGGATTAAAGGTTTCAATCTACCCCAGGTTCTGATCTGAGACGTCCAGAGCGTGAAAACAGGACAGGACAAAGATGAACATTTCCAAGCTGTCAGAGGAAGGGGGGACGAGGAAGCGATCTCCAGGTTTCACCAGTTTATCCATAGTTGGGACGTTTATTGATCGGGCGCATTTTTAGTGAAACTTCACCAGAAAACAACAAAACAAAACAAACAGATTTGATGTTTTGCTGTCTGGGTTTTGAACTGAGATGAAATCAAGAAACTTGTTTTAATAAATTACTGGGGACAAGTATGGAGGACATGCGTCACAAAACGTTGGTGCTCAGAGATTTGTCTGGTAAAAATTTTTTTTGAAAAACTCGTACCAGACAAAGAAATTTCACTTATTCAGCTTAATATATAAAGTCATCAGTCAATTTACCACCATAAAAGATGAAGCAAAGGAAAAATGTTCATATAATAAAGAATGGTGACACTGGTTGAAGATAAACTTAAACTAAGGAGAGTTGAAGAGTTTGGGACAAGATGGATAACAATGAGACATTGATGTTTTTCCCTCAGCAGGTTCACTTAGTGTTAACACCCAACATCACCATGATTTCAACAGTTTATAGTGGAAATCATAAAAAAGGACAAATGACAAAGGTTTTTATAAGTTAGGGTTGATTTCACTAAGTCGATTCACTGGAAAGGAAAAAGAGTTAATCAATTATTGGTCGGACGACTAAATATTCAGGACTACAGTTTCTCCAAGGGTCGAATACTTTACGTATGCGTGCAAAACTACCTCGTCGGGTTTGATCGTCTGAGTTCATGCTCACGCAAATCTCCAGACTTTTCCCAAAACGTTCACCAAAAAGAAAAAGAATAAACAGAAGCTGGAAGCGTTTGTAAACACAGCAGAGCGTCGGTGGTGAGCAGCTCGGCCGTGTTTGGCTGGACACCGCCGCGCTTCGAGGCCAGATCAGCAGCAACTCCTCATCGTGAAGGAATCTGCCTAAGATGAAAGGACCTTCAGGTTTAATCCAGCTCTCGGTCGTCACAGCTTGTGTGAATATTCACCTGCCTAATCCAGTGTAAGCCTTCGCTAAGAAACTGTTAATCTGCTTGCTTTTTTTTTTTTTTTTGATTCCTCCAGAAATCCTGCCTGTGCTCTCTGAGCTTCAGATAAGAACTCATTAGCAGCAGCCGCATGTCCGAACCTTCCCCCACTTTAACGACAAAGCGCGCCAAAGTCAGAAGGGCGCAGGTGGAGCCTGAATACCCGGAAAGTTGAATGAAATGTAGGAACTTTTAACAAGAATTTCTTTGTTTTCCGTAGCACTTTCAAGGGGAAAAAAAGAACAATTAAATCAGACAAAACATTTTGGAAATGAAAAACTTTGATGTGTTTTTCCAAACCAGTGGAAGATGAAATTTGGGGGGGGGGGGAAACAAACAAAAAAAAAAAAAACAACCCGCCCAACCACCCGTGGGTTTTAACGTGTGTGTGATGATTAATTTAACAGGGAACAACAAAAGAAACACGAGGATGTGCTGCGAATCCACACGGACGCTGCTGCAGATCTGCGCTGCCATGGCAACAAGCTTTAACGGCTACACCTGGGCAGAAGCTGCCGTTCCACTGCTGGACTAACGGCTGGTACTAAAAAGCAAAAATAAATAAAATTATACAGCAGGCGAGGTGCGAGGGAGGGAGGAGAACTAGAGAGGCAGTCAGAGAGTCACGAGGCGGGTGAGCGCTCTGTCATAAACATCTATGTTTAGCCTGGAAACAAAACGACGAGAGGAAAAGAAAAAATGCACAACTGGATCTATGTCGGTAGACTTCCTGTCCCCCTCATGTTTCATCTCGGTTTGATGAAATATGACAAAACGTGCCAGCTTTATGTTTTATTTAACGCTTCCTGTTCTGAAAACAGGCTCACATGTACAATGACGGTGGTTTCAATGTGGATGTTGATGCTAAAACGCAGAGATGCAGATTCAGACTGAAGTTGACTTAAACATAACACAATAAAAACGTACACAAAGTTGGACCGGATGAGATCCAAACGTTCGATCGCTCTTTATGCTGACTGAATTTTGTTTGAATTTTTAAATCACGCATTTAAAAATTAAAAATATTTTTGGCTTTGCGACATCCGTCTTTGAAAACAGCTGCGCTACAGTCGGTACTAGATTTGCGTAGCTAAATTAACTCAAAGAGACTTTTGTCTCTTTCGGTTAAAGTCTAAGTGCAACTTTAACATGTCTAAATGCAATTTTAATATAATTAATAAATGATGCTGAAATTAGGAATCCAAGTTGAAGATTCTCACTCGCGCTTGAAAATCTAAAACGGAACCGAATTATTTTGCATTTATTACTTTATTCTACGGATGCAATGGCTATTGCATCTGTTTATTGTTAAGAAATCTGGGCTGTGAAAACTGGAATAATTTAGATAAAAATAATTAATGCTATTTTTTGGCATCGGGATCAATTATTTCACAACAGACAGAATTGTCCTACACTGATTTCAGATTCTTTAGAGGAAAGCTCACTGTACTCTTTATCAACTTTTACTGTATTTATAAAAGGGGGGAGAAAGGGAAAACAGCGAAAACATTAAAAACTTGTATTTTCTCTGCTGAGCTGGATGTATAAAAGGTCTAAGCCAAAACAAAGAAGAAATAAAGTATTTGATTAAAGCAAAAAAAAATTTCACAGAAAATGTAAAGCGTCAGATTTAAGGAGTTTGTGATCTCAGAAAGTTTTCTTTCTCTCATTAAAGCCTTAAGCTAAACGATGGAATCATCCATCGTTTTTTATTCGTATATAATAAAAAGTCATCACTTTTCTAAAAATTCATCGGCATCTGTGACTTAGAGTCGTTGCATTGAAGCAAAGCCAGTTTGCATATTTCTGCGTCCGTTTCTGTGTTTTTTTTGTTGTTGTTGTTTTTTCCTCTGACGGTGTTGCATATTTTATTCCAGCGCTGTTTAATGTGAAAGCAGGCAGAGCTGACAGATAGTTGCCGATACGGATGACACGGGATCTTACTGGTGGGTTTGAGGCGTCGGCGGAGCGAAAATGTCACTGGGTTCAAACTTCCTTAAGGAATCCAGGCGAGTGCATAACTCCTCGATTTAGCAAAATGTTAGGAACGGTTCTGGAAACGTGTCCCGGTTTCAGATCGGCACCGTGGAAACGTGACATTCCGGCTGAAAGCCGTTTCAGACGGCAAAGCGAAGCTCAAATGTCAGGATTCGTTTGAGGAACAAAAAAAAAGAAATAAATAAGATGGTGAAACAAATGGCAGCTCCTCTGCTGAATGTTAACCACAAAATAACTCCTGTAAGGGTTTAGATCCTTCAGTTCAGAGCTTGGAGAAGGATTGAGAGCAAACACTTTAAGAGAAACGTCACAGTACGGCCATAGTGCGAGAGAGAAAAAGATCACAGAGTGACGTTCTGAAGCGAAAGGGAAAAAACAATCTCAACACTGCAAAAATCATTAAATATCATCAAGTATTTTTGTCCAGTTTCTATTGCAAATATCTCAGCTCGACTAAAATAAGACAAAACTGACATACAAGTACCTTCAGAAAGATAGCAGCTTGTTTTAAGTCAAGACTTCTTTGATATTAATTTTTTTTTTTAAAACTAGTTCTATTGGAAAATTTGTTCACTCATTTTTAAGTTTAAAGATCTGCCAATTGAAGTAGTATTTTTCCATCAATATTAAGTATAGACTTAAAAAGAAGTTCTTAAAAGTTACTTTTAAGGTAATACACTTGAAATTAAACATAGCTAAGAGATTTGCACTAGAAACTAGACAAATAAAAAAAAGACTTGCTAAGATTTTGTGTTTTTGCAGTGCAGCTAAACCGGATAGTCTGGAAGAAGGTTTTACTGGAAGCAACAGCTAGACAAATCCAAACTCTTCCTTTAGGAAGGAAGCTTTTCCTGTGAGAAGCTGGGGATTTAACCAAGAAGAAGAAAGTTTGAGGCTCAAAAGCTTCAGAAGAAAAAGTTTCCTCATGTCAAGGTTGTCTGAAAGAAGAGATGATAGAAGGACGAAGGGTTCTGTCTCTTCTGTGGTTGTGGAAAGGGAGAAACAACTGGACCAGCGGTTAAAAAAGGAGAGAGGGTGTGTTGCTGAAGGTGAACTGAAGATATTAGATATTTTGTTTTGCATCCAGTGTTCGATGGAATGCAAAGAAGGCCGGGTCTCACGTCGGAGACTTCATTTAAATTAACGCCAACACTTTTCCTCTCACAGAGGCTGGGCGCAGTCAGTCTGAAACTCATCAGAGGACCAATAAAGATTAAAATGTAAGCAGCAGCAGCAGCATGTGAAACATCTCAGGTTAGACTTTAAATGACGTCCGGTTCCAGCGATCCGCTGTGAGACGGCGTCTTCCAAATCAAAGGCACAAATCCATGTTTTTTATCGGTGATGTCTTTCGAGATCCGGGTGGTATCAGTCTTCCTAATGTAGTGCTTTTTTGTTTAATCTGAGCTCAGAATACCAACATTAAGTAATATGAGGATTCAGGATGGATACAGTCAGTCGGCGTGTTTGATCGCCCGCCGCCTCAGTAGCTCTTTGGTTTGGGGAGACGCGACGATCCGGAGCCGAAGGCTTTCGCCTTCAGCCCCGGAGAGTTGACACGATCCAACAGCTGCCTCGATGGCCTCGCCTTCGTGGATGCCGGGGCGGAGCCGTTGGCAGCATGAGACAGGAAGAGGCGGAGCTTGGAAGGGTGCAGAGGCATCAGGGATCTGGAACCTGTCCCTCTCCTTTCCGTCTCTTCTTCCTCCCTCCCCGGCTTCCTCTGTGGGTTTCCATCGTCCGTCGTTCTTGTTGGGGTTGTGCAGGTGGCGGCGATTGGTTTAAAAGATGGGGGGAGACCGTCAGGGAGCATTTCAGCGTGGGCGGGGTTACCTGAAGGTGGTGCTTGGTTTGTCAGTGGTTCCTGGTCTTCCTGATGGGAGGAGTGAAATACCTGTGACTGAAAACAAACAAACAAACAAACAAAGAAAAAAAAACTGATTTTAGGTCTTCATCAGCTAATGGACACACACGTGGCTCTGATTCTCAACGAACATTAAAGCTCGGTTCTGGACTGGGTTCTGAACCAACATAAACCTCCAGCTCTTTGTTACATCATTTATCAAGGGAGATGTTCTGTCAGATGGACAATCGTTTCACACATCCACACTTTGATCCGAGAGTCAAACCGCTTCGATTCATCCGGGTGTTTGCTTTCATCTGTTGGTGTGTGTGGGTCTGTGTGTATGACTTGATTACAACGTTACACCGTTATTTAAATTTACTTGTTGGCTTTGCTTGCTTGCTGTTGTAGTTGCTGATTACTTTTCCTCTCACAGCTCATGGCAGCTTTCTCTGTGGTTACTGAGTAGAAAAGCAAATGACTTGGAAGTGTTTCTTGTCTGGAGCGAGGGGACTTGTGTCAGGCTGTCACGAAAATAGTTTACAAAATGCTATTTAAAATGATCGCATTCGTGCGTGATGATGTCATTTTTCGGAGAACTCAGAACTTAAAGAAGCCGTTTTTACCTGAAGTGTTTTTACCGAACTGAGCACAGCTTTAACTAATGATAGTAACAAAAAGTTTTAAACTGGAGTGAACCCTGCTGCAACTGAATTATCAAACTAACTTTACCTATTTTCTGTATGTTTGTGTGTCGTTTACATATCTTATAGGGCTGGCCAATAAATCAATAACAATATATAAAATAATAGAAACATGATTGATATGAACAGTCTGATAAAAGGTTCAACATATAGAATTCGCTGAACTCCGATCCTGAGCCTCACAGCATTCTGGGAGATGTAAGCAGAGGAAAAACTTTATCTGCTCAGCCTCTCACGGCGAGCATCAACTCACTCTCTCGCTCTTTGGTTACCTAACAACAATTTGTTGAGTAACTTGTGCAGCAGCAGTTTCAGGTTTTGCCGCTGTGCCTCATAACAGCTTAAATATAATAATAATATATTTTTTAAAACAGCATGAAGTGACTAAAAGAAGAAAGGTCACACTATCAGACTGACAGTATTTCAGAAGTTTTAATCCAAAAGCTAATCAATAATTATCAATAGACTGATATGAAATTCTTATGTGGCGACGCGGTTTTCAGGCATATTGTCCAACCATAATATCTTGCTTAACTAGTGATATGTGTCCTCTACTTTAGTCACTTTACTGTAAGAAATTCATCTTTACTTTCACACTGTAATTTATTCATGATTGATTGCTGTCAGTGAATCCTCATGCTCAAACTGTTTATCTAAAAATTGGAAAACGAAGAAAAAGCTGATTAAATTTCCAGCTTTCTGCCCTTTAATCCGCTTCTTATGTTTAAATTTGTTTAAGGAATGCGCATTAAGACAGACAAAGAATTATTCTAAGTATTTTTCTTTGTCTATACCTATCAATAGCTTGGAAAAAAATTCAGATTCCAGACTTTTCCAGAGCTTATAGTGGAAAATTAGAGAAAACTGTAGTTTTCAGTTATGTAATTTCAGTCTAAAGTAGTTATAAAAACATATTTTGGAGAAACACAGTTTAGACAATGTGCTGAAAAAAACACCTGGACAGTTCAGGGAAAGAAACTAAACTTTAACTGGTAAACACCGACATCTGGTGGCTAGAAAAGGAACTGCAGCCTGTTGGTATCCGCATTTCCGACTGAGACTTTTCAATCCATCCTCATAAAACATGCATAAACAGCCGGAGTGAATAAAAAGGACAGAATGTAAAATCAAAATCACAAGAAAATTCACAGAAGTGACGAGATACCTTAGCAGAGAATGGTGATGACAAATGAAGAGTACCCTCCTATTTTCTCTCTTCTCTTTCTGCTGCCAACCCTTTGAGTGTTCTGATGAGATACTAACGTAAAGTGCTGCTCCACCCAAACTGCCCTCTTATGCCCTCTTCTGAGCCCCCCTGAGGCCCATCAGGGCTATAACATCTCGCCACATCGCATCATCACTAAAATCAACAATTAGAATCGTGACAATAATGGGAAAACACGAGCTTGTCGAGCTGAGCTGCAGGCAACGAGCAGCTGTCAAACTCCTCAATTACCCTGGAAATTATTAGGACTGTAATGGAGTTCTGCAGAATTATGGCCCGCACGCAGATTAGGAGAAACACAGGGCACTCACAAAAGAAGTGAATAATGCTGATTATTGGGCAATTACTGCATGTAATGCTCCGGGGTTCCTCGGTCAACAATGACGCGGGACAAATAAGAGACCAACCGAGACAGACAAAGTTTTACTGTAAATAAAATGCATGTTGGAAAGATAAGGTGCTTATTTTACCTTACAATGGTGAGAAATTCAATAACTTAAATCTCAGTTTAGCTCAGAGAAAAGACTAAAAGCTCACAAACTCCATCTCAGACTCGACACACCTTAGTCAGCATGTTAAATGTTGAAGTTCATGACAGGACAGTTAGAAAAGGAAGAGTTATTGGAAGAGTTGAAGGATAAAGCGTCTTCTTTCCAAAAGCGGGTATGACTGCACCACTTAGAATAACCAAGTTATGTCTGGATGAAACAATAATTCTGGAATCTCTCATATTAGCTTGTGATGCTTCATTAGAGTAGACCAGGAACTCATCTGTTTTCCATTCTAGAACCAAACGTGAGGACATTCGTACGTCAGCTGAATCTTAGTTGAAACCGGATCGTCAATAGGAGAGTGGTCCCAAACACAGGAGAGCAGACCTGGAACTCACTGGAGTGTCTACATGTTCAGCCTAACTTGAGACCACTGACAAGATGAGCTGCAAAGCAGAGATACTCAAATCCAGGAATAGAGGGCTGGTCAATGCCCCCTTAGATAGGCAAAGCAGAAAGATCCATAGTCTTGTTGTAATGAGACCATTTGTCCTGACTGTGTGAATTCTTCGCTCTCATACTTGGAGTGTAATTTCATTGATTGGTGCCTTTTTGGACTTTGACGGATGGACAGGAAACGGGAACATCCTGACAGCTTGTTTTATCTTGACATGGACAAGACTAAAGTTTGTTCCATTGTTGCTAAACTTCCACTGGAAAAGAATTCATCCTCTTGAGGACCATCCTTCAAGATCGATCCCAAAGAAATGCATCCCTACTCCTCAGTCTGAGCTTGGAATAATGGGGCAATGGATTTGTTCAAGTCAGAAAAGAGAAAAACTGGTATTAAAATTCAAATGATAGAGGCTGGGTTATCTGAGAACAGATAGTGTGTGAGAGCCCGGAGTTGGATTTGTTGAGAAGGTTTGGGGTTTCCGAACTGTTGCAACATTACTTTACAGAGGTGGATAAGACCGCCTTAACCACTTTCTATGTTGTTAATGCTTCGATCGGCTCAAGGGGTCGACATGATTGCCTTCTCAGAAACGCTTTGAAACAAAAACTCAAAGCTTTCTGAGAAACAGCTGAACTGCCCACAATATTTACGTTAATCTGCACAGCGGCTTGAGAGGACTTAAGGGTTTTGTCTGATGCGAAGCAATCATCTGCAGAGAGACAACCATGTGTTATCTGCAGCTATAAGTCCTATAAGTCCTTTTAAGACCTTTTGAAATTTAATACAGAAAACAACTATAAATATATTGGATGGTTGAGAAATTGTGTATTACAACCAAGCACAGCAAAACCTGCGAACTCAGCTTTGATCCCATGATGCAGTCAGAAAAGCTAGGAAGCTAGCTCGCTAATAATAGCAGCTAGTTGCCGGGAACCTCAACTGCAAAGCAATGAAGATGTTTGCTTACAACTAAGAAAAAAACAAAAAAAACTACGTTAAATAGTCCCACCACAACAAACCGTATACAAGGCCAACTTACATTTTCTTAATAAATTTAAGGCTTTAATTTTAGACACATAAATTTAAGACTTTTAAAGGATGTGTAGACACAAATACAATTTCCACAATCTTCAGCTGATGAGCAACTGGCCTCCAGGTGGCAGTATTATCAACGAACGTTAATCTATATTTTACCATCAAAGACTAAATCAGTTCAGTGTGACTTCAACTTTCTTCAGTTATGATTTACAGCACCAGTTCAGATTACATAGTCCTCACAGACAGCTTGCTTTGTGGGAATCACCATGGGGAAATGGAGGGGAGAAAACTGAAAATGAGGAGACAGAGAAGGTTTGACTGCAAGACAAAGGAAAGTTGCTACCGTACCACGCTTTGTCACTGAAGTAAAGCACAAGATTTTCCACTCCTGAGCGAAAGCATGGAGAAGAGACACAGAGAGGACAGGAGGAGGAACAGTTAGAGGTGAAAAAAAAGCTAAAAATAGTCAGATTTTACTGCAGTTTAAAGTACAAGGAAGACTTTCTTTGTTAAAGAGGTCAGGACCAACAATCCTCTAGAATTTCTGAAGGTCTTTCAGTTTCTTTACACTTTCATTTTTCATTCACTTTTAGTCCAGGATCTGTCCATTTTCAGAAGAGTATTTTCTTTGTTTGTTAAGCCTTCAATTTCTGAAGTATAGCTCATTCAGGCACTTAATGAGTCGGGGTTGTGTTGACGAGGACAATTTGGTGTAAATTGAATTTTCAGAGAAATTGTTTTGAGCCGAATGTCAAGGAGGTCAAAACTGAATCCTACTTCTCTTGTCAAATCTCTGCAAATTGTCAAAGATAACAGACAGAAAAAGAAGGATCTTAGCTCCAACGAGGGGATTTCAAAAGAAGTGTTAGGTGAAAACCCAAAAGTTGACCCACCTCTCTTGGGTCTTTGCTTAGAAGACACGCTTGTCTGTTTGGGAATGTAACCCCCAAACAGACTCGTTTAGTCGAGTCAGATTATTGAGGAGCAAAATGTGCAGACGTACTTTGAAATACCTTCAAAAAGCCTTGGAGAACTATTGATCAGGAGGGAACAGAAGGCCTGGCTGCTTGTAAGGAAATCTGGACGGAAAGCATGAAGAAAGCTGAATTTCAGTAAACTTAAGTTAAACTCATATCTGAGGTCAGTTTGCAGTCAGGCTTGCTGATAAATATCCCAATGGGTGAGTTAGGAGACTCTCTTTGATTTGGGGAAAATGTGTTTCGAACAGATGATTTAGACGGGGAGCCGGTGGAGCAGATTAATCCTAGAACATCAATGAATCGGTTCAGGCAAACCTGAACTGCCTCCTGCTCAGACAAGAGCTTCAAAGGTTTGAAAGTGATACCAAGAACTTCCTGCAAGTAGATTCAACAGATTTCTGTCAAAACTGTTGCATTCATGACTAGTTTTTCAAAATTTCCTGTACATTTTAAAACATAAAAGGCTAACTTGTGAACGTCTGGTAAAGGAGTCTGACAGTTTTGTGACTCACTCTTTCTAGCGAGGTGGGAGGGGATGCTTGGCTTGGGCCTCCCCCTGAAAGGCCTGGAGCGCTGATACTGCCAGGGTGGAGAGAGGAAAGGGACAGGAGGAAACGCCTGAGACGGAGACGGGGACAAAGAGAGACGGAGAAGATGCTGATACTCCATATGGAGAAAAGACGACAGGGGAGACGAGGGACGGGGGGGAAAAAGAAGGTAGCCCTCTCAGAGAGTTTCCCCCTTAAATAAAAGTATTTAAAGCCAATAAGTCAAACGAGGAGCAAAAAAGAATGTGAAGTAAAAATAGCCGCAGGTAATGAAAGTGAGAGACGCTTTCTGCCTGCACAGTTTGTAAAAAAAAAAAAAGAAAAATAAAGAAATACAATCAGAAATTTATGAATCAGAGAGTCTGAGATGGCGCAACCGAGGGCAAGAACATTTCTAAAAAAAAAAAAAATAAATTAAAAAAGCAAGATTTCTGAAAATATAAAGTCTTTCAAAGGAAGAAGAAAAACAAACTTTTTAACCCACAGAAGAGATTTAAAGATGTTTCCTGTGTGAACCTTCAAACTAATAGTGATTAGGTCAGATTATTTCATTCTATTTTCTGGATTTTTCTCTCCTGGACTAACAACAAGCATCATTGTAGGTTCTGTTTGTGGTTCAGCCTTGATTTCATTCATAAGGAAAATGCTCAAGTGTGCGCATGTGTGTGTTCTCACAGTGTGTTCTCTCCACGGTGTCTGCGAGGCCACACACTCGCTTTTTGTCACACTTGTCTGCGTTTGCTGCTCCATCCTTTCAGACGCCTCCTGACAGCGACACCTGGTGGTCAGTGTGGGAACAGTCTGCACACACACAGTCTTCAGTCGTACACAAGTAGACAAAAAAATATTTAATACTTATTAATGTCTAAAGCTGTGCAGGTTTTTTTTTTTTGAGACTTCATCCCTTTTTTTAAACTAACTTTAACCTAAACTACTGAGCAAAACTGAGCCAACTGAAGCTGCAGCAGCATCAAACTCACCAGTTGCATGGTTAGTTGTGCGATGGTCCGGTCTCGGCTCCTCAGTTCCTCCCGGAGCTGCTGCACCTCTTGAAGGAGCGCCTCCACCTACAGACAGGCAGAATGTTGAGCTGAGGAATTATGGGAAATGTAGGCTAACACAGAAAACTAACAAGGCTGAACTTGCTGACCTGCGAGTCTGAACTGTGAGACAAGTCGTTTGTTTCTGGACTAAGAGTGTCTGTGGTCAGAGTGTCGTCGTCCAAATCCTCCTCCTAAACAAAGAAAGAAAAAAAAGAGTGGAAATAAACATATTAAATGCATAAAAACGTGGCTAAATTAGAAACAAGATTAGGCTTATGGACGTCTAGAATCATTCAATATTTATTTATTTATTTATTTAATATATATTTAATATATAAACTCTCAATTTCTGCTGGAGCCTGTTATCAAGGCTCCAGCAGCTAAAGGTAAAGTTTTTTTTATCCATACTTGGAAAATAAACTATGATGTTTGCTGCAGACTTCTAAGCGTAACGTCTCTTTAGACAAACTGCTGGTGAGGAAGAGCATTCCCTCTCACCTGCAGCAGCAACCTCTGCAGGAACTCCAGCTGTGACCGGACTGCGGAGCAGTCCTCAGCGAGTTCCTCCACATCCAGGCCCAGAGTCTGAGGAGCCGGAGAGCAGCAGGCCGACCTGCAGAGTTTTAACCAACGTTTACAGAAGCAGGCAGAAAATATAAAGGGAAACTGTGATTTTAAGAGGATGGAGGAAAGAAAGACCGGTAGAGCAGGTCACGCTACCTGATCTTATCCTCCTTTGTTTCAGGGTCCTGAGAGAGTTTGTAGCACTGGATATCACTGTGGACCGACCATATAACAGATTCAGAGTTAAAGAAGTACAAAAAATAAATAACATACAAAAAAAGTTAAGATTCCCAGCCTTTTCCGGTTTAAGTCCGGTTTAAAAATCCGCCCACATCGACTTGTTAACTCATCGTCAAGGTCTGCAGAAGCCTTAGACATCTGAAGTGGTGTTTATACGGCTCTGAAAGTGCTCCAAAGGTGGAAATTGGCCTCGAGTCTAACCAGTGGTGTCGATGTGCTGAAAGCTCAAGCAGCCTTCACATACTGAGAATATTTAAACATGAGCAGAGTTCACCTCATCAAGCTGTGCGCTGTAAGATTTTCTTCTTTTTTCCCCCCACAGAAAAAAGAGGTCAAATCTCCACATCTTCCAGAAAGTTCGGCCATGTTTCTGCCTCAACTGAAAACACCTTCCCTCATCCTCCCACCCACGGCCGGATGTAGAAGGATGTGGGGCCCTGGGCTGGAGCCTGTTTTGGTGCCCAGTAAACTAAGAAACAATTAATTTACTAATGTAAATTACAGTATGTTAATAGTTAGCCCTTTACATCAGCAGATATGAAATGATGCATTGTAAGTTTAATACTTCCTTTTGCCAATAATTAGTCATGTTCTTTACAAAGAACCAGTTTTACCAGAATATAGTTTACACTCGTGAAAATCCTAAAATAATACAACAACCACGAGTTTTACACAAAATTAAATGATTTCAAAACATCCATTCACTTAAAAAAAAATAAAAAGCTTTTGCTGCCCCCAAAGAAATTGGAGCCCTGGGCTGCTGCCCCTCTACGCCCAGCACCCACCATCAATTTCAGTCAAAGTGACATTAGCTGCGTTTTCATTTCATACGTGTGCAAAATGAATGACGTTGTCGATATTCTGCTAATGTTGGGAAAAAAACCCACCACAATTTAGCAATTGGTTCCATTTAATACTGGAATTAAAATCACACTTGAATACGTTTGTTCATGCGATAAGTCATTTAATACCTCCTACCGCTTCCTGTCGTTGACTTCATCTTTTCCACCATTACAACATCCAGGTGGTTGGTCACATGACATGTATGATGCAAGAAAAAAGGTTTTCCACTGCTGTTTTGTGAAATTAAGTTGGAAAACTACTTCATCCTAGCACAAAAACTTCTTACGGAAAAACATGTTTTTTCCTCCAAATTGGACTTGATTCAATTAAGAAAATTTATTTTTGCAATTCGCAGCTATAGAGAGACATCTGCCAGTGGGAGGAAAACTCATAAAGGGATCATTTTTTCCTGAATGCACTACTACTGTAGCTCTATCATATGCTAGAAATCGTAAGATGGTTTGATTTAACTATAAACAGCCTTAGATAAACCAGTTGTCTTCTCACCTCTCAACGTCGTTGTCCTGCGTTCCCCAACAGAGCTGTCTTCTTCTCCACTGAGCCATACTGGACAGCCCCTCTCCATCTGCAAGGTTCAGTTTCTTAAGGTCATTTTTAGCAGATGCAAAGCAGGACGTAACACCAACCATCCTTATACATCCTCATGAGGATTCTCTTCCTCAGAGAGAGCAGCAGCAAACATATTTCTTTATCCAGACTCTACATTATCTACATAAACACACCGCTATGCAGCGAGGAGTCCTCTGGGAAATCTACGTCCAGCATGAGGTCATCGTCAGCCAGATCACAAGAGTCCAGGTTGTTTAAGAGATCCTGCGGAAAAATACATCTTCAGGGAAATGTCTGGATAGATTGAAAGCATTAAACATCAAGTTATAGAATCGCATATGGAAAAGAAAAACAAGGAAAACTGATGTTGGACATTTTTTGAGTCCATTCCAGCTACAGTCTATCGGATATTTGTGACATTAAAAATTACACTGAAGATGATTTTTTTATGAAGCAAATCACCTCAGCTGTATTCTCTGTCAGATTTTTAATGGTTCCATGACAAATTCTTGGTTTTTTTTTTCTTTCTGATGTTGACATCGTTTTCCAGAAAAGTGTGGAATTTCAAAAGGATTTATTTGGATAATTATGATTAGAAAAATCCAGAATTTATTACCATACGGATAATTCTTCTAAATCTTAATCTGTAAAGTTTGATCCCTTCCTTTTTTTGATGCTTCTTTAATGCCTTTGTGCCATCTAAACTGGAGTTAGTTTGGGAACTTCAGGTCAAGTTTAAAGATAGTACAGTTGTGCTTTTTTGATTTTGAATTAATTGTGAATACATCCGAGTTCAATCAGTGACTTGCAACCCAAAACGAGAAGAGAGTTGGACAAAAACCACATGTCGAAGACATCATACGATTAGAAATCATGTAAATCATTTTAATAAGCCATCTGTTTTGTGCAAAATTCTAAATTTTATTTTCTGAAAATGTACTTACCAACAAAGTCTTGAAATTCAAACAGTTTTTCAGACTTGGTTTTCTCTTTTTCTCACCCACACTCAACCAGAATTGGAAGAGAACAACCCCAAAGAGCAACACTGACCCCTGGTGGTGACGACAGACACTCCACTACAAACACAGGTGTAAATTCAAACAGGAGACAGACTTCAGACTTCAGCTGAGAGCTCGTTAAAGTCCTCAGATCGTTAACGGCCTGATGCTCGTTAGGATCAAGCGCTGAGCGAGCCACAGCTCATTAACACAGAGGACACACTGAGACAGCAGGCTCATTAACAGCCTTTCAGCATCACTCACTGGGTCTGAACTGAACTGAAGGTCGGAGCCCGGACCTAAGCCTGCTGATCCTCCTTCAGCTTATCTGAAACCTCAGCGCTTCGTTTATCGGATCCAAACGCTTATCTCACGGAAACCGCAAAAGCAGCAAAGAGTTGATGTGGGGTGAATAATTATGAAATTAGACGAAACGCAGAGCGGATTAATTTTCTCAGCTGTGACATTAATCGGCTCAAAGTGCTTATTTGATCAGGGGAAAAGATGTAAGTTTGAGAGGTTCTGGTCCTCCAGAAATGTTATTGTGTTTTTGGATGATTGGAAACACTGTTCCCTATCTGAAGACATTTTTAAAAAATGTATACAAGTAAGAACTCAGCTCTGTATGCTGCAAAAAATAAGAAAAACAATTGAATCTGGTTGGGTTGTACTTAGCAGAAGGGGACACCAGAGGGAGGCAGAGAACGTTGTTTAGACCTTTTCAAACAGCGCTACACATTGTATTGATGTTTAAGGGTCCATCCAAGTTCCACCTTCAATAGGTTCTTAAGTGAAATCTAAAGCAATAAAATCATCCTGATATGAAATTTGACTTCTCTCCTATGAAGCAGAGAAGTCGTTTATTGCCAGGGCAAGAAAACCTTAAAAGTGGGTTGAATTTGTGCAAATATGGAATATAGAGGGACTATCAGTCCAATAATCTTATAAATTTATTCCCCTGACTGAACTGTGAGGTTAGGCTGCCATGTATTTACAGTTCAAACCCCTATTATATTAGAGCTGTTCCAGCTCTAATATTTTGCTAGAAACCTTTAGCTGTGTGTGAGGAGCAATAAGCCGACAGCTTAATAAATGATGAGGCAGAAAGTCCTTACGATGCTGTTGATGTCTGAGTCGAAGCTCCCGATGTGGTGGGTGGTGTTGCTGTTGGTGTGGATGGAGGCGGTCGTGGTGGCGCCCCCCAGAGGCTCCAGACCTTCCTCGTCCCACATGTAGGTACCCCCAGAACCGCAGCTGTCAGAGGGGGACAGGTCCAGAGAGGAGCCGCCCTGCGAAAGGGAAAACCTCAGGATCATATCAGTGTGAACTGACAACAGTTTAATATGAACTGAGAAACAAATATGCCCTTAAGGTTTGTTCTAGAAACGCTCTTTATTCTTCTTTTGTGAATCTTCTCCAAGAGCAGATTATTTCTTTCTGCAAACACTCAATCACATTGCTGGAGGTCTTATCTTTGTCTTGTCAGCCTTTTAAAATTTGACCGAGATTTTTCTTTTTCTGTTTGAGACTCATTTCTAAACCTTTGTGGCAAATTCTAATCCAGTGTTCCTGATTTTCTTGCTGTGGACAATTACAACCTCATTGTTTCGACTACAAGCCAGTTCTCCCGCTGGCATTATACTCTCGAGTTTGTTTTGGTTGTAGCTACTTAGAATGCCCAGCTCTATAGTTTGCTTCCTGCTTTTGAAGCGATCTCTTATCCTCTTACACCTATATTTGCATTCGAACCGCGCCACAGCTGACTTCAACTGATCCGAGAGCAAGGCTTTTAGGCGGACCAGACTTTGCTTTTTTGGTCCGCATCAGAGTTTAATTGTGCATTTAAGCCTCTGCAAACAAACCGGACTTTCTAGACAAAGAAACTAGAGTTTGACTAAACTCTGGTGCACTAAACAGGGGCTAGAATGAATGCATCCTCAGAAATTATTTCTATTGAGAAAAGTTAGAAGGTGAGAAATAAAATTTAAATCTAATGCATTTGTTCGGCCGCCAGCTGAATCACTACCCTAAAGTTTTCTGCCATTGCTGTTACATTACATTAAGGCCGCACAATATCCCCTCTCGCAATACAAGCTAACGGCTGTGTGGGACAACGCCAGGTCCACAGGCAGCTCTGAGGCAAATCATTTCTACAGGTTAAGAATTGTTTGCTGAAATAGGCTTTTGTGAACAGAAAACTATTGTTCCTGTGATTCCACATGCTGCTCCACTCATGTTTGAAAAGAATTCAAAGCAGGAACCACATGAAGCGTTTTGATCAAGATGTCCAATGAACTTGGTGGGATGGTTGCAAAGCCGCAGCTTGCTGATGGGAGTGTTTAAGCCTCCAAACAATGAACTGATGAGTTAACCCATCTTTGCTTTGGGTGGGGTCAAACTGCACAAACTGCACCTGCAGCATCCACAGAGTGCAACAAAAAGCCATGTTTGTTTTGGATTAATTATTCTGAGCTGTATAGCATAAATAAGTATGTTTTGTTCTTAGATGGAAATTTGGAGAAAGATCTTCAGTTATGTCACTGCACCATTTTCAACTCGTAACGCTTTATTTCAGGAAAACGGCTTCATTTGGTGTCAAGATGTCTTGGCTTTAAATATTAAATATAATATAATATTAATTAAATATTCGGTAAATTTCGAGTTAAACCAAAAAGCTCAGGTAACAGTGAGGAAACAAACACATTCCAGTTTAATTCCAGGATCTTACAATGGCTAAAAAATCTCAGGCGTGAAAGGTTTTTGAAATGTGATCTAAAGGTATAGGGGAATTTCAATTTAGGTTTTTTTTTTTTTTTTAAAGATAAAGTTCGATAAAAACACTGTATAGAACTCTACTTTGGATTTACAGCTGTGGAAACAGGATTAGATAAGGCTGCACAATCTGGCAACCTCTGCTGTTAGACCCTCCAGAATGTTAACTCAGTCATTCATCAGCAAAGAAGTTAGAAATACCACAGGTTTGTGTGCCTTGATCAATACATATCAATTTATATTTTTGGCAACTTTGAGGAAAGGGCTAAAGAAAAAAGTTCTAGACCTTAGGACGGGAAACCCTCTGCAGGAGCCAACACATCGATCTGGTTCAGTAAGTGGATCAGATAAATTAATGGATCGACGATCTCCAACAGTATAGTTAATCTGGGTTTAAGTGCCTTTGACTATTTTCCACCCATATATTTTAATCAAAACAAAATTGGAAACAGAAGTATTGTTTAAGGTTTTGTCTAAACTAGTTACAGATAATGTACCTGTTCATGAAAGTCAGGCTGACTTGACTTTCTCCGACGGGCAAGTTGGTTAAGTCGGTGCTCGTCTTTATCACCTGGACACAAAAACAACTTTTCTTCTAGTTGGAATAGTTAAAGTATTTAGCTGACCTTAACAGCAACGTTTTTAAAATTCACCTCTGATGGAAGTCCAGTCCAGACTATCGTCTAGGAAGCACAGTCCTGTTGTCTTGGCGACCTTGCTAATCGCGTCCCTGTCATCATCTATCCTGGTGCACGACTGGTCGAGTCCTGAGTCATCCTCTTCGTTTTTGGATGAAAACAGTAAGATGCCAACCCCGCCGTTTCCTGAAAACCAAAAATGAAGAGAATGTATTAAAAATGCAAAACGTAAAGGAGATCGGTCACACAGACAGTCTAGTTCTGATTTTGTACACAGAGGATTTTTCATGTAATGTCACATTACTCACATAAACACATCACCAACCAACACGTTTTCTTTGTTATGTAGCTTCTATGCTAATATTTACAGCAAAAACATCTAAAGAGTGTCTTACCGAGGTTGTCAAAGTCATCCATGTATTCCTGGCTGATGTCATTCCGGTCCAGGGAGGAAGTGGAGGACAGGGACATGTCCTCAAGCGTCTCACCGACAATCGATCCCATTCCCTGGGACGCAAGGTCGTCAGAAAGCTGCTCCATCTCCGCAGCGTCTGGAGTGTTTTCTGCAGGCAGATCAGATACAGAGATGAAACCAGACCAGAATGAGATCAGAGACTTCAAATCCAAAAATGACAGTCAATTTAAGAAAAGAAAAAGAAAGAAGGGGAACCTGGGCTGTTTTCGGTAGATGAAGGCGTCTCCACAGAGTTCTTTCGTCTCCTTGGTCCTCTGTTGACTTCCTGTTCACTTCTGCACATGCTGGTTCCTTTTGCTCGAAGGGGTCTGGACTGCTTGACGAGCGACGGGCGGGACAGCTTGTAGCTGATGCCGCTGGACCTGGAGGTCGGACCCGGCAAGAGAGGCTTCCTTAGGGCCGACTGTGGCAGCTGGGAGGGGGCACTGCCAGCCGCCCTGCCTGAAGCAGCTCTGCTCACAGGCGATTTCAACAAGCTGCCTCTAGGAGGAGCCTGCGAGGTGGAGACGGGGGGAACCCGTTGGGTGGCCCTGTTGGTGGAGAAGGGGCGGGACACGTGGGGAGAGGCGGCGGTCCGGGTGAGGGTGGGAGAGGCCTGCTGTCGGACCTGGGTGAGGCTCCGGGAGCGGAAGCGGTCGCTTTCAGTCAGCCGCGCGGAAGCGGCGCAGCCCAGGTTGTCGCTGGAATGGGAGCGGCTAGCTGTTGGCTTTTTTAGGAGCGGGGAACCTGATCGAGACGCAGGGCCCGAGCCGGGCCTCGTACCCGTCAGGCGAACAAAACTCTGAGGGGGCCTCAGAGAAGTGATCGCCTTCATCCCTGCTTTGGATCCGGGACTTGTGTTTACACTCTGCTTGGACAGTACAGAAGAGTTTGGAGTCAGTTTGGAACCTCCTGATCCATTTTTAGAAACGGGAAGAGCTCTGGGGCTGGATTGTGGAGATGGGGATGATGATGACGAGGAATACGATGTAAGCTGGCCACGCCCTTTCGCTGCGGTGGATGTGGTGTGTTTTCTGG
The DNA here is from genome assembly GCF_003331165.1 of Xiphophorus hellerii. Taxonomy (NCBI): domain Eukaryota; kingdom Metazoa; phylum Chordata; class Actinopteri; order Cyprinodontiformes; family Poeciliidae; genus Xiphophorus; species Xiphophorus hellerii. The sequence continues at coordinate 17,057,988 of NC_045681.1, forward strand.
CATCATGCAGGTAGAAATACGGCTGGCAGCTGCTACGATTCTGGACATCGTTCCCACCTTTCCCTCTCTTGCACTCAGCCTCTCCGGCCATTATCTCGCCACCATCAGCTGCATTTTCCCTCCGCCACCTTGCGGAAAATGAACACGGCACTCGGATGAATCCGTTCTGCTTTGCAGAGGACGGGGGCACGGAAACACCCGCCGGTCCGGGGTGGTGGTAGAATCCGTTGGTGAGGCGAGCTCTGCCAGCGGCGGTCGCAGCTCCGCCGGGTGGAGCCGCCGCTGCAGGAGCCACCGCTGCAGGAGCCGTCTGGGACCGGGGCCGGAAGCCGAACTTCGGCAGCCTGGAAACCATGGTGGGCATGGCGGGGCGGTCAACAAGAGGTGGGGCTGACATCAGACTCCACCCACTTCACCATGGAGAGTCAGAAGAGCTGAACAGGGAGCAGAGACGTGAGAAGAGGCACAGACCTCATTGTACTTTCCAATGATGTTATAACTGTTATTATATATGCATATGTTGCTTGTTGTTGTGGTTTCTCAATTTTTTTCCTCTTTCTGCACCTTTAGGGACAGACTTCTATCTCATTCTTTCCCTTTAAAACTTTTCCCCACCTTTCTTCCTCTCTTTTCTTCTTTTTTTTTTTTTTTTTTAAATCTCCATGACCCTTATATTTGAAATAAACCCAAAGTCATTTCTAATAAAGTTTCAAGTGCAGCATCATGGCCAAAGCAGTAATGTTCCACTTGTGAAAGTAAAGCTGTTGGGCCTCACCTTGATACTCAGAAAGCAATTCTGAGTGCCACACTGCTGGACCGGAAACATAAAAAATAAGAATAAATAAATAAAACAGTAAATAAAGCCAACAGAAAGAAGAAAATAAAATGGGAAAAAAGTTAAATATTGTGATTTTGATGCACAATTTTTGTAATAAACCCCATTTTTAGTCTGCAGGTGAGAGCAATGAATCATAAAAAAAATAGTTTTCCTCATAAAATGGTTGAAACAAAGAAATTAGAGCATTTGAACATGATGTTTCTGTTCACTTTACATATAGCAATCCCAGAAACATTAGGGAAACTCTAAAATGTCCTTTGACAGTTGACAGATAAGGAATTGATCTCCTTGAATGGTTTTTATCTGCAGCAACAACAGCCACATTAAAGTTTCTCTTTGAGCTGATACACTTGAGTCTAGTTTTAATCCTGCTTAATGCGGGTGTCGGAAATTTTACTGCTGACTTTAGAGTCAGCAGCCCTGAGAGAACGGAACAATTCAAAGGGTCCTGTCAGTGATTAACACCTGAAGCATGTGGCAGCCGAGTCTGTGCATGCGTGTGTTGACAACGTGGCTACAAGCGAGATAATACCTCCACGTGCCACACCCATAATAAAAATGCTGAGGTATTGCTGCTCCTGCAAATGGAAGGCAGGATACTAATAACCCATGAATGTTTCTGACACACCTACAGCACCCTTACAGTGAGTTTCTCTCTCCCCCTCTTTCACACACACACACACACACACACACACACCCACGCCCGCACCCGCACGGCCCGAGGCAGGAAATGTAAAACCAGTGCCTGAGACAAACTCACGGAACAGCGATTAAACAACCAGGAAAAATTACAGCTGTCTGGTTTATAAGGTTAAATGAAAATTATACATGTTCAATATGACAATAATGATGCAAGTAACAAACTGTGATGCCATTTTTTCCCCTGATTATTTTCAAGGAAATATGGTATGTGTTCAAAAAATATGTATGTACCCAATAAAACGAAAATGTGAAATGAAAATGCTTTTACTTCTCAAATGTTTCCTTCAAATATTTTAGAATATATGTAGTTTTATTTCCTGACAGTTGCTGCTCATTTCTATTGATAACAGAGCTGCTCTAAAGAGTACAGTAACAAATAAAGTGCAAGTCCAAACGTTAAATCAATGATCACATCTGCAGGGTTACTCCCAAACTAAAACGGGAAAGTTATTTTGGGTGTCAACATGCAAATCGCTCAGAAAGAAAGTGGTCTGTCTTCTTTGTTTCCATGTAGACTGCACGGCGTCTACATGGAAACACTGCAAACATCGGCTAGTGTGTGTGTTCCTACATATAACTAATCAAGCATGTTTTGGGATACCATTACTTTATTTTAAATGGCATTTTGCATCTTTCTTCATACCCTTGGTGGATTCCATCTCCCATTTATTTACACAAATACAAAACAAACAATAACCAGGAAACTAACACTGAAAGCAGCTCATTTAAACAGCAGCGGCTGAGGTCTGTAACACCAGGAGTTTATTGGCTTTGGCTCAAAGCTGCTTTTATGGACAATAAAGAAGAAATAAAAGTCTAAGATGGAGTCACAGGCCTGTTTCATTCTCCTTTCATCACATTCGCTTAGAAGAATCCCAGTCACATTCAGTGGGAACACTGCATTAAATTTGGATAACCCGTTTGAAAAGGGCCGTCGGTTCTTCTACATAAAGAGAGACAATTCTTTCCTCAAATTTGACATTTTGCAATAACAAATTTTGCTGGACGATAAATTGTCCCAGTAATTACTGTGATAAACGACAACATGGTAGTTTTGAGACCATTTTAGATTTTGATGATGCCTTTATAATCCAAGACTTGTCAACTTTGATTTTGTAAAAAAACACTTAAAACTGAAACTGGAAGATATTTTAAATATTCAAAATAAAACACGACAAACAAAATCATGAAATAATAAGGAAATAAAAACCACTTGCAACTGGAACCATAAACAAAATGGATCATGAGATCTCTATGCATAACACTGCCCTTAAAAAATATTTTTTTTAAATCACAAGGGAAATGATAGCACTCGTTTTAATCTGTTATGCAATGAGTTGCTTAATTGCGACAATTAAGCAACTAATTGTTGCAATTAAGCAATTGCAACAGGTTTAATGCTGCTTTGCTGGTATTTTCGCTCATTGACTTCATTCAATTTGGATTAGAAGGAAGCAAACATGAAAAGTTGTCCTTGTGTTTTTGACATATTCCTCAGTGTCACAGACCAGGGCCGAGTTCTCTCAATAATCCCTCCATAACCTAGGCAGGAATTTCTCAGAATATTTGCTCTCTGAAGCATAACAAAAAATAATAATCAAACAGGAGAGGTCAAATATGCCACGCAGGAACACTTTTTGTTCTTGATCCGACTCCAAAAGTCGTCATGGACACAGCACAACATCACCCTGCCGCCCTGCAGCCTCAGCACATGGCTTCTTCATTTAAACTGGAACATAAAACAGCAATTATAACTATAAGCCTCTGCAGCCTTTTCCTTACCCGGAGCCACCCGGCTGCGCATCACAAGCTTCTTCAAGCCCGAAAGGAAACAGCTGAGGAGCTTGTGATTTTATTGTGAGAGGATGTTTTTTTTTTTTTTATTATTTCTTTATTTAACAACCCTCTGAAGGTCATGATGTAAGATTACACAAACAAGCAGTCCAGAATAAAGGCAGAGGCTCCTCCATGTGTCAGATAACAGACTCTGATGATCATTGGGCGATGAGCAGCATCAGCCCTCGACCGCTTCCATCCTGCAGTGAAAAAAAGAGGAAGCTGAGCCGCAGTAATCGGCTGACTCATGACTTCCCTGCTGCTGTGTCACCATCACACGGAGGCGATGCTTCAAAACTCACCAAAACCGCCACAGAGACACAATCTGCAGCAGAAACAACAAACATGGAGTCCAAAACTGCAGCTTTTCAATGTTTCACTTGCATCACAAACCAAGAATGTTAGAGAATTAAATGGTAGCTTTCTTAACTTAGCTTTTACATTTCAAGCATTATGTGTTGATGTTATTAACTTTAATAGACTATCAGATTGGCATTTAAGAATAAGATCTGTGTCTGGAACGGATAATTGTGATCGGGAGTTCCCTGACGTCAACGGGGATCTGTGAATTATTCTGGTTCTGATACTAATGATTCCCTCCAGAACATTCAGCTACAGCAAGTTCCATTGCTTCAACTATGCATTCAGATGCAAATGTTAACGGTTCATTTTAGGCCGTATGCCTCAAAATGTTTTGGGCTTCGTCCCAGAAGCTTTCCACAATAGTTCACCAAACTAAATCACTCATCTCTTAATCTGGCATTTAGCATAAAGATTTATTTTTTGATCATCCTAAAAACAACATAAACCGTTCAAACTTAAAATCTTATTTACGGCAGGAATCTGGGGTTTTCACTGGTAATTGATTAACAAGCTACTGACACAATAAAGATAAAGAGAAGCCTTTTTACAGGCATTATGTGCTATGTTGTTTTACCTGTAAAATGTTTTGGGCCTTTTGATGTCATGACAATGCCTTTATACAGACAAGGCACTTGTTTCAGTTGTAGCTGGTTATGTCTGCAAGACATAACCAGCTACAACACCAGCACTGGTGGAAAAGAATGTGTGTGTCTTTGGGGTGAGGGGTGTGTGTGATGAGGTGCACTGCAGCAAACTCTGCTGTGAAGGACACACAGGAGGAATGGAGAGAAGAATGAGGTCATGACTCAGTGATAATGAGCTGCTGCATCTGTCTCCATTCTCTGCATGCCTCTGTGGTTCCTCTGCGCTGATTAATCATCTTTTTTTTAACTTTTTTTATGTGAATCTCTTGAGGATGAGCAGCAGCCTTAGAGAGACTTTCTGGATAAGCCTACCTTACTATTTTGATTCCATTTTTTATTCTTTTAAAGCATCATAAAAGTTTATTATAGTTTATTATAAGCCTGGCAGGTCACCAGGCTTTACTTGCCCCCCACCAGACTAAGCATTCTTTATTTTTGTTTTAAATAATTTTTTTTCTTTAAACACACCAGCAATCTGTTTTGCTCATCATCTGACATCGTCCCTACATAAGTCATGATGGTTACAGACAGGGCAGTGCTTTAAGGAGTTGTCACTGATCATCATATTTGTTTCTATCAGTTCTTAAAATGAACCTTTAACAACTTTATCGCATCATGATTTTCCTCTAATGATTTGTGTAATTTCACCCTTTCGTTTTACATCCACAAATAGATTCTCCTGTCTTCCTGTGGCCTATGCAAAGCTCACTCACTCCTGCAAACAGGAGCGCACATATGCAGCACAACTAGGCTTAGAATGCATTGTCGACTCCAACACGGGAGTTTATATGACTTTATTGAGTCACGCATAAAGTCTGATTTCAAAGCGGAGACAAAGATCACCTATGATGAAAAGTTTTTTTTATAGCTTCCATTCAGCGCTGGTTTCCCGACTGTGGATAAAAATAGCAATAAAATCACAGCTGTTCAAACAACAAAGCAACTCAGAGGGGATTAAAGCATTGTTAGATGTATGCCAAGAAAACAACTGGTGACACAATCAGCAGATTTCAGCTTTTCCCAGTTTAACTGACAACACTCTGTGGACAATGTTAGTGGATTGTGATTCAAGTTTAGCTATTTTCAGCGTCGGTGAGGTGTTTGGAAAAAAGCAGTCGGACGACGCACAGAGATGTAAAACAGAAAGAGATCAAGGCTTTCAGCAGACAACAGGAAGGCAGCTTTCAATCTTCATCTGTCAAGTTTTTAGGAAGTATTGAACATCTTTTGGAAACCTTAGCTAAGGTAAAGATCTACATTCTCTATAAAATGTGCAGAATTAACTGTTTACGTAACGGTAGCCACGATAAAAGCTAATATAAGAGATAAAAAGATACAATTGTGAACTCTGAAGTTATTTTGTCTTGGAATACTCTTAAAACTTTGTTTTAAAGTGATTATCCCACACACAACATAATTTCCACTTCCAAAAGGAATAATCAATGACTGCTCATTCCAGAACATTTGAAAAATAACTACTTCAAATGCTGTTCTTATACTTTGCTACACCGTAGTTATTTAAGGAAAATCTAAAAGAAATCTGTATTGGTGAGTCAAAGCTTTACAAAATCCAAAGAGGGAAAAACTCTTGGTAAATTATAACCTAATTTACCAATTTCAAGTATGTGACACTAACAAAGACATTAAATTGAACACGTCTGACATATAATTCAGATATTGTATAAGGTAAACATAAGCGGTTTCATTAAAGGTATGCTAGTTTTTTATTCAGGGAAATAAAGACGAAATGCCGAAAGAAACTGGGAAATACAGTTAGTTGATATTTCAAGATATATTAAATAGAAACAAATGTAGACAATAAAAATTTAAAACAATTGGTTGTTTTTTTTTAACCAGGGAATATCCTTTCAGAATAGTATAACAACCATGTACGATTGAAGAAAATCAAACCAAAAATCAGTGCGTTTTTTTTTTAGAAAACCCTGTTGCGAGATTCACACAGGGAATCAATAAAAGTTTGACACTGACCGGTCTGCCACGCAGGTTTCTGTTGGAGGGGAATGTTCCCTGGGCTCAAAGTGTCACCATGTGACCAGAGCAGATCGATCAGAACCTTCCTCCCTGCGCTGATTCACAACCACCATCTCTCTGAGGGGAACTAAACCTTAATCTGTCGTCTGTAATCCTGCCCGATTCCATTGTTTCTACGCCTCTATTAAAGACGGTGCGCGTTCAGGAAACACGCACACGGCCGGTGTGGTCATCTGTGTTCTGATGAGTCAGCAGAGTTGGCTGACAGCCACAGAGTCCATCTGAATTAATGAATGAACCTCTGAGGTCAAAGTCAGCTACAGCACCAATAGGAGAAGAAAAAAAAAAGGCTCTGCTGTGATTGGTCCAGAAGCAGCAAAACGATCAGGTGGTTGTCTGACTACCACCAGGAATATTAGGAAAAACTTTCAGCAATAAAAGGTGATCTGCAATATAATTCCACAGACAAAATAATTTTTAGCAGTTTGAGGGACAGATATGCTCACACGTCCTGACCTTGGCAGCTACGTTATCGACTCTGATAACCGATACAATGGCAGGCTAAAGCTGCACACAGTGTGCTGGGCTAACGAGTCGCTTTCATTAACGCAGCGCAGAGCACCAATCTGTGCGGCAGGACTTCGTCTCAGTTAGCGTGAGAGCCCCTGTCTGTAACTGAAGCGAGGTCGAAGGTCAGCAGCTGAACTGCTCCAAACTTTAATTGGAAAAATATAATAAGTCATGAGGAGTTTACAAGAAGTCACTCTGATGTTATTAATTATATGTTTTCTATCAAACAGTAATTAAGGATTTAATTCAAATATACAGTACAGACCAAACGTTTGGACACACCTTCTAATTCAATGGGTTTTCTTTATTTTCATGACTATTTATAAGGCAAGAAATCCCACTTATTAACCTGACAGGGCACACCTATGAAGTGAAAACTATTTCAGGTGACGACCTCTTGAAGCTCATGAAGAAAATGCAGAGTGTGTGCAAAGCAGTAATCACAGCAAAAGGTTGCTACTTTGAAGAAACTAGAATATAAGGGCTATTTTCACTTGTTTTACACTTTTTTGTTTAGTGCATATTTCCACGTGTTATTCATAGTTTTGATGCCTTCAGTGTGAATCTACAATGTCAATAGTCATGAAAATAAAGGAAACTCATTGAAGTAAAAGGTGTGTCCAAACATTTGGTCTGTACTGTACCTGTTTATAACGAAAGTGCAAAATGTTAAACTTAACCAGGAAATAATCTGGAGAAATTATTAAACATTTGCAGGATTCCAAGTTTTCTTTAAGTACTTGAAAATACTACTACTACCACATTAAATTAAATATGTTGCTTTGGGTGAGTTTTTTGGAGCCATTTCTGAAAAATTACAAATACCAAGCTAATGCTTAGTAGTTTGAAGAACACTACCAATTGCATGGTGGTGATGGCCTCATGTTGAGAGTTTGTTTTGCTACAAGTGGTAAAGTGGATGGAGTGGTTAGAACAAAGATGGAGGACTACCTCCAGATACATTGCAGATCTGCAGATATATGTCTGAAACTTGGAAAGAGGTTGGTGGTGTGGAGATTTATCTGTTCTCCATGCTGAGTTTGTGATGTATGCGATTACAGAAGAATCAGAGAGTTATCATGAATTCCATTTTTTAATACCAAAATACAGCTGGTCCATTCTGACATGCCACCTGAGGTAACAGACAAAATGGCACCCCAGAAGAGTTTGTGATCTCCTTTGTTAGCCTCTATGTAAGCTACGCCAAAACGAGGGTGTTCCCTAGTGTGCCCTTTCCTCTACCCATAGCTCTCATTTGCAATTCCTAACATGTCCTTTCCTCTAGCTTTAGCTTAGCAACTAGCTAAAAGAGATAGAAGGAAAACAGAGAATTATATATTCTCAACAGTGGTCCAGCAGAACTTTGATCCAAACTGGTTTTGAATTGGTTAAAACGGGCTGACATTAAGCTTCTGAAGAGATTTTCCTTAAGTCCCAGTTCAAACGCCAGCATAAATTCATACAGCTCTTATTTTCCGATTGTATAATATGCATCACCTATAATGGAGGAAAGATGGCTCAAAACTAATGAAGTGTATATTAGGTCAAACTGTATTCAAAAAGGCAAAATAAAGACTCAAAGGGTCACATTGTAATTGTATGATGTAACTAAAATAAATCTTTAAAAAATGAAAAAGAAATAGGGGTTCAAACGGACCCTGATGGAAAATAATTATCCAAAAACAAATCCAGCATCTCCTCCTCCTTCTTCCTGACCCATCTTCTTCCTCCTTCACTGTACATCAGACCAATCATGCCGTCATGCTCCATTTCTTCGCTCGCTGAGCCGAGAGGAGCTGAGGGCCGGCGGCTAGAAAGCCAGAAAAAGGTCAGCAGCTTCATCTCAGGCCTTCAGATTTATCCACTTAATCTGAATAACAACGACAACGATTTCCATTTTACAGACTGTTTACATTTAGTGGTAGGAAACCTTCTGAAAACAATGAAAGTGGAAGCCATGTTTTACCAGATCAAAAAAAAAAAAAAAGAAGCTAAAAGAAAAATTTAAAACACAAGTTAAAGGGTGAAAAATGTTATCTTCTTTAAGAATATTAAAATTAGGCCTAACTAAACATAATGGCTGAAAATGGGCTCATGCTTTTGAAAATCATAATGTAACCAACCACCTCTCTGTGCCACAGATGGACAGGCAAAACGACAGATGGTCCCAGACTGGTCCCAGTGTGGGTTGGAAACTGGTCGACCCTGGCCCCAGAGAGCAGGCTGCAGTCACTAACACATTTCTGTCCATTAAAGCTGTAAGACGAGCTCAGTGTTCGGCTGCAGGATCCTCTTCCAACGTCCACAGATAAATGAATCAATAGAAACCTGATCTGAGGTCAGCCACTCTCAGGCTGAAAAACAAACTGGGCGACGGAGTCAGGATGCGGATCAGCAAAAAAAACAAAAATACAATTGTTTATCACGCAATCACTTTCAGCCATAATACCCCCTCACAGACAAATTGATCAATTAAATTCATAAACATTCAGGTGTAGCAAAAGATTAGTAAAAAAAAATCCAATTTGCTCCACTTTCTCCAGTAGAATCTAGGCAAAATCCAAAACATATCAGTTTCACAGAAGAGACAGGACTTCAGCTCCAACCTGGTAACTTTCAAAATCCTAAAACATAGGTAGACAGGGTGTCTTTAGGTTTCAACGACTCAAATGTAACTTTTTCAGACCTTTAAAAGACCGATATGAACAGAATTTAAGACCTGTAATACGGCATAAATGTACAAAAAAATCCTATTTGAATAATTGCACATATTGTTAGCTCAATAAATTCAATAGGTTGTTCTAAATGGTAAAGACAAACATTGTTGAGCTAACTAGTGATAAATTTGCACTTACCCATGATGGACGTACAAAAAGCTAGCGAGCGAGGCAGCAAGATTATTCAGAAATGAGTAGAATGCAATTGATACAATTTTATAAAAACATAATAATATACCAAACAACACACTGTCATTTTTTATGAATAGGCTACTAGAATTGTCTTCAACACCTTGCTGGGCATTAAACCAACACGCCCACAGACACAAACATCCCAACTGACTGAGCGTCGCCCTCTGACACACACTTCCAACGCGCTGAAACCGTGACGACACCACGGTACGTCCCGACTCTCCTGGTCTCTCTGCCTTCGGCTGCGGTTTTCTTTCCCACAGGTAACTGGTCAAACTGGTTCACGTGTTTCTACTGCGCTGCGAAACACAAACACAGCTCATTCCCCTCCCCATCTCCTGTCTGACTTTTTGTTCCAAAAAGACTGCATTTCTGATTTTCCATCCTTTTGGTTTTTATCTCGGGAGCGAAAAAACAACCTCAAATAGCGTGAAATAAATAAAAAAAAAAAATCAACCTGCATTAACCAAGATGCAACAAAAACACTTATGATTAAAACTTTCAGGTTCTCTTGAGAGAAGCTAGCATGCATTTCCTGGGGGCCACTGGAGCCCCTCACAAACCCCCCCGTTGCCCCTTACCCATTCCTCTGGGTCTCATAGCAACTTGGCACGGACAACATTCCTGTTGTGCTGCAGCTCCACCAGCAGCATTAATCTTCTACAAAGCATCTCTTTCACCATGGTGCCCCGCAGAGGAGCAGCAGCCTCCCTCATATGAGCAAACTCAACTCAAACCTTCAGGCAGGCGGAAAACTTCTTTCTGTTGTAACGGTACATAAACAAAACACATCTCTAAATAAAGATTTCTTCCTACTTTTATTTACTTTTTTTTTTTTTAGATTGATCAAATTTATGTTTATTTTCCTTAGAAAGCAGGACTAAAATGTTAAAAACTTTTGAGTTTTGATGCCTTTCGTTGCTTCAAAGCTGAAGTAGTGTTCAACATGTCGCCCTAAAGTAAGATGTTTAGTCCGGTAAGTTTCCCAGCAATTCTTTTTTTTGTGAGCAGGTACATGTAACAAGTTTTTTCAATGATGTTTGTGTGAAATACATTTACCCTGTTTTTGCTTAACATTTTATTAATTTATTTCTTTCAGTAAATTTTCTAGAATATTTACATTTGTTGTTTTTAATTAAATTATATTTTATTTTACACAATTGGTATTTCATATATATATATATATATATATACACATTTTTTTTTTCTTTCCGGGAAAAAGTTTTCTAATCTTTTTTGCACGTTTTAAGTCATTTACAAACTGGCAGTTTTTTTATTTTATTTTGGATAACAGTGATTTAATGCTACAGATTTATTCTTTCTCACAGTACTTTTTTTACTTCTACATCTATGCAAAATGAGACATCAATCCTCTTCCTCCTCCTCCTCAACATCATCATCGGCGGCGGTTTGGATTCAGTCGGAGCGGCTCCATCAGACAGAGGAAGCACAGCAGAAAGAGGCGCTGCCCAGGCAGAGAGATGGAAAGATTCACCAAACATTTCCTGCCACCAGCGGCAACGCTGGGAGCAGCGACATCAATTATCCATCAGAGCTCACTGGGAAAAGAGTCTGCGGCAGGAAAACGGGACAGGAGGAGAAGCAAACGAGGACAGGAAGAGGAAAAGAGGACAGAGGAAAATAAAAGCCCTACTAGTAGCAGTCGCTTAGCACCAATGCTAAACCGTTAGCATTGGCTAATGGAAATTTGTTTTGTGTAAGACAAGTATCTTCTAAAAATCAAAAAATATATGAGGACAAACAGCTCACCAAGTAAAGTTAGAATCTGGTAAGCATAATAATATTCTCTTTTTTTACTTCCTCAGAACGTCTTTTTCAAAGCCAGTTTTATTGAATTCTTGTGACTTGCAATCCTTTAGAGAAAGTTCCTACTGGAAAAAAAATGACATTTGTTAGTTATAATCTCCATTTAGTGGCAGAACATGAAGTGAGAAAGTTCCCATCCAACATGTCTGTCAATCTAACGCCTATGGCTAAAGCTAACTCGGGTCATGTGATCTAATGATGGATGTTGGAGGACATCCTGAGGAGTCGGCGTCTTTCCCTCGCTGCAGTTTTTCTCGATGTCACTTTTTTCTCTAAATTATTAATCAGACAGACGGGAAACAATTAATCTTTTATCACATAGATGCAAAGTCATTATCTATACTTCCTCCATAAAAAAATCACTATGTCTCAGAACGATCTAGTACCTGAGCGACACACGCCTGGGCCTCAATCTCAGTTTTATATCAAATGAAAACAAAGAGGAGGTAGAACTTTTTATCTCGGCAAAGTCTTCCTCTCTGTGGGGATTCAAGCAGTCGGAGGGAAGAAATTAAGTGGAAACTCCTGAGAGACGGACAGAAAAAAAACAACAAAAAAAACAGACTGGATCCCAGCCAGGACGTAACGCGCTCCGCCGATCCGTTCCGAGCGGTCAGCAGCTTCCCTCTGACAGCCGCTGAGGCAGCTTGTGTTCCGCCGCTTGGCACCGAGAACCGGGCAGAACCAACAGATCACAGAGTCAGCGGAGAAGCAGTGGATCAGGCGGAGGGAAGCTGCAATGCGCAGCTGGCAGATAACAACGCCAGACAACAAAATGACTCAACGTTTATCAGAAAGCATCATCACAGAGCTGACGGAAATGGGACGATGCATTCGGGGACTTGAGGAGAGAACGTCCAGAACAACAGGACAGAACAAAACAGAAAAAAATCTTTTCAAGTAAATTTGCAAGAAGGCCAAAAATAAGATGCTGTGTTTACACAAAAGGAGAACAAAAGTAAACAGCTGATAAACCAGCTGAATTTTGAATCGTTTCAGTCATGTTATAGTCATTCTAATCACTGAACGGGTTTCGGAACAGTTTTGTTGAATACATAACACTCGTGCCCAGATTTCCTACACTCAGAATATAAATAGTTGCAATCCGAGACAAACAACTGAGACTTCACCAGGTTTCTAAGAAGCAAGAGATAAAAACTCTTTCGTCCTATTCTGGTCCGTTTCAACAAAAACATACAGTAGCTCCTTTGTTAGATTCTCATCAATCTGATGGTTTTTCGGTTGAAATCCGCAACAGAAGAAGAAGAACTTCCACAGTCTGCTTTGGTGGTTGAGTTTCACAAAACAACCAGCAGCACTGATAGACAAAGATATGCTTTTCTACACAACTGATTGATTAAAATGCTTAAAAGGTTTAAAAACTAATATATTGAGATTTTTAAAAAGACTTTTACCCATTGCACTACACAAACAATATGGCAACAAAATCCACAAGAGCTCAGAAGAGTGGACTCCCACCTATTTATGCATTTGTCTGTAGAATGTAACGCAAAATTGTTTGCAAAAAATTAAAGAAAAAATCTAAAGACTGGGAAGGTAAATACCTAGCTGCAATGCTATTTGACATGCTATTGGCCGGCGTTTGTAAAGCAGCCAATTAAGAAGTGCCATTCATTTTACTTGGTGCTGATTGGCTATTGATATTAGCTTTTGTGGTAGTCGTAACACCTTTCCACTGTGTCGATTAATGCATGTTAAGGAATATTTACTTTGTGAGCTATTAAACAAGGTTGGTACAAGTCTCATGTAAACGGAAAATATCACCTGAACTAAGTGTCTTTTGCTGCCCCTTTAGCAATCAAATGCTACAAGTTAAATGAACCGACAAACTGTAGAACACGACTTCATCAAATGGATGAATTGTCCAATCTTACCAATATAAAGTGCACCGGAAACAGGAAAGTAAAACCACACGAGAAACAAACAGAGCCTCGAAAATCTGCTTAACAGGAGCAATTCTGAAGAGCAAAAATGACCAAATAACTGAATTTGTGGAACAAATCCGCCAGAGAACAGAACCTGCACTGCAGAACAAATCTCAAATCAGATTTTTTATTTATTTTATTTTTTTAAATTGCAAAACCAGTCCCGGAAAAACAACTAGTATTACAAAATAAGAACAAAGAAAGCCCCAAAAGGATCTGAGGTTTAAAACAACTGGTGCCTTAACTAAACCTAAAACCCTCACATGACAGAACCATGATGTTCCACGCTACTCTGGGAGCCACTTGAGGACATTTAAAGCAGCGGGGCTTCAACATGAGAATAATGGGGCTAAAGATGTAAAGAATGTGGCTGTTCAGAAAACACTTAATTTTCTCTGGAGACATTCCTCACATTGTCTCTGAGCTCAGGAAAACAGAATACCCCCTTTGTCACTCTGCAGACCCGACTTACAAATACAACAGACAAAAAGACAACCAGATATTTTCTCTTTTACTCAACACAAAAATATATAGTATTTGTAAGTAGTTGAGGTGTGAAATGTTCATACAAAATAATTTTAAAATGATTTCAATTTTGTTAGAAAGGCTGCAATGGTAAGAGATTCAACTTCTTCAATAATTTTGCCCTTCCACTGGAGGTCAGAGGCTTCGCTGGTCGTTTCACAGCATCAACTCTGCAGAGAACACTGCGGTCCATCCTGATAGGCCATTTTTATCTGGAGTTACTTTACTGTTTAACAATATTTCTCCCCTACCTTGCGCCTAGTGTAATTCTGTTTCCCTATGCGTGGTTAAAGACAGACATTATTATTGCGCGGTGGTGACAATAAATGTTGATATTGATATGCTGGCATTTGCGAATTCTTCTCATGGAGAGTCACACTCACCTGCAGACACTACGAGCATCAGACCCAGACCAGAATCCCGGAAATGTCGCCGCTGTTATTTTAATTTTTTCTTCTTTTTTAAAAAAAAAAAATCAACAGTCAGTAGGTTCAGATGTGTTATAGTTGAATCCAACAGGAGTCAGTCTGACGGAGACACACGACTCCTAATTAGGACGGTGAAGAGCGGTAAAAATCCTCCCGGAGAACCGGGATGAGGAGCTGCGGGAGCCTGCGGTCTCCTCTGCTCCCCGCCCGGGGCCTGTGGACGCTGCAGCACGGGGTCTCCGAGAGATGTTTGTCACCTGCAGGGGTTTGCCTCTGCCCCTCGCGCGTCTAGGTGAGAATGCGGGTTTGGTTAAATCCTCGGAGAGCTGGCGCTGCTCTTCTTGATAGAGAGCCGAGTAGGAGCTGCTGCCGCTCCGAGCTGCTGAATCATTCACACTCTCTCTCTCTCTCTCTCTGTCTCACACACACATGCACAGCTGACTCTGACGTCACCTTCCGGCTGTAAACATAACCCTTTAATGACCGCGGCCTGCATGCTGTTTGGAACTACAGCTGGGAGGTAGATACGGTCTAAAAGCTGCTGCAGTGTGAATTCAAATGAACTCAACTCTTTCAGGTAATAATCAGGAAAAAGGTTAACGTTAAGCCTAAAACTAGTTCCAGTTCTAAACCTCTAATAATACTGCAATGAGCTTTAAATTTAAAAAAAAAAAAAAAACGAAAGGTAAAAGAAGCAATAGCCCCCTCTATTCTGGAAAAAGGCGATATGAAACTCCAGATTCTTAAGATTAAGATTCACATAAACCGTTTTGTATTCCGAGAGGAAAAATATAGAACTTCTAGCTGTTCTATCAGTGTGTTTCCAGCAGAGGGCAGAGTTTACCTTTTTTGTTTTCTGGGCTTCACACTTTCAAATCCTTCTCCTGCTGTATCTAGATTCGCCACTCAGGGGCGCCGTATAGGGGCGAAAGTTATCCCAACTCCAAGGGCCCCTGACCAACAGGGGGCCCTCCACATTTTTTTTTTCATAGAAATTTTAAAAAATGGGGCCCTGTCAATTACAAAATTAATCATATCATGTTTTGTAAAATTGTTTTTAGCAGTAAAAATTAAACGTTACCACTCCCTGACCAAAAAGCACACATCTCCCTGGATCTGCATGAAATGGTTGGTTCCTGCTTGGAGCGCTTGACGGTGACGGTGTTCAGCAGCAGTCAGTGGAAAACAAGAACAACTGTGAAAGTAATAAAGTTAGGTTTTCAAAAAATAGAGACAGAGAGAGAAAAAGGTAAAAGTGTCAATTTGTAACCCAGTTTTTCTCCGAGAGGTGGGTAGACTGTGTGAGATTATCAACCATTCAGCATAGTTAGCTTAGCTACAGAATACAGGTTGCCTCCATTTCACTAGCATTTAATGAATTAAGGAAAGAAATTACTAACATATTCATATATTGAACATGTCCCTATACCTTTTACCACTTAACAACAGGTGAGTCAGGCAGCAGCAGTTCTAACCCACGTCCCTCCTGACCCTCCTCTCCTAAAGCTGCAGTATGTAACTTTTATTTTTTTTTATTTCACATATTTATTAAAACTGTCATCATGTTGTGACAGTATGGTATGAGAGATAATCTGTGAAAAATCTATTTCCTCTGCCTTCTCCCAGTGCTAGAAACAGCTAATGAGAGACAGGAGAGTTTTAGTGCTGTCAATCACAATCTCATGTGGCTGCTCATCCCTATGCTGCAGCTAGCATAGCCTGTTGTGAATGCTCAGTCTAGTTAGCATAGCTACCAATGACGGCAGATAAACGATTTTCCTGTAATTATAAGTTGTTTCTCCACCATTAGCACATTTAGCAGTGAGTGAATGAAGTTGATTGACAGCACTAAGACCCTCCTACTGGTTCTGATTGGTTGTTTTGGCCAGAATGTTGCATTACTTTAGCCAGTAATAGTAGCTCAGGGAGCAGGTGGAGGAGATTGATTGTTTTCACAGATTATCTGTCTCATAAGACATGGTGATAGCTTTAACAAATATGGAGAAAACATTTTTTAAAATTAAAGTTCTAGACTGCAGCTTGAATAAAATGCAACTACTGTACATACCATTTTTGGAGAAGTCTGGATTGTTTTATGTATATTTTGCATGTCGCCTATGACTGTTGCTCGTGGGGAGACATTTCAGTACTATCCGAAAAAATGTAAGCAACCTGCATACTGTATGTGGACTGTTGCATGTAAAAATCATGAGCAGTAAATATTGTGCTAGTTTTCAGTATTGGACCAAAGAAAGCAAGGCAGTTGCAAGCCTTTAAAATTGTGACGCTTTTGATGGGTCAGATAGACTCAAAAAATTGTAGCAGGAGCTGCGTGGGAGGAAAGGGGGCAATTACATTTTTTGCCATGCGGCCCAAGATTCCTGACGGCGCCCCTCAATATTTCTATATTAGAAATTAAAAATACACATTCTGTTACTATACTGCACTAAACTAAAGTCCTTTGACCACAGAGTTGATCTAATTACTTATAAAAGTGGTGAACTGAATTCATTGAATCATACCAAAGCAAGTCCGTTTCTAACAAAAACATTTCTTATCATTAATTCTTGTTGTCATCGTCTTCAGCGTAATCTCAGTTATATCCAGTTCTGTAAAATAAAATAACCATGGTGAATGTGTTGATATGGATTTAAAGTGAAGCTGAGGTAATGGAGAAGTGAAACATCTTGGGATGACTGAGTCTGATGCGCTGAGACTCTCCAGATTCAGTCCCCGGATTCTGACCGGAGCGCATCTCTTCTGCTGAGTTCCATCTGAAACACGGATAGGATGGACGCGTTCGGTGAGACGGACAGGGCGTGCTGAGGGTGACTCTTTTTTGTTTCTATTCATGGGGACGTTTTTAAATAAAAGTCAAATCCGAGGCCACCTGAGCCAGCCGCAGGTGGAGGCGGCCGGAGACGACATACGTGGACCGGACCGGGTCCTCGGCGTCCGCGCGCTGACCGGCTGCGTCCTGTGCGTCCTGATCGTCTCCACTCTGCTGGGCAACACGCTGGTCTGCGCCGCCGTCATTAGGTTCCGTCACCTGCGCTCCAAAGTCACCAACTCCTTCGTGGTGTCGCTGGCGGTCTCCGACTTGTTCGTGGCCGTGCTGGTGATGCCGTGGCGCGCGGTCTCCGAGGTGGCCGGCGTCTGGCTCTTCGGGCGCTTCTGCGACACCTGGGTGGCTTTCGACATCATGTGCTCCACCGCGTCCATCCTCAACCTGTGCATCATCAGCATGGACCGCTACTGGGCCATCTCCAGCCCGTTCAGGTACGAGCGCAGGATGACGCGCAGGTTCGCCTTCCTGATGATCGGCGTCGCCTGGACGCTCTCGGTCCTCATCTCGTTCATCCCGGTGCAGCTCAGCTGGCATCGCGCGCACAACTCCAGCCGCGCCGGCCCGGGAGACTGCAACGCCAGCCTGAACCGGACCTACGCCATCTCCTCCTCGCTCATCAGCTTCTACATCCCCGTGGTCATCATGGTGGGCACGTACACGCGGATCTTCCGCATCGCGCAGACCCAGATAAGACGCATCTCCTCTTTGGAGAAGGCTCCAGAAGCCCGCGCGCAGACGCAGCGGCTCTCCACCTCGACGCACAACGAAAGCACGCTGAAAACGACCTTCAAGCGGGAAACTAAGGTCCTAAAGACGCTGTCCATCATCATGGGGGTGTTTGTGTTTTGCTGGCTGCCGTTCTTTGTCCTGAACTGCGTGGTGCCGTTCTGCAACGCGGACCAGCCGGGAGCCGCGCCGTGCGTCAGCGACACCACTTTCAGCATCTTCGTGTGGTTCGGCTGGGCCAACTCGTCCCTGAACCCGGTCATTTACGCGTTCAACGCGGACTTCCGGAAGGCCTTCTCCACCATCCTGGGCTGCAACCGATGCTGCTCCGCCTCGGCGGTGGAGACGGTGGACTTCAGCAACGAGCTGGTGTCCTATCACCACGACACCACGCTGCAGAAGGAGCAGGTGACGACGGGGCTCGGGCCGCAGAGACTCGTCCCGGCGCACACGGCCGGGGAGCTTCAGCAGAACTTCGACAAACTTTCCGAAGATCCCCGGTACCAGCGGAATCTGCTGCTCCCTGCCCTCCTGCAGTTTGAGTGCGAGCCGGAGATCTCCTTAGACATGATGCCCTTTAGCTCCTCAGAGCACAACGACTGCTGTGTTATTCCGGGTCAGATCCAGGACCTCTGAGGGTTTTCAGAAACTAGGCCAAGATGAACTATTACCTGGAAATATATCAGATTATTTTTTTTAGAAGATGTATTATCGTCCCCCCTTTTTTTATTTCATCTGGCTCCTCTGCAAAGTCATTTACTTAAGTGAACACATCTCAATCAGGTAGCATAGTAAAAATAATCAATTGGTTTAATTATTACATTCAAAAAATGAATTTCATAAACTCACCCTCGCACACAGAATGAAATATCCCAGGTGTTTTTTGTCATGATTATGACTTGGCCTTGACAGTGATGGAAGGTAAGCCACCAAAGTCAAAAGTAAACACTCAAAATGGATATATTACACACTGAAATTCAAAGTTTGTGTGAAACTTCTGTTACTTTTGATGATTATAGCATCGCCTTGACATCCTCTCTCATTTTTTTTATGCTCAAATTTCAGTCTGGCTCTTCAAAAACCTTCTTAGACACTTTATAACAACTTTCTTACGCCTTTCTCTTTCTGAATGAGGCTCAGAAAGTCTGCCATTGAAAAATACTGATAAGTCTAATGTCAGAATTGTACATTTCTTATTTTAGACCCGCAACATTTCATTATTTTATGAAATTTATAATAATGATACAGGAGCTGATGCATTTCAATGCCAACTGTAAATAATTTTATATCTACAAGCTTATTGTTGCCAATTGAAAGTGAAGTCCCCAAAAATTAGTTTTATGCCAACAGATTAATGCACAAAACCCCCGAGAGGCTGTCTGTGTAAGTGATGCTCTTCCAACTTATATCATGTTGTTTGATGTGAGTGTCGCCGTCTTTCATATGTTAAAGACGTCTCTTAGATGGAAGGATAATTGGCAGCAATTACATCATTAATTTCTAAGGCTGATTGCCTCTTCATGTAATTGTCGGGGCTTCGGGTCGGCCATCTCATGCCTGAGAAACTGAATTAGAATGAAGCAGATCTGTGGTTTTGGATCTAACTGCTTCTCTACATCCTCCATTTCTCATGTAAATCTGTAAACAAATTCGCTTGTGCTTGGGGTGCTTTTGCGCAAAGTAAAATGAAATCTACAGACCATCAGCTTTGTTGCTGAAAGGACACAGTGGCCGAGTAAGAGTTGAAGTCCCATTAGCTTAATTTGTACAGAAACAAACACTCTTTAATAAAACTCACTCCAAATACTTAGCCAGAGGGGTTAATCAAAGAAAGAAAATGAAACAGTAAAACAGTGAAAATGCCAGAAAGTATGTATGTGTGCACACGCATTAAAAACTAGATTAATAAGTGAAACAGCTGTAATTGAGAGAGATGGAAACACTAAGAAAGCGTGGGACCTGCTTTGCTGAATTATTTCCAATGCAGAAAAAGTTGAACTTGCATGATCAATTAAGGAATGATATTAGATTGATTTTAATTCAGAAAAAAAAGTCAAAACGTACAGGAAAGATTAAAACAAAATACTTAATCCTTAACTACATTTTTGGTTAGTTTAATTGGTTCAGTAAAAAAAGGGAATCTGGAACATCAGAAAACAAGATGACGTTCTGATTTTTCTTTACCTGTGAATCAGTGAGCTGGAGCCATTAAACACAGGAGCAACACAAAGGCCTTGCCTTACTGGTGAGGTGTCTCTGGACGTCCTTGTTCAGTGCTGAACTCAGAGGCTGTGTTCACTGGTCTAAGACTCCACACTGGGGCAATGATCTCTGGTCTCAACAGAGTGCAGGTGTGAGTACCGTTTGAAGCTTTTGTCCCACTTGGCTAAATGTGTTGTCAGAGAAACAAACCACACACACACACACACCCACCCCCGCACACACACATGCATGCACAACCAAAACAAAAAAAAAAAAAAGAGAGACGCAGACACAAACTTCTGTTATGAAGATCATAAGAGAGGCATCACGTTTTGTCACTGTCAGCCGCCCTTGATGTGACTCGGCACAGCAGGATTTTTTTCCCACTGGCTTTTACTCCGAAATATGACACTCTGTATCTACCAGAGAGAATCAAAGTGAGAACACCTTGGTACAAGAAAATGCCATTCATGGCTTGTCTTAAACTGCCTTCTTGAGTTTTTTATCACAAGGTTCAGGTTCAACTGCTCTGAGGCTGCAGATAGCTCCAGATAAATTGGACCCGGGGAAGAAGGTGGAACACTTTGGTGGGAAACAATTGGACCTTGGAGGAGTCTGCTGCACCTTTGCTACAAGCAACAAGCTTAGAAAAGTTTCCAGTCGGAAGTTCAGGGAGAGAGATTCTTAGCGGTAGACAATGTTGCAGTGGCAGTTGTTGAAGGAGGGGGGAAAAAAGCTAACCCCCCAAAGACTTAACATAAAGTCAAGGTTCTCACCTCTTCCAGAGGAAAAAAAAACCCAAAACAAAGCACATCTTTACCTGGATGAGGCAAGCGAACAGGAAGGAAACACAGAGTGGATTGTGTCAAAATAAATGAGAAAGCGGTGGTAAAGCTGAAGCAGGGAAGGAAGGTCTGCGGAGAGAGATCAAAGCAGCATGAGGGCATGTGTCGGTGTGCCGCCCTGCAAAGAGCATCGGAGAGTGAGAAGAGAGAAGTCTGAGACAGCTGCTGCATCATTAGTGCATTATGATCAATTCTCAAGACTCTTGTTTGCAATCGGTGGGGATGCACTTGCGTCGAGGCTATTTATGTGGCTAGGCCCGTGCAGCTCCAGCAGAAAGACATCCTTGTCGTTTCTTTTCCCACATTTGTGATCCTTGATTTTTCTCACCCACCTCCACACCTCGCTGTTGGAACGGTTGCTGTTTCTCAGATGCTCGGCTCTGCATATATTTGTTTAATCTTAGACTTGACTGATAAAAGCCATGAGAAATGGTGTCCATCTGTCTGCAACCTTTGCATGTTGGCAGAAAAACAAAATTCTAAGCCATGTTTTGTGCTCTACAACACTTCTCCCTTTAATCTACATGTCCCCCTAGGTGTTTCTGCCACACTAATGATTTTGGCACCCCCATTGTTGTGGCTACTGGTTTATCAATACCCCACAGCAGGCAGTAAATTGTCAGGGGATGTGATTTAAGATCCCTTAGCACCCTGGGAAGGTAGCTGACAGTTGAACATGGTGGCAAAATCTAGGCAGACACAAAAGAAGTTGAAACGGGCTGCCTGTTTGGAACACAGTGACTTCAGAAACGTGCCAACCAACAATCTGCATGAGTTTGTGTGAACTTCAGTGCATGCATTTTATGTAACAGACCACACTAAATGGGTCATAACGAGGGAGCAGAAGACATGGAGATAAATTTAAATCAGTGTTGGATTAAAAAAAATAAAATCCAAAAGTACAAATATGTAGCAGAAAACAGGCAGACGTGCAGTGTCTGAATGTCTTTTCAAAGTTTAGTTATTTATTAAAATTATTCAAAATGAAGACCTAAATCAGAGTAAGAATCTTTGGAAAGACCAGAGAAAAATATTTTCAGATAAACTGAATCCGTTCTGACAATGTCTAAAGGAATAAAGAAAAAATCAATCTGTAGACATGCAAACCTGGGCGTGAGTTACCTTCAAGCTGCTGTATGTAACTTTTATTTAAAAAATAATTTCTTACATATTTGTTAAAAATGTCACCATATATTTGACAGTGTGGTATGAGACATAATATATGCATAAATAACTCATTTTTTTAATAGACGTTACATACTCCAGCTTTAAACAACTTGCAGCTTAACTTAGCACATTGATGTGTATAGGGTCAAAGGCAGACAGATTAGAGGTAGAGGTGGATGCAGAAGTAGATATTTGATAAATAGCAAAGTCACAGTCCAAAATGTTCAAAATCCAGAAACAGGAAACAAAGGCGCAGGAACACAGACTGCAATCCAAAGATATATGGGGATGAAGTGCACACCAACAGACAATTGACATCAGAATTAAATTATTATTTATTTTTTTTAATCTATGGTGCTTGCACTCACTCCGACTTAAACTTCTTGGCTCGACACAATGATTTAGAGTTGTGCTGGAGACATCCCAGAACAATTCTTTGCTTCCTAATTCTCCTTCACAAAGAAACACATTTTATTACAGGGGGGCCCTTGAGGAATTTGGAACTCCCCCTTTTTTGATATGTTAATTTGGGGAGGGGGGCAAAGCCCTGCTGGACTACAAAATAAGGGTGACATTAACATGAACAGAAAGTCATTGGGAGTAATTACTTTGCAGCCACTGTCGTTCAAAGAAAGGGAAGGCAGAATGAGAAAAGAAGACAGAGGCTGACAATGAAAGAGTCTGCTGGCTCATTTACCAATGGAGGCCTTTGGCTGCCTTATTTAGCTGAAAGAATGGCGCACTGTGGCGTACAGGGTATTTCAGCGGTTTATTGTTTAACCTGCTCATCCTAATTATGATACATAACATTCATCTTTCTGCACACAACAGTTCATTGTGTGAGAGTTTTATATGGGTTGTGTGTGGGAATACATTCTGTGCACAGATATACATTGCCATGGATCAACTGTTACAATAATGATGACCCAGAAAACCACTGTTCTCCTCCTGATGTTCCCTTAGATCATAAATAAAGATGGATGTTGTTGGCTTTCTAAGCCATGAAGGTAACTCAGAGGTTATTTAAATCTGCAGTCTGTCAAAGGCCCAATAGGAGCCGACTTCTGTAAAAAGCCTATTAAAAACCTGAATTTATTACTGGCTATTTCTTCTGACAGCTAGTTTTAGGTGTTCTCTAATGCTTATCTTTATTATGTAAATAAAATTTCCTCTAACAGTGAATTGGACGGTTCTGTTTTGAGGATGAAGCATTTCCCATTTTAGTGAAATGGGTAATGGCATTACCCAAGAGTTTGTATTACCAATAACAATTAAATTGCCTTTAAAACCATAAGGTTTACTCCAGATACAAGCAGAAAGCAAAAAAAAAAAAAAAAATTAAAGCAGAAATATGCCAACTGGCAAAGAGTGCCACAGCTTAAATCTAGTTGTAGTCAGTGGAAGGGCAATAATTGCTAATAATCATAAATACCTTGAATGACAAAGGGAGGATCAAATCAAATTAATGAACAAACCTTAATAAATTGTATGGGAATATTGAAAAATAACTTCAGAACTAATTAATTAAACAAAACAATAAAAGAAGAAAGATTAGTATGAACCGCAGATGCAGTTAAAACAGTCTATCATAAATCAGCGTGGCCCCACAGCTGTCTCAGTGGGAAAGGTTTTCTTGTACTTCCTCTGAATCCTAACAGTCGTCACATGACCACAGGATGTTTGTACTCACACACACCTCACATAAACTGCACAGACCACCTGGGTGACACCTCTCCCGCTTCAGTATATTTCAAGACCCTACTTTCCGGAGCGCCCACTCCCTCCCTGCATGTCCAGTTTTGCTTTCATAAAACTGGGCATGCAGTTTTATGAAAGTGCATGCCCAATCAAGGTCACATTGAGAGTGCCACACTTTCCTGCAAACATCCTCCTCAATCGACAGCAATGTTGCAATTTCCATCCAGGAGTTTTTAGCCACTTAACAGTGTTTTGTAGGAATTTGTGAAGATAAAAATGCACACAGTTCCTCCTCATGTCATTCATAAATGTTCCTGGAAAGTATTCATGGCTCATGCGTATACGGAAACCGAGTAGTGGAAAATTGAAGCCAAATTTCTACATAAAACACAACCACAAACTTCTGAGCAATCACATAGCACACCACACAGAGCTCTGTATGGGAAGCTCCACTTTACCTTGGCTCAGTTGTAGCTTGGGTCCATGTATTTGTGTTCTTCCTGAAGGGCTCAATCTTCATTTTGCAAACCTTACTCACGGTGAAGCTTATTGCAATGCACTCAAGACTGACATCAATCTAGAAAGCTTAAAAGGCTAAAAAGAGTGAATGTTAGGTGTACTCTGTTAAGTCTTTCCTTTGTCTGCTGAAAGTTTCTCACAATCTGAACAAGCTGCTGAGATTTCTTGTTACATTGTAGAGAATAGCTTCTTTTAAATGACGTTTGTGTGGTGACCTATCAAATCCAGAGGACCCAAAAGTGCTTCACACTACATTCAGCCATTCATGCACAAATTCACACGCTGATGGTGATAAGCAACCGCATGGTAGCCGCATCTCCCCTGGGCAGACTGAGAGAGGCGAGGCTGCCATGCACCCATGCCACTGGGCCCTCTGACCATCACCAGCAGTGAAGGTGGGTGAAAATACTTAAAGTAAAATCCTGTGAAAGCGTAACCCCACCCATAATACATTTTGGAAAATTCCACCAAAGTGGCAGTGCCAAGAGACATTGGGGGTGCAAGAACTGAGTCCTGCTGTGAGTCGCTCCTGTTTCCAAAGCAATGGAGTCAGTCTTACACAGTCATCCGTTCTGCAGCGTACTGCCAGCAGTCAGAGCAAAGAAGACCTATGGCACTCCGTGTTCACATTGCAAATAAATCATACGTGTGCAAAGCTGAAAGAATTTTATTCAATCATTCAGGGCTCATCACACTCACTATTCTAACACTTGACTCAGTAACAAGGGTGTGTGTGTCTGACTGAGATTCTTATATACCCAGTTGTGGTACTGTGTTGCATATATATATATATATATATATATATATATATACAGTACAGACCAAAAGTTTGGACACACCTTTCTAATTCAATGGGTTTTCTTTATTTTCATGACTATTTATAAGGCAAGAAATCCCACTTATTAACCTGACAGGGCACACCTATGAAGTGAAAACCATTTCAGGTGACTACCTCTTGAAGCTCATCAAGAAAATGCAGAGTGTGTGCAAAGTAGTAATCACAGCAAAAGGTTGCTACTTTGAAGAAACTAGAATATAAGGGGTATTTTCAGTTGTTTTACACGTTTTTGTTTAGTGCATATTTCCACATGTGTTATTCATAGTTTTGATGCCTTCAGTGTGAATCTACAATGTCAATAGTCATGAAAATAAAGGAAACTCATTGAATTAAAAGGTGTGTCCAAACTTTTGGTCTGTACTGTATATATATATATATATATATATATATATATATATATATATATATATATATATATATATATACTATAGAATTCAACTGCACTATTCACCATCCAACCTTAAGATCCTATCACTTAGGATATTTAACCAAAAAAATCTCTGAGATGGTTTTTGGCTAAATATTGCAGAACTTAACAAATTTACACATTTACATTTAGACAGTTTATCAGCACAAGAAACTTGACTGAAGGGTTTTTTAAACTTTGAACAGATTTATTTGTGATTTTATTTGTTTTTGGATTTGTGGTACTTTTTTCATTGAACATTACTGATTGCATGTCACAACTGATATTTACTGTGCGGTCTGCAATGACAAAGATAATCTCTTCCTATTACTTCCTGTTTACAAAGAAGACAAACTACAACGACCAAAATTGTAAATTGAGGCTTCAAAAACAAACTAATTAAAATGATCAGGGTTTGTTAATTTCCTCTATGGATTATCTCATTGACTTTCATCTACAAAATATTTTCAAAGCATTAAAACTTGATCTTTATTGGTATTTTTTAATAGAACTAATAAACCAGGAGACTTGACAGACGACCAGAAGCTCTGCTTGAAGGCGACTTGTGCAGTTTCTCACTGGCACATCTCAGTTACTGTAATGGTTTGAACAGCAGTTGTGTCTGTGTCTGATGTGCGCTGAAACAATATTGTGATTTAAAAAAAAAAAAAAATTGGATTTCTCTTGATCTCTCTGACAGACATGTAAAGCCCACCACCCGCCTCTAATTACTTCTACCTCAGTCATCTTTTTTCTGATGTAGAAAAAGAGGAAAACTGAAATATAACCACTGAGGATCCATAACCATTTTCCAGGTTGTATGCTTTTTATTGCTGTATTTAGAACCTTTCTAAATATATTGCAAATCATTAGGGAAAAGAGAATTACCCAAGCAATCATAACCAAGACAACTGATTTTTCAATCTTTGGATGATCAGAGGGGTAGAATGACAGCAAGACACACGTACATACAGAACTAAAACAAAAGCAATTTATAATGAGCACATAGAGATACAGTTGACATAATCTTAACAAGGGTACTTCATGACTCAGTAGCTTCCAGTGTCATGTTTAGCACTGTAAACTTGGTAACTTTCTATATTGAAAGTTACCACTTTCTATAATGACTTATTGGTTTCAGATTTTATGAAGGGAGATTGCTCAACTGTTCTTCACATAGTACATTGCTTAATTGAAGTTTGCAGACATTAATTTCTGCACATCTCTCTTGTGGTTCAGTAATATGTGAGGTCTGATCTTTGAATAGGGCATTACAGTATTTACATCGTCTTTTCTTTGTCCCCAATTCTATTACAATTCTGTAAAATTCATTATTTTATGTAAAACGCTTAATAATCAGGTTTCAATATTGTTTCACTTGTTCCTAACAGAACAGTTTTAGGTTTACTGCTGTAGTTATGCTGCTATAGGCATTAGCAGCTGGAGGACAAACCGACCACTTTTCATTCCTTTTCTACATTCTCCTCCTTCTCTACAGTTTAGCATTATTTGCTATTATTTTAACTTTTAACTTTATGTTTTCTATGTTTGTTACTCTCTGTAGAAGCTCCATCTGGTCTTGGGTTCTCTTTAGCTGTGACACGTTCATGGGGTGGGATCATTGGCTAAGCTACTGCTGCCAACAACGTTCTGCTTCTATAGATGATGCACTTGGCCCTGTCTTTCAGTGATTAACCCTGTCTCTCTCCTACTAAGCTTTTGCTGCAACTTACTGTATTTGCCCTCTTTCATCCAATAACCTTTCAAAGAGGCTGGCAAATTATTTAATATGTGTCTCTCTCTTAAAAGAGCCCACTAATGGAGCTACTACTACTCCTATCGGTGCTTCTGTTTCTTTTTTGTGTGTCTGCCTTGAACTCTTAAACCCCAATTTGGCCTAGGAAGCTGGCCCCTCAAATTGAGCCAGTTTTTGCTGCAGTTTGCAAGTGAAATGTTCCTTTCTGATGTCACTACATGCATGCTTAATAGGAGGGATTGCAGCAAGGTCAACAAGACAATGCAAGCTATTGTCCACTGCTTCTTCTTTTCTTAAAGTCTTCTATCTAAAGAAATTCTTTAGATTGCATGAAGTCACTTACTTGTTGTAATCCTGTTTAATGAGCATGGATGTAGTGACAACGGAAAGGAGAATTCCCCTTTAACAGGAAGACACCTCTAATACAACCAGGCTCTCTGCAGCCAGTCATCAGTCATGACCGAAGGGAGGTTTGAGAAGACACAGCATACACAGAGACATGGATTCAGGAGTGCTTTATATGTTAAAGAAGATAATTATTGGCAGTAGCTTCTTTAGTTGCTTTCTGTGGTATTTAACAACTGAAGAGATAAGCTCCGAGTTAGTTTTTATGTTTAAAAGATGAAAGTGAGCACATACAGTTAGTCGAAGAAAAAGCTTAATCGATTGCTTTGTCTTGGAGAGAGACAGAGGGTCAAAGAAAAAGACACGGTAAAGTGTATAATCTATAGGAGAACACAGTTATTGGCAGCAGATGTGTTACACCAGGAAGGTGTCATAGCTAACCAGAACTAGATGTACTAGATGTTGCTTCTACGCCACTTTTAATACAAGCTTTAGTCCTTGTTAGCCATGCTTGCCAAATATTGGACAATTCAAGTTTGATTAAGAAGAATCTTAAAGACATTTTATTGTTGGCAAAGATGTCGTGGCCCAACTTCCCATGGGTTTATTTACAGCGCACCTAATTTTTGGTAAGCCAAAAATAGGGGACTGGGTAAATTTAGATCCAGCCTTTTAATATATTAACAGAGTCCAAGGCCTTCAGCAAGCAATCATTTCTTGCTGAAGGCCGAGGGTCCAAACCATCTTTACGAAGCAAAGCGAAGAACAAGGAATAGTTTTTTTTTTTTTTTTACCAGGCTAACAAACTCCAGGAACCACCAATAAACTTGCATTCTGAGAGTCATAAATCATAACTTCACCACTGTGGAAAACAGTTGGTATGAAGTATTTGACTTAATATTGTTTTCAAATTTCTCCAAGTTATGTATGTGTTTAGCGAATTAGAGCCACACATCTTTACATTCATGTAATCTGTCTAAGAGACAGTTTCTGAATTGCTGTAATAGATTTAGATCTAGCTAGGGCCATTCTTCCATTTTTTTTTAGGGAGAAAAAATGTGTTATCCAAGCAGGCTTTCCTAACGAGCAATGTTTATTCTATATTTTCCAAAGTATACTTTGATTAACTTTAACATTTGAATCATTTTTTAATATTTCCCAGGCTGTCCACTTCTAGCAAGACCGGCAGCTGTCTTAAATTATGTCCACTTCTAAATATTTGTTCTCTCTTTAAAATTGACTTCAAATTGTTTGGAATTGGCCTCATAACCCTTTGCAGATTAATGAGCAAAAAAAATAAAAATAAAATTTGCCTTGCTAAGGTCATTGCTAATGCCTCTTTTCAATAGTCAGAACCTTGCTGCTACTTTCCCTTTCAAATCCAATGTCGGAGTCAGAGGTCTGCTTAGTTTTTCTCACAACTATAGAGGCAGTGATATAAACTGTTTTCTTATGTGTGTATAAGTCTTATGTGTCTTATATGTGTTTCTCCTTTAATGTTTGTTGCAGAACCATACACACACAATTTTTCTTTCCTTCTGACCTTCTCCTGCACGCTAAAAACCCATGCTGATTATGCACTCCCAGGTTTATATACACATACACCTACAAACACCGACACAAAGAGGAACACGGCTCAGAATTGTTTAGCATACAGCAGGCATTCACTCATTGTTCTCAGGAAGTCACAAGGTCAACAAGTTTTATCCCTGATAGACTCAACATGGAACTGGTGGAGAATGAGCAAAGAGAGGGACACATGCACAGGCATCCCTCACACAGGAGAACAAATACGCAAAAATACACTTCACACTCTGACATGCAGGGGTGCACATTTCTTTTGAACAATAAATAATGTAAACTTATTACAGTATGGCCAGGGCTTGCTGCTGGTGGTTTCTGACAACTTTCTTAAGGTATCCAGTAAAACTTGTATACCGGTAATTCACCCTTTCTAATTTCTTATGCTTCAAGTAAAAATATATATTTTTGGCTGTTATGTGAATATGGTAATGTTATGTTATGATACTTAATTCAACCCAGTTCAGTTTTGTTTATATACCAGCAATTCAGAAAAGTACTTACTGTGACACAAAGATCAAATTATCATTATAGATATTTTAACTTCAGAGGATATTGCATTTGCATTTTTCTTATATATTTAATTGCAATTTTTTTGCAAGAAATTGTGTTTCAGTTTATTCAAGGGAAAAAAATCAGTCAAACTAATTCAGAATCAGATACTGCTGACAATTTACCAACTTTGTCGCTATACTTAGCACCTTTTTGGACCTCAGTAACTATTCCTTTTAAAATATCAATTAAATCTAGTGACTTTTTTTTATTTGAGACTTTAGTGAAAACACATGAAAGCATGAATCATTCTACAGTTGCAGAGAGCAGTGAGTCCCGCGATGAGCCCCTCCCACCTCCGAAGCGCTTGCAGGTGGTCAGTCTGACAGCAGGCTCATCGTGCAGCAAACTCAGCCTGCAGTCAAGGCAGAGAGGTATGGAGAGGAGATCCACATAGCAGTTGAATCATGCATGCACAAACTACTGGTGATCTCAGTTTGGTATAAAATAGATATAAATATAACGTAAATATAATTTTTCATTTTACTATTTTTTTCCATTCAAACCTTTGGGAACTACAATAAACACTTGCATCTGATTCACACAGCCTCAGTCAATGGTTCATCTTCTCCAATGTGTGTTCCTCCAATAGCTTTCTTTTGGTTAAATTTTATATTATACAAAACAGATTTATGTAGTGTGGGTTCAGGCCAAATATTTGTTTTATTAAATGTACATTTTGAGGGGTGTTGCATGGCGCAGTGGTTAGACAGGGCACCCCGTACACAGAGGTGGCCGTCCCAAGTTATTCCTTTCTTCCACTGCCCGGATCACACAAAATCAAATTTTAAAAGAAGTGATGATTCATTCTAGCAACTTCTTGCAACTTTTAGTAGCTATGTTGCTTGCTGAGAAGTTGGCAAGAATGGTCATAGTCTTGTTCTCTTTTTTCTTATGTCTGTCCTGTTTGTTTTTTGGCTGTCCAATATCTCAGGGAAGCTTGTAACAAGTCAAACAGACAAACCAAACTACTGTGAAGACTGCAAATATCTTGCTGAACCTGGACTCACATTGCAATTGCCACTACTGGCAGCTGAAGGCAGAGGACTCAGGTCTGATTCTTCGTAGTGAGGACACATGCATCCTCACAAACCCTCCATGTCCCTTTCTAATATCTAATAAGATGTAAAACTTTTTGTCAAATTTTGTTTGAGTGTAGTTGTAACACCACAGATTTACACTGAGTCAGATAATAGACTGAGCTATAACGCACAGTATAAACAGGTTGTTCTCACCATGACTCTTGCGTTCATTATAAAGTATAAATTTGACAGAAACCGGGGACTTTTCTAGTGTGTTGGTATATAAAAAGATGATGAATAACGGAGGTTCAATCTCTTTCTTCTATAATTATTGTACATCTCAGAGCCTCTCCGGATGCCTGTGTTTTCACTCTCCTTGTACTCTGAAAACATAATTCTGATTTTTCCTCTTTGGAGGGTTGCCTTAAATACTCTTAAAGTCTATTAAGAATTGTATTTAGTCCCAATGTACTCATTATTCACAAATAAAACTCTAGGAAAATTAATCACACCGTCTTTCAAATCTTTTAGGCAGTGTTTTTATTATTTTGTAACTATTTATAATTTCTTGGACAGGAATGTACTGGTTTTCTTCTTATTCACAATATTTTTGTTATTTTGTCTTATAACTTTCTTTGACATAATTATCCATAAAAAAATGTCTAATGTATTTGGCAAATACATTAGACATCTTGTAATCAAACAAGATGGTATTTTCTTTGTTTCCATAATTCACAGTCATAGCTTTTTTCATTAAATGGGCTATATTTATGCAGAACATCAGTTATAAGATTACAATATCTTATTACACTTGACAATATCCACAATGTCATCTTTCTCTAACATACTACAACAAATATTGTGAAGCCCCAAAGAAATGTCCTTTAATAATATGTATCCAAACAAAAACATCAGAGGAAAATAATTTCCTTTTGTCTATTTCTATGATGGGATTTTGGGTTCAACAAATTCATTTCACGTTCATTTTTGCTAGACCTTTTGTGTCTGAAGAATGTGTGTTCAATTCTGGAAATTGCAAACAATAAAAAAGGAGGACAAAAAGAACATTTGTGTCTGGTAAAACAACTAAAATATTATAACCGACATTGAGCATCCAACGCCGTGCTAATTTTATGTACTATTAGAAGTTCTTGTTTTGTCTGTGAATAGTGAAAATTCAATTCACAATCAGTCTTCTCTGCAAATCCACATCTGCTTTTGTAGTCTTTTTAAATGGCATAATGGAGCTCTTCCACAAAATGTCAGGAGAAATCGAGACATACCAGCATCAGGTAGAGCAGGAGAGAAAAGCTCACCTGGAGAAAACAGAGGAGGACAAGAAGCTTCTAGACAAGCTGAGAGCTGAATATGCCATCCTCCAAGAAACAACAACAACAGAGAATAAAATCCTGCAAGACAAGGAAAGGAGTGCCAAGGCTGAGCTGGAGAATGTTAACGGTTTGTACATGGAGCTAAACAGTCGGTTTGAAACCGAAGTCACTGCATATAAACATCAAGCAGAAAAACACCAGGAGGAGATCATTTGTGTGAAAAATGATTTACAAAGAGCAAGAGACGATCTACTGCTGGCCGACACTCTGAGAGCCGAGGAAGAAGGTTTCCAACAACAACCCATCACAGTTTCCCAAGAGAAGGAAGAAGACTCACAGAACCAAGTTAAAGTCTTAAATCAAGAGGTTTCTTCAGAGGAGGAACTCTCAGGAGAACCTTTATCAGGTTCTTCCACTGATCCAGAATCCTCAGAAGAGACCGAGGTCGCTGGAGAAACCATCCTGGAGGATTTGGACAATCCAGATGGTAAAAAGAAAAAATCTAAAATTTCATTTTGGAAGAAAGTACAAAACACTCTGCGATGGAAGAAGCCAAAAAAGAAACAAACGAGTGAAGACAATCAAGAACATGTCTAAAGTTCTTGATTTTGATATTTAGAGAAGGAGAAAGACGTGCAGGAGACGAACCGAGGACTGGAATCAAACGCATGGAAGTTGTAGCCTCTGTGAACGGGGCGCCATGCCACGCTCCGTCAAGACCAAATTTAAAAAGTTTTTCCCCCATTGACAAACTAGAAAATAGATCCCTTCCCAACCCAATTGGAAAAAATGTGGGCAGCACGGTGGTGCAGCGGTTAGCGCTGTGTCTTCACAGACACCATCTGTGTGGAGTTTGCATGTTCTCCCCGTGTTTGCGTGGGTTTTCTCCGGGTGCTCCGGTTTCCCCCCACATCTCCTAAAACATGTCGGTCAGGGCAGTTGATCACTGCAAATTGCCCCCAAAGATTTGAAGAAACCCCAAACACGTGTGCAGCTTTATTGTAAACTTGTCAAATTAATTGAATTAGCCGTACATTAGCCCTTTTCCCTTCGCTGCTTTAGCGCCGCAACAACACTGGGCTCAATTTTTATAGCAAAGTATTGATTTAAGAATTAAAATGTCTTCTTTTAATAGTAATGATTTCTGTTTATTTTCACTGTATTTGTGCTTTTATGGTTTGTCCTTTAGTTTACCGTTTCTACTCGCTTTTTATATTAAATTGCACTGAATTGTAGCTCATTAAACTGTTTAAATCTGTATTTTAAAGAAGACTAGCAAAAGGATCATGCAGTGGCTGTTTTAGGGCGACTGTGGCTCGGTGGGTAGAGTGGTCGTCTTGTGACCAGAAGGTTGTAAGTTCGATTCCAGCTTCCTCAGCCACATGTTGAGCTGCCCCGGGGCGGGGCACTTAGCGGCAAGTTGCCCTCCGACCTGCATGTCGGTGTAAATGTGTGTGTGTGTGAATGTGACTGTAGTGTGAAGCGCTTTGAGTGGTCAACATGACTAGCAAGGCACGACACAAGTTCAGTCCATTTACCGGTTTTTCTTTGATAAATCCTGTTTTTCTTTTTATACCAAACATAAAAAAGCTGATTTAACAGGTTTGGACTTCTTCAGGTTCCAGGATGTTAAATGAAGATTAGAGTTTAATTTGTACATAGTAATAGATGATAATTGTAATCATAATTTAATACTCCGGACCCTGAAGAAGCCCAAACTTGTTTTATCTGGTTTGTTTGTTATAAGAAAAAAGCAGGTTTTATCAAAAATAAAAGTTACTGTGTGATCTTTCAGTTAGTCTTGATTTAGAAATACAGATTCAAGATAATATTAGAAACTTAACAAAAAAGTGCAATTTAACATGAAAAACTGTAGAAAAGGTAAAAAGAAGAACAATCCATGAAAGTATGAAAACAGAAAACTTAATCAGAAATCATTTCCACTACAGGAAGAAATCAATTCTTAGATGAATATTTTTGTAATAAATATGAAGCTTTTGTGTTGTTGAGCTTATGTGCTGTCTGCTTGTATAAAAGAGAAGGAAAAGGGGCTAAGAAATGAATAATTCAGTTACTTTTTTAACCAGATTTATAGTAAAACTGTAAATTATGTTTTGTTTAGGACGTTACTTCTAGGTTTTGTTTG
This sequence comes from Xiphophorus hellerii, assembly GCF_003331165.1. NCBI lineage: Eukaryota > Metazoa > Chordata > Actinopteri > Cyprinodontiformes > Poeciliidae > Xiphophorus > Xiphophorus hellerii. The sequence continues at coordinate 17,092,550 of NC_045681.1, forward strand.
TCAACCTGGGTTTAATTCCCAGTCCTGGGGAATCTGCTGCATGTCATTTCCTTCTCTCTCCTCCCAATTTCCTGTTCAGCCTGTTAAATAACGGCCTAAAAAACTTTATTAGAGCCTAAAAATCTTTTTTAAAAAAACTACAAAGATACATTTCACCTCACAACTGGACCCAAGGTCAGAATTTGCTTCCCACCACATAGAGTTCGTTTCCTCATCTTAAAAAACAACTTTCTTCCTCTCTCTCTCTCATTTTCTCTCTGTCTTACATAATTAACAGGTTATTTCATATTTACACACACACACACACACCCACACCCCCGCACACACACCCCCGCACACCCCCACACACACACACCCACACACCCCTACACACACACACACACACACAGGAGGTGCTGCTGCTTCCAGTTTCAGCAGAAGAAAGCCGGCATTGTTTCGACATGAGCCGACTCTCCCGGTACTTTTTGCTTATTTAACAGCTGAGATAGTTGTATGCTCCCCCCAAAAAATGTACATTGAATAGTTAGGTTTGAACAGTCTTTATTTCAACTGAAATTAAGCTTAATATGCTAAACAGCCATCAAGGCCCATATTCCCAAAGACTAAAAGTACAGTAGCTCCTATTGATGTTAAAATTGTTTCATAAAGCAACTTAAGCTTTCACAGGTCCTAAATTGACAAGATGACACTTGTAAAATGGATAGAGCCGTGCCAACAGCAGGCACTGCATGTTGGATGAATTGGATCAATTTTGTGGTTTGGCACCTAATCCAGTCTAGATGGCATTGGTTTATTATACAAGTTTGTGGAGTTTCTTGTAGGTCAAGACTAGAGCTCAGAAAAAAAAGCTACCAGAATATATTTTAGCATGAGATAGCCTACAACCCTTACCAGTAACAGTCCATTAAGTTTTCCCCAACCATTAAAGAGCCAGGTCCTTGAAGGCACCACACCCCAAATTAGAAGCTCCAAGTTGTCAGTTAAATCAACTCTTCAGCAGTGAGAGACAAAGTTCAAGTCCTAGTCATTGTCACATGAAATTATAGTCTTCTACTCCTCAAGGTCATGGCAGCCTGCAACTTGGTTGCTTCAGACTTCTTCATTAAATAACCGGCTGCTAGTGAGGCAGTTTAGCCAGTCATGTGTAGGTTACAGCCAAAAGTTCCAGGACGTAGGCCTAAGACAACGACTGCTTTTTGATACCATTCCTACCCTTTACTTCAAGTTATCTTAGTTTCTGGTCGATTTGTCAGAGAAGGACTTCCGGTCGATTGAGGTGCCAATCTTCCACAACATACATGGTACAAAAGTTGGAGTCTTACACTGCACAAGTTAGTGTCGTACCCCCAGTTAAAGAATGATGTTTAACACATGGTTTATTTAGAAAATATTTACAGAGATTCACTTCCAGAGGCTCAGTCTTCAACTACCATCACCTGCAGGAAACGACAAAACAGCATATGACCAAAAGTTCTGTCATTCAGATAGTGCTTTGCATTTAGCTCACTGGTCCATTTGGTGTTCTTTAGACCGTCTCCCTGGGTTCTGTGGGGTTTTAGATACAGGGATGTGGTCAAATGTGTCCTGGGTGTACTTCGAGTCAGAGTGGATGTCTCGTGCTCGCTGGTAATAATGGTCGCAACCATTGCCAGAGGAACCTGGGGAGCTCTCCAGTGAAAGTGCAGGACGGCTACCGTAAGGGTTCAGGCACAGCTTGTCGGCGATCATTTGAGTGATTCTTGCGTCTTGGGCGGCAGAAAGAACCTCTGGAGTGGTAACCGGCACCAGTTTGACCCAACCACAAAATAAACTCAAATTAGAGAAAGAATGGGTGTCGTGTTCTGCATTGTTGAGCAAGTGTAGATAACATGGATACTTGCTTTTCTGAATAGGAGCACATGCGCCAAAGCTGAAGAGCAGCAGACAAATCCAGGAACTTCTGTTTCACAAAGGGAGTCAGTAAATGCATAACCAATCACCCAAGCCACTTAAAATTAAGCATGAACAACCAACCACTCACCTGAACCATCCTGTTGGACCAAGCTGATGACCTCTGAAAGGAAAGTGGTGATTGTACCTGTATTTATACTGATGACTCAGCTGCTTTAATTACCTTCATCTTGTTCAGCTGGAGCCCGAAGCTCCACACCCGTCACGGTCCTTCAGACTCACTTCTGAAGGTCTTGGAACCTTATGGGGACAAATTGCATTGCATGAAATAAACTGTAAATAATTCTTTTTTTTCTTCGTATGGAAGATAGAGTCATAAACTAATATGCTGAGCATAAGTGGTCTTCTAATGTTACTTTGGTGTTAGAAAGCCAAGTGGGAATTAAAAGATCTCAGAAAACACTCCTGGTTTGATAGCCAGGAGAAATATAACAATGTGCAAGAGTTTTAAGCCGACTGAGATTTCTTTTGTTTTTCAACTTTCTCATAAGCAGCAAGTTTTTTTTTAATCTAGATCAAAGGATACCTGGGGGCCTATATTTTGAAGCATATTGTTCAGTGTGAGCTTAAAGTGTAGAAGACAGAAGAATAACGTACAAACTTCAATAATCTAATATTCAACAAGGCTCATCCACAGTACAGTACGTTTGTATGGATATATATACATACTGTATGTGTGTGTTTGTGAAATCCATTTAAGATAAACCTAACGCTAAAACCTACACATCTTTATGTGAATAGCTTATGTTTTTTTAGATTTAAGTCTTTTTAAGGAAAAAAAATGAAAAGGGTTTTAATGAAAATGTCAGATTTCAGATTTTACAAAATAGATTGAGCCAATCCTTCAGCGGTGAACAACAGTCTCAGTAAATCAGGGTTGGGTTTCCTTTCTCTGTTTTTTTTCCCTAAAGTTTATTAGGAAGCTGGGAATAACAGTGGGTTCAGGTGGCCACAGAAGGGTGTGTCCATTTTGTTAGCACAACCACTCTACAAAATGTATTAGAATGCTGTAAAAGTCATGGCTGCATTTCCATAACCAGAACCTTTAGTTGATGAGTGCAACATTTATTTTATTTGCAGAGGGATTGATTTTCCCCACCACTTTGACCCAAATGTGGTCTCATCTTTCTGTTTAAAGATAAATCACCTATAAAAGCCTCAGAAAACACATGCTGAACAATGATGTGCTTTTTGATATCATTGTTCAAATTTAGCCGTAGTCATTTGGAACGAGACATCTTAACGCCTCCAGATCCAGTTATTGAGGAAACTGAAGAACCGATGAGTCCATCTGCAGCTCCTCTTGATCTCTGCCGCCATCAGCTTTAAGGACGGCCACCGCACATCGTTCACACTCGTGGAATATCTCTGATTGCTCGAGTGGACGTTTATTTATGCTGGAGCATCAAGAAGCTCTTCAGATCAGTGTGAATTCATGCATGTTCAAATCTCCACTTTAGCGACAACTATTTCAGCCAGCTGCTGTCTGACTGGGTCAGGACATTTCTTAGAAATACTCAGACTACTTGGCTCGCATGTTGGTTTCTCTCTGCATGTTCTTCCAACCAAGTAAGGAATGCCACATTTCTTTGGAGAAGGGTGTGTGGAAATTGGGTTCATTCTCTATGCTGTGTAAGTGGGCTTGAGCTTAAGGTCATAAACTGGCTACACAGCATCTTATGAGACATTGTCCAGAGGCACAGACCTTAACTAAAGCCTCCAGTCTTTGATATTCTTTGGTCTTTTGACAGAAGAATGCTCTCTGGAGTAATTTGGTCAGTCTGCCACTTCTAGGAGGGTTTCTCAAAATCCCTTGCTTTCTACATTTTTGAATGGCCGTTTCTGTTTAGAGTTCCACATCCTGAAATTAACAAGTTCAATAAGTTGATATAAGGGGCAGCTCTGGAGGCATCTCCAGTTCCGGAGATGGATCAGGCGGCGGTGTTGGCTCTGGTTCTTCCACCAGCTTCTCTGGTGTGGGTGCTGACTACTCAGCCACCCAAGAAGCAGAGATTGCTGAAATGGTGGCCAGCCTGCTAGGCCTGAGTCCCGATGGTAGTCGTCCTCTCCTGTAGGGTCACTGGAGCGCTCGCCATGTTCCTCTGGGAATGGTTGTGACCCGCCCTGTGTACCCTTCATCCCTCGTCGTCCACACTGGCAGTGGCTGGTGTGGAGGGTGAGGTCTGCTTGTATTAGAGAAATGGAATTATTGTCCCAGAGGAACATGGCGAGCGCTCCAGTGACCCTACAGGAGAGGACGACTACCATCGGGACTCAGGCCTAGCAGGCTGGCCACCATTTCAGCAATCTCTGCTTCTTGGGTGGCTGAGTAGTCAGCACCCACACCAGAGAAGCTGGTGGAAGAACCAGAGCCAACACCGCCGCCTGATCCATCTCCGGAACTGGAGATGCCTCCAGAGCTGCCCCTTCTATACCCAGAACCTCTGGAGTAATAGCCTTCATCAGTTTGACCTTAAAGAGAGAAGTGTCAAATAAAACTGGCAATGTAGAGCCCAGGTTAATGTACTTGAGTTAGTAAGAGCAAGGAGTGCCCCATTATAATCCTTAAAGTATGCAGCGTTCTAGTTGTACCCTTGCGCCAAGGGCACCCAGAACCAGTCATTGATATTTTTTTTTCCACCCCCTCCCAGCATAGAGCAATGTTTAACCAGGCAAACAAGAACATTTGACACATCTAGTCAAAACCCCCTCCACTCTCCAGCACAAGTAAGATTTTGACTTGGCACCTTAGGGAGCCAAGATAAATAGTTTAAGGACATATACTGTATGTCCTTAAATTATAGCAAAATGTGGTTTGCTGCTCTTCAATGTTGAAGAGCAGCAAACAAATCCAGGAACACCTGTACAGATATATTTTTTTAGTAAAGTCAACAAAAAGCTAGAATGGAGGGAGGGAAAAAAAATCCTTAACCCCCAAACTCACCTGAAAACACCCTGAAGCATCACACTGTCCTCTGAGACCACATTACACCTGTACCAGACAGAAAGCCTGTGGAACACAAAGCTTTGTGGTGTGAAGGGTTTGTGGCTGCAGCTTTATATTGACGGCTCAGCTTGCTCTAATTAAACTCATCATGTTCCTTTAATTCTGTAGTAAGTAGATGTTGATATGCAGATAGTGATCTAAATCTGAAAAATACTTTGGAAAGAGATCAAGAAAACCAGGTGGGATAATGAGACAGTGGGAGACACAAAATACAGTTGATGTTACAAGAGTTAGTGGATAAGTAGGAGGGAGGAGATCATTATAAGCAGAATCAGAACTGGTCATAATGTTTTGAATGGCTCTCTTTTTAAGATGGGGGAAACATCTTATTGGTTTATGTAAGTGGTTCAATACTACAGAAATAATAGAACATGTTTTTGTTATTTGCAGAAAATATGTGATTCAAAGAAAAATATTGAGTGTGGAAACTGGTTTGAAGTTTGAAAGTTTGAAAATGTGATTAGTAGGTTGAAAAATGACTTAGGGAAAGGAAAGACATTTTGGTTCTTTGGGAAATATTAAGAGAATTTGAGGAGAGAAAATGATGTGAAATCCAGGAGATGGCAGTAGTGCACCATTGATGGATGCAAGTTAATGTTAAAAATGAAAGAATAAGATGAACTTTAGAACCCTTCCAAACTGAGTTTGTATCACTTCAGAAGGTCTTCATTTTAAAAGCACAACATGGAGCCACGTGGTGGGAGAAATGGTTTCTGTGAAGTGGCGCTTCAGTGTTGGCTCAGATAATGCTACTAATGCTATACTATTATTTTGCAGGCTGATAGTTGATTTGACTCTTCAAATGTTTTTTTTTTCTAAAGTTTATTGAATACAAAAAGTAAGTTTAGCAAGAAATAAACAAATTAAGTGAGATTAATGAAAATACATACATAAAATGAACTACGGCCCAAATACACTTTTTAAAGAGTAATTCCTGTTCTCCAGCTCCAGCTTCTGTTTTTTTATCGGTGTAACAGTTTAAAAAGCTAACTGGGTGCTACAGCTGCAATCGGTTTTCATCATTTTTGTCACATTGCTAGTGTGCGCCTCCAGATTTTAGGTCGATTCTGTCTGTCCATATTCACACTGAGTGATATAATCAACCCTCTTGCATCAAATACAACGACCAGACCCAGAAAAGGTTTTGAAAATGTTCTCAGTTGTACAAAATGTTGATTGTTTAGAATGTGTAATTGTGTCAATAACTGGAAAATCTTCAGGGTTTTTCACAGGAATTTCTATGCAACTGTTTTATCTTGCTGTTGCAGGTTGGAACTTGTTCCTCTGCCAACTTGCTGATTTAATCCTGTTCACATAATTTTCCAGTGTGAAGCCATTAGAAAAACAGATGCTTCACCTTTATTCAGTTAAAGACAAGAAGCCACACATTGAAAACAGAAATTATTTCAACCAACTTAACTGAATTGCTTCAATTGGTCACACGAAATTCAATTACATTTATCCAATTGAATTTAATAAGTTTAACCACCTCAATATATTATGTATATTCAACTCCATTTACTAAGTTCAGACTCAATTTATTAAGTGTTTTTTTTCCACTTTATTTCATTAAGTATGTTTAAAATGACTATTTTAAGTCAGTCTTACTCAAATCATTTAGTTTGCTTCAAATAAAGAAGTAAACTAATAAAGAATCTGTCATGTGCTGTGGTGGTGGGTGGTGAGGTAGACACGGTGGAACCAGGTTGTAATAAAAAATGATGATATTTAATCATCAGAATCCAACAAAAATTCCAAAAACCAGGCAGCACTGCTGAGCGGAAAACCAGGGCTCAATACAGGTAGCAACTGGCTACACCAGGGCTCTCAAACTCCAGTCCTCGAGGGCCGCAGTCCTGCAACTTTTAGATGTGCCTCTGCTGCACCACACCTGAACAGAATAATTAGGTCATTAGCAAGGCTCTGGAGAACTGATCTACACAAGCAGGAGGTAATTAAGCCATTTCATTCCAGTGTTTTGTACCTGTGGCACATCTAAAAAGTGCAGGACTGCAGCCCTCGAGGACTGGAGTTTGAGTCCCCTGGGCTACACGAATGGACATGAATACAATAGACACGCACGTAGACAAACGACTGCTTAGACAAGGACCCAACGAGAAACAAGGGTCAAAGGTGGGGTTAAATACACAGGGAGTAATCAAGGAAACGAGACACACCAGGGAGCAATCAAAGGGGTAAGACAAGACAACAGGGAGACTCAGAGACAGAAACTCAAAATAAATACACAGAAAAACACAGAACATAACATAATCTCCTTTTTAAATGGGTTTTTTTGGCTCAGGCAACCTTTTTCTGAGAGTAGTTAGACAGGAAGGTGGATAATTGCAGAGGGAAAAGACCTGTGATAAAGGTCATAAGGCCGGGAATCGAACCTGCGATGGCCGCGTAGAGGACTAAGGTCTCCTTATGTGAGTTGTGCTCCACCAAAAGCATCCTGGTTGGTACAGGATCTGTCCCTGGTGAAGCTTGCATCATGACTTCAGATGTAGGAAACTTAATCAATTAATTTTGATAAACTTAATTGAACTACTTGTTACCAATTGAAGCAATTCATTTAAGTTGGTTCAACTATTTTCTTTTTTCAGTGTACAGGATGTTTGAAAAGCTAAAATAACATGGTAAACATACATTTTAAATCATTTTAATTGAAGTTGTGTTTTAAGAACAGTGTGAGTGATAATGTCGTTTTGGATATTTTAGCTTTTTAGTTTGGAATAACTTAAAAGTTTGACTTGGCTTTCTGTAGAAGTAAGTGAAAGAAATTTGAGCTATTTATCAGAAAACAAAAGATTTGAGTAAGAGTGACTTAAATTTGTCATGTTACACTTAATGAATTAAATTATAAAAACTTAGTAAATCTAGATGGATAAACATTATGAATTGGGTTGGATTATCACAATATATTGAGCTGGAAAGACATAGGACACAAACTTGTCATTGAACTCAATTATTTCAGATAAAGTCAAAGTTAAATGTTCCTTTAAGTTCAATATTTGTAACTTTGTAAAGTTAATTGAACACAAATAGTAAGTTTTCATCTCTAAGGCAAAAAAACAAACAACAAATTAAGTGAGATTAATGAAAATACATACATAAAATGAACTACGGCCCAAATACACTTTTTAAAGAGTAATTCCTGTTCTCCAGCTCCAGCTTCTGTTTTTTTATCGGTGTAACAGTTTAAAAAGCTAACTGGGTGCTACAGCTGCAATCGGTTTTCATCATTTTTGTCACATTGCTAGTGTGCGCCTCCAGATTTTAGGTCGATTCTGTCTGTCCATATTCACACTGAGTGATATAATCAACCCTCTTGCATCAAATACAACGACCAGACCCAGAAAAGGTTTTGAAAATGTTCTCAGTTGTACAAAATGTTGATTGTTTAGAATGTGTAATTGTGTCAATAACTGGAAAATCTTCAGGGTTTTTCACAGGAATTTCTATGCAACTGTTTTATCTTGCTGTTGCAGGTTGGAACTTGTTCCTCTGCCAACTTGCTGATTTAATCCTGTTCACATAATTTTCCAGTGTGAAGCCATTAGAAAAACAGATGCTTCACCTTTATTCAGTTAAAGACAAGAAGCCACACATTGAAAACAGAAATTATTTCAACCAACTTAACTGAATTGCTTCAATTGGTCACACGAAATTCAATTACATTTATCCAATTGAATTTAATAAGTTTAACCACCTCAATATATTATGTATATTCAACTCCATTTACTAAGTTCAGACTCAATTTATTAAGTGTTTTTTTTCCACTTTATTTCATTAAGTATGTTTAAAATGACTATTTTAAGTCAGTCTTACTCAAATCATTTAGTTTGCTTCAAATAAAGAAGTAAACTAATAAAGAATCTGTCATGTGCTGTGGTGGTGGGTGGTGAGGTAGACACGGTGGAACCAGGTTGTAATAAAAAATGATGATATTTAATCATCAGAATCCAACAAAAATTCCAAAAACCAGGCAGCACTGCTGAGCGGAAAACCAGGGCTCAATACAGGTAGCAACTGGCTACACCAGGGCTCTCAAACTCCAGTCCTCGAGGGCCGCAGTCCTGCAACTTTTAGATGTGCCTCTGCTGCACCACACCTGAACAGAATAATTAGGTCATTAGCAAGGCTCTGGAGAACTGATCTACACAAGCAGGAGGTAATTAAGCCATTTCATTCCAGTCTTTTGTACCTGTGGCACATCTAAAAAGTGCAGGACTGCAGCCCTCGAGGACTGGAGTTTGAGTCCCCTGGGCTACACGAATGGACATGAATACAATAGACACGCACGTAGACAAACGACTGCTTAGACAAGGACCCAACGAGAAACAAGGGTCAAAGGTGGGGTTAAATACACAGGGAGTAATCAAGGAAACGAGACACACCAGGGAGCAATCAAAGGGGTAAGACAAGACAACAGGGAGACTCAGAGACAGAAACTCAAAATAAATACACAGAAAAACACAGAACATAACATAATCTCCTTTTTAAATGGGTTTTTTTGGCTCAGGCAACCTTTTTCTGAGAGTAGTTAGACAGGAAGGTGGATAATTGCAGAGGGAATAGACCTGTGATAAAGGTCATAAGGCCGGGAATCGAACCTGCGATGGCCGCGTAGAGGACTAAGGTCTCCTTATGTGAGTTGTGCTCCACCAAAAGCATCCTGGTTGGTACAGGATCTGTCCCTGGTGAAGCTTGCATCATGACTTCAGATGTAGGAAACTTAATCAATTAATTTTGATAAACTTAATTGAACTACTTGTTACCAATTGAAGCAATTCATTTAAGTTGGTTCAACTATTTTCTTTTTTCAGTGTACAGGATGTTTGAAAAGCTAAAATAACATGGTAAACATACATTTTAAATCATTTTAATTGAAGTTGTGTTTTAAGAACAGTGTGAGTGATAATGTCGTTTTGGATATTTTAGCTTTTTAGTTTGGAATAACTTAAAAGTTTGACTTGGCTTTCTGTAGAAGTAAGTGAAAGAAATTTGAGCTATTTATCAGAAAACAAAAGATTTGAGTAAGAGTGACTTAAATTTGTCATGTTACACTTAATGAATTAAATTATAAAAACTTAGTAAATCTAGATGGATAAACATTATGAATTGGGTTGGATTATCACAATATATTGAGCTGGAAAGACATAGGACACAAACTTGTCATTGAACTCAATTATTTCAGATAAAGTCAAAGTTAAATGTTCCTTTAAGTTCAATATTTGTAACTTTGTAAAGTTAATTGAACACAAATAGTAAGTTTTCATCTCTAAGGCAAAAAAACAAACAACAAATTAAGTGAGATTAATTAAAATACATACATAAAATGAACTACGGCCCAAATACACTTTTTAAAGAGTAATTCCTGTTCTCCAGCTCCAGCTTCTGTTTTTTTATCGGTGTAACAGTTTAAAAAGCTAACTGGGTGCTACAGCTGCAATCGGTTTTCATCATTTTTGTCACATTGCTAGTGTGCGCCTCCAGATTTTAGGTCGATTCTGTCTGTCCATATTCACACTGAGTGATATAATCAACCCTCTTGCATCAAATACAACGACCAGACCCAGAAAAGGTTTTGAAAATGTTCTCAGTTGTACAAAATGTTGATTGTTTAGAATGTGTAATTGTGTCAATAACTGGAAAATCTTCAGGGTTTTTCACAGGAATTTCTATGCAACTGTTTTATCTTGCTGTTGCAGGTTGGAACTTGTTCCTCTGCCAACTTGCTGATTTAATCCTGTTCACATAATTTTCCAGTGTGAAGCCATTAGAAAAACAGATGCTTCACCTTTATTCAGTTAAAGACAAGAAGCCACACATTGAAAACAGAAATTATTTCAACCAACTTAACTGAATTGCTTCAATTGGTCACACGAAATTCAATTACATTTATCCAATTGAATTTAATAAGTTTAACCACCTCAATATATTATGTATATTCAACTCCATTTACTAAGTTCAGACTCAATTTATTAAGTGTTTTTTTTCCACTTTATTTCATTAAGTATGTTTAAAATGACTATTTTAAGTCAGTCTTACTCAAATCATTTAGTTTGCTTCAAATAAAGAAGTAAACTAATAAAGAATCTGTCATGTGCTGTGGTGGTGGGTGGTGAGGTAGACACGGTGGAACCAGGTTGTAATAAAAAATGATGATATTTAATCATAAGAATCCAACAAAAATTCCAAAAACCAGGCAGCACTGCTGAGCGGAAAACCAGGGCTCAATACAGGTAGCAACTGGCTACACTCTCAAACTCCAGTCCTCGAGGGCCGCAGTCCTGCAACTTTTAGATGTGCCTCTGCTGCACCACACCTGAACAGAATAATTAGGTCATTAGCAAGGCTCTGGAGAACTGATCTACACAAGCAGGAGGTAATTAAGCCATTTCATTCCAGTGTTTTGTACCTGTGGCACATCTAAAAAGTGCAGGACTGCAGCCCTCGAGGACTGGAGTTTGAGTCCCCTGGGCTACACGAATGGACATGAATACAATAGACACGCACGTAGACAAACGACTGCTTAGACAAGGACCCAACGAGAAACAAGGGTCAAAGGTGGGGTTAAATACACAGGGAGTAATCAAGGAAACGAGACACACCAGGGAGCAATCAAAGGGGTAAGACAAGACAACAGGGAGACTCAGAGACAGAAACTCAAAATAAATACACAGAAAAACACAGAACATAACATAATCTCCTTTTTAAATGGGTTTTTTTGGCTCAGGCAACCTTTTTCTGAGAGTAGTTAGACAGGAAGGTGGATAATTGCAGAGGGAATAGACCTGTGATAAAGGTCATAAGGCCGGGAATCGAACCTGCGATGGCCGCGTAGAGGACTAAGGTCTCCTTATGTGAGTTGTGCTCCACCAAAAGCATCCTGGTTGGTACAGGATCTGTCCCTGGTGAAGCTTGCATCATGACTTCAGATGTAGGAAACTTAATCAATTAATTTTGATAAACTTAATTGAACTACTTGTTACCAATTGAAGCAATTCATTTAAGTTGGTTCAACTATTTTCTTTTTTCAGTGTACAGGATGTTTGAAAAGCTAAAATAACATGGTAAACATACATTTTAAATCATTTTAATTGAAGTTGTGTTTTAAGAACAGTGTGAGTGATAATGTCGTTTTGGATATTTTAGCTTTTTAGTTTGGAATAACTTAAAAGTTTGACTTGGCTTTCTGTAGAAGTAAGTGAAAGAAATTTGAGCTATTTATCAGAAAACAAAAGATTTGAGTAAGAGTGACTTAAATTTGTCATGTTACACTTAATGAATTAAATTATAAAAACTTAGTAAATCTAGATGGATAAACATTATGAATTGGGTTGGATTATCACAATATATTGAGCTGGAAAGACATAGGACACAAACTTGTCATTGAACTCAATTATTTCAGATAAAGTCAAAGTTAAATGTTCCTTTAAGTTCAATATTTGTAACTTTGTAAAGTTAATTGAACACAAATAGTAAGTTTTCATCTCTAAGGCAAAAAAACAAACAACAAATTAAGTGAGATTAATGAAAATACATACATAAAATGAACTACGGCCCAAATACACTTTTTAAAGAGTAATTCCTGTTCTCCAGCTCCAGCTTCTGTTTTTTTATCGGTGTAACAGTTTAAAAAGCTAACTGGGTGCTACAGCTGCAATCGGTTTTCATCATTTTTGTCACATTGCTAGTGTGCGCCTCCAGATTTTAGGTCGATTCTGTCTGTCCATATTCACACTGAGTGATATAATCAACCCTCTTGCATCAAATACAACGACCAGACCCAGAAAAGGTTTTGAAAATGTTCTCAGTTGTACAAAATGTTGATTGTTTAGAATGTGTAATTGTGTCAATAACTGGAAAATCTTCAGGGTTTTTCACAGGAATTTCTATGCAACTGTTTTATCTTGCTGTTGCAGGTTGGAACTTGTTCCTCTGCCAACTTGCTGATTTAATCCTGTTCACATAATTTTCCAGTGTGAAGCCATTAGAAAAACAGATGCTTCACCTTTATTCAGTTAAAGACAAGAAGCCACACATTGAAAACAGAAATTATTTCAACCAACTTAACTGAATTGCTTCAATTGGTCACACGAAATTCAATTACATTTATCCAATTGAATTTAATAAGTTTAACCACCTCAATATATTATGTATATTCAACTCCATTTACTAAGTTCAGACTCAATTTATTAAGTGTTTTTTTTCCACTTTATTTCATTAAGTATGTTTAAAATGACTATTTTAAGTCAGTCTTACTCAAATCATTTAGTTTGCTTCAAATAAAGAAGTAAACTAATAAAGAATCTGTCATGTGCTGTGGTGGTGGGTGGTGAGGTAGACACGGTGGAACCAGGTTGTAATAAAAAATGATGATATTTAATCATCAGAATCCAACAAAAATTCCAAAAACCAGGCAGCACTGCTGAGCGGAAAACCAGGGCTCAATACAGGTAGCAACTGGCTACACCAGGGCTCTCAAACTCCAGTCCTCGAGGGCCGCAGTCCTGCAACTTTTAGATGTGCCTCTGCTGCACCACACCTGAACAGAATAATTAGGTCATTAGCAAGGCTCTGGAGAACTGATCTACACAAGCAGGAGGTAATTAAGCCATTTCATTCCAGTGTTTTGTACCTGTGGCACATCTAAAAAGTGCAGGACTGCAGCCCTCGAGGACTGGAGTTTGAGTCCCCTGGGCTACACGAATGGACATGAATACAATAGACACGCACGTAGACAAACGACTGCTTAGACAAGGACCCAACGAGAAACAAGGGTCAAAGGTGGGGTTAAATACACAGGGAGTAATCAAGGAAACGAGACACACCAGGGAGCAATCAAAGGGGTAAGACAAGACAACAGGGAGACTCAGAGACAGAAACTCAAAATAAATACACAGAAAAACACAGAACATAACATAATCTCCTTTTTAAATGGGTTTTTTTGGCTCAGGCAACCTTTTTCTGAGAGTAGTTAGACAGGAAGGTGGATAATTGCAGAGGGAAAAGACCTGTGATAAAGGTCATAAGGCCGGGAATCGAACCTGCGATGGCCGCGTAGAGGACTAAGGTCTCCTTATGTGAGTTGTGCTCCACCAAAAGCATCCTGGTTGGTACAGGATCTGTCCCTGGTGAAGCTTGCATCATGACTTCAGATGTAGGAAACTTAATCAATTAATTTTGATAAACTTAATTGAACTACTTGTTACCAATTGAAGCAATTCATTTAAGTTGGTTCAACTATTTTCTTTTTTCAGTGTACAGGATGTTTGAAAAGCTAAAATAACATGGTAAACATACATTTTAAATCATTTTAATTGAAGTTGTGTTTTAAGAACAGTGTGAGTGATAATGTCGTTTTGGATATTTTAGCTTTTTAGTTTGGAATAACTTAAAAGTTTGACTTGGCTTTCTGTAGAAGTAAGTGAAAGAAATTTGAGCTATTTATCAGAAAACAAAAGATTTGAGTAAGAGTGACTTAAATTTGTCATGTTACACTTAATGAATTAAATTATAAAAACTTAGTAAATCTAGATGGATAAACATTATGAATTGGGTTGGATTATCACAATATATTGAGCTGGAAAGACATAGGACACAAACTTGTCATTGAACTCAATTATTTCAGATAAAGTCAAAGTTAAATGTTCCTTTAAGTTCAATATTTGTAACTTTGTAAAGTTAATTGAACACAAATAGTAAGTTTTCATCTCTAAGGCAAAAAAACAAACAACAAATTAAGTGAGATTAATGAAAATACATACATAAAATGAACTACGGCCCAAATACACTTTTTAAAGAGTAATTCCTGTTCTCCAGCTCCAGCTTCTGTTTTTTTATCGGTGTAACAGTTTAAAAAGCTAACTGGGTGCTACAGCTGCAATCGGTTTTCATCATTTTTGTCACATTGCTAGTGTGCGCCTCCAGATTTTAGGTCGATTCTGTCTGTCCATATTCACACTGAGTGATATAATCAACCCTCTTGCATCAAATACAACGACCAGACCCAGAAAAGGTTTTGAAAATGTTCTCAGTTGTACAAAATGTTGATTGTTTAGAATGTGTAATTGTGTCAATAACTGGAAAATCTTCAGGGTTTTTCACAGGAATTTCTATGCAACTGTTTTATCTTGCTGTTGCAGGTTGGAACTTGTTCCTCTGCCAACTTGCGGATTTAATCCTGTTCACATAATTTTCCAGTGTGAAGCCATTAGAAAAACAGATGCTTCACCTTTATTCAGTTAAAGACAAGAAGCCACACATTGAAAACAGAAATTATTTCAACCAACTTAACTGAATTGCTTCAATTGGTCACACGAAATTCAATTACATTTATCCAATTGAATTTAATAAGTTTAACCACCTCAATATATTATGTATATTCAACTCCATTTACTAAGTTCAGACTCAATTTATTAAGTGTTTTTTTTCCACTTTATTTCATTAAGTATGTTTAAAATGACTATTTTAAGTCAGTCTTACTCAAATCATTAAGTTTGCTTCAAATAAAGAAGTAAACTAATAAAGAATCTCTTTTTTAAAAGTTTTTTTGGCTCAGGCAACCTTTTTATTAGAGTAGTTAGACAGGAAGGTGGATAATGACAGAAGGAAAATACCTGTTATAAAGGTTATCAGGCCGGGAATCGAACCTGCGATGGCCGCGTAGAGGACTAAGGTCTCCTTATGTGAGTTGTGCTCCACCAAAGCATCCTGGTTGGTACAGGATCTGTCCCTGGTGAAGCTTGTGTAAATAAGTCCATAAAATGAACTATTGCCCAAATAAATTTTTCAGAGTGCAACGTTATTGTTGTGTAGTTTGTGAACTCTTAGTATAAACACCAGCTGTAAGCAATTTTACAAATGTTTTTTTCTTTTTTTTTTTAACCAAGATATGCTGATTTTACATATTTGAAAACCAAATAAGTCTGAAATAATATGCATGGCTGAAGTAGCAGAAAAAAAAGACCAAAACCAAAGGAAATCAACAGTTAATTGTACTCTGACATTGAAAAATTGAAAATCCAAAATGAAGAATGGTCCAAACACATGTGAAGCATCAACAAAGTTTATTGGGTCTTATGGAAATAACAAACATGTCAAGAATTTATTGTGCAACACTGTCACATTAGGAAACTCAATACACAAGTTGAATCCCTTGAAGCAAATGTAGTAGAATAAACCAGAAGAACTTGAACAAAACAAAAATACAACCTTATATAAGTATGTATAAAATTTATAATTTTATATATACTCAACATACCTTTGCCACTGACAGAAAATTAAATTCAAAGACAACTTAATCAAAAGTCAGTTGATACACTTACTAAGAAAAATTAAAAACATTTCAACAATTCAAATGTACTTAAAATAATAATTACACATCGTAAGCAATTATATCAGAATCATATCCCCAAGCACTACATAAGTGTAGTGCTTGGGGAT
Source organism: Xiphophorus hellerii (assembly GCF_003331165.1). NCBI lineage: Eukaryota > Metazoa > Chordata > Actinopteri > Cyprinodontiformes > Poeciliidae > Xiphophorus > Xiphophorus hellerii. The sequence continues at coordinate 17,108,961 of NC_045681.1, forward strand.
GAACGTGCTCTGAGATGAGGCACCTAAGGGGCGGAGCTTCGATTCAGTATAAATAGCTCTGTGAGCTGAGCAGTAAAAAAGCTCCTAGACACACTTGTCAGAAGCCAAGAATATTACCGTGTTAGTTTCTTCATAACTCAACTTCACCAGGTAAGGAATTATTGCACATCTAAAGATAAATATAGGCTACTTTCACAACAATTGTGCCTTTGTTGTGCTCCATCACATGTTAACTTCTTCCACGTCCTTATACTATCTTCATTGCTTATTTTGTAGCTGTTTTGTTCTGAAACTTGTGTTCCTAATCACCCAGTTTTTTGCACTTGTCACATGTGGAATTTCTGTTTATGTCTTTCCAATTCATTTTTCCTGCTTCATGTATATTTTGCATGTTGCCTATGACTGTTGCTCATGGGGAGAGACATTTCAGTAATCTAAAACTAATAGAAAAAATGTAAGCAACCTCCTTGCATACTGTATGTGGACTGTTGGATGTAAAATTCATGAGCAGTAAATATTGTGCTAGTTAGGGGGGGCAATTAAATTTTTTGTCAGGGGGCCCAAGATTCCTGGCAGCACCCCTGCTACCAGTACAGGCAAATTATATAAAACATATGATTTATTCTTAACTCTATGAAAACCTATTTACTGACAATAAGTTTACCATAGATCTGTACGTCTGCAAACTAATTTAATATAACAAAGGATGGATACCTTAACAGAGGTGTGGTGCAATAAGTTCACTTGAAGTAATTACTAACAGCAGTTACTTCAATTACTTTACCCACACAACCCTAACATTCTTGCAATCAATCTATGTTGAACATTTCCACATTTTGGCTACAACTCCCCTAGATAGCATATACTGAAGATGTGTCTAGTCATTTTTAAAACATTCTACATTCTATTAATAGCTGTTTTCCAATGTTCTATTTCTTTTCCCATACTTACCATGATTTCTATTGAAATTCATAATTATTCTTATTACTGAAACTTCTCAGAACGTGTTCATTCTTAATTCCACGGGCCATCATTATTCCAACTCCCAGTGTTTGTCTGACTCCCTGCTAGCTTAGTGCTAGCTTCCCCCTCCCAGATTCACACACGCCTGCCCTTCTGCCTGCAGGAAACGCTCCTTCTTCATGAACATTTCCTCTCCTTCCTACCAGGAAGCGGTAGCTAATCTGAACTCTTCCTCAATCCGTCCCTGGTCACGTCTCTCATTATCCTCCTCCAACAATAATGAGTCCCCTCAATCACTAATTCTCCCTCCTTCTTGGAACTTTCCAAGTCTTAGCTCCATAACTGCTCACTTAGCTTTTGAATTTTTTTTACATTCCTTCATGACTTTTCAGGCCAGTTGCTAGATCATGTAAATATATTCTTTCTGGATATGAATGACCTGGAACATTACACTGACCAAAACTACACAAGCAACATATCGATTAACAAATAACATCATTTCACAACACATGGATAGATTTAAGTCATGTTATTTAATGTTTTTTTCATGCAGGAAACATGGACAAAGGTGTTACTCAAGTTGCTGCTCTTGGTCGGCCTTTTACCTTAGGCATGCTTTATGATGCTAGCAAAGATCAAATCATCCCAGGTAAGAATGAACTTCTGTATGTCCATAAGTGAACCAACTTATAGACGTGTTGTTCACTTATGTCTATAAGTGACATAGACATAATGTCTATGTGTTTAAGTGAACCAACTTATGTCTATAAGTTATCTATCACTTAAAAGTTAAAACTTTTAACTTAAAGAACTTTTTATTTTGGCTTTACTTGAAATGCCGTGTTCATATCCTACGTCTGATGTCATGACACAAGCTTCACTAGAGACAGACACTGTACCAGTCAGGGTGTTGTGGTGATGTAGGAGTAGAGAACAACTCACAAAAGGATACCTTAGTCCTCGACATGGCCATCGCAGGTTCAATTCCTGGCCTGTTGACCTTTGAGCTTTACCACATGTCTTCCCCCAGTTTCACTACCCTGTCTAACTACTCTCAAACCAAAAGCTGCCTGAGCCAAAAAACACTGGTTAATAAAACGATAAAAAGTATCAACAGGAAAATTTGGCGCTGTTGAAATACCTCTTACAAAGAGTCCCATGCATTTCTAAAACATTTAACACTGGTGTCAGTGTGAGCTGCTTAGCAATAAAGTAGAAATTTACTGACAGACAGAAATATCTTTTTTCAGAAAATCTAGAAATCATTTAGAAATTTTCATCAAACAATTTTTGTTTCAGATAACCACATGAATCATTATGCAGATTGAATGCTGTCAATTTATACACTTAAAAAAAACACTTCTCTACTAGCAATAGAATTTTACTCCATATAAATTTATATTGTAAATATTGGCAACCAGAACTGACAGTATTTTACCATAAATTACAGACTTTTTTTTGGTTTGTTTGTCTTTTACAGTGTAGCTGATGCAAACATTCAACTCTACTTTTCCACTAGAAGTGTGCAACACTGCATATTTTAGAAATGATGCTACACCAAGTAAATTCAGAGCCATTATTGCCAATACCAATATCAATACTTATTACTTAAGTATGAAATATTATCAAACTTCTGACCTTTAGCCTGTGTTATGGTTTTTCCTTTGACATATTTTGTTAAAACTTTAGACAGACAGAAAATTAGAAAAAGTTTATAGATGTCGATAAAATACGTTAATGACATATTTGCATGATAAACAGAATCAATAGGAAAAAACAACAAATTTGTGTGCATTGATTTCTAAAGTGCAAAAATATAATTTGAAAACAAATCAAAGGATTCATCTTTTTACAGTCCAGTTGAGAAACTACAATACAAAAATAAAATACGTTTTAAGAGGGAATCTGAAACTAATATATCAATCTTATCATGCTAAATAATTAGTATCTGATACTAATACTGACTTGGTATTGATAATATGGATATTTTTGGATTGATTTGCCCATTTCTCCCATTCACACAGACATAATAAATCATTGTGAAAAAACCCTGAAACACCAATGTCTTCATCGTAAAGAATAAGAATAGCTCTGTCGTGTTCCGGGGTTCTTTGTTTTCCTTGTGGGAGTCGGCTTGCTGCTTCTCACCATCTAGCCACCAGATGGCGCCAGACTCACCTCTCTCTGGAGTGGTGTGTTGTCATCCTGCGCACCTGTGATCTATCTGCTCGTCAGGCAAGGTGTACAAGAGGAGCTGACTGCCAGTACTTCGATGCCTGAGTGTTAGCCAGTAACGGTACCTCTGAGCCCCCTTGAGCTAGTCTCTGTTTTTCTCCTTGGTGTCTGATCACTTAGTGATTCTCCTTGTTGTCTCCTGCCTTCAGGTGTTTTCCCTGAGACGTCCTGGGTTCCCCTCGTGACGCCGTGGAACATACCCACTGGTAACCCGAGTTTCCAGACTCACCTCCTCCGGCTGATCGCAAGTCCCTCCTGGAGGTTCCGACTGACAGTCGTGCCGCTCCTCTGTCTCTGTCCTGCCTGAACCTACCTGTCCGCCCCCCGACAACACTCCCTCGCCGCCTTCTGGATCTCTGTGGCCAAGCGCTGTTCCTCCTGGATCATAAGGAAACAAGGACCCCGAGCACGGCAGTTATCCCTCCAAACCTACAAACTCCTGTTCAACAAGTAAGATTACTCCAATTAACTGTCATCACTCCCGTCTCCTACACCCTGTGAACTCACCATCTTCTTGCTGTGTTCTTTATAGTGTGCCGACCACTCCGTGAGCCTTTTCCCCCCCTGGATTGACCCGTAATCTGCAGTACATTCAAATATTGCTGTTGTAATAAAATTCACTTACAATATATATTGCTCTCCTGTGTCGTGTTCTGCATGTGGGCTAGAAATATAGACTCATCATGACAGAACACTCAGGCCAGCAAACAAGCCCAGCAGATGCGATCAGGAGAGCGTTGTCCGATCAACACACCCAGTTACAATCACATGAAACGGCTTTAAGAGAGCTTAGCTCACGACAAGTCGAAACTAACCGGCAGTTAGCTGAGATAATCAATTATCTCAAACCTTCCGCTTCTCAGATTCCTTCTCCAAGTCCAGCCCCAGTTCCGGCTCCGGTCCAATCAGTCCAGCCCACGTTTTCCGAGGTTCGACCACCGCTTCCTGAGAGATTTTCTGGGGACCTGAGCAGATGTAAAGGTTTCTTAATGCAATGTTCTATTATTTTCAACCACTCCCCTCAGAGTTTCCTTCAAGATGGCTCTAAAATCGCTTATGTTTTGTCCCTGTTATCCGGGCGGGCCTTAGACTGGGCTCAGGCCCGATTTCCTTCCCCTGCAAATTATAACTGCTCATTTGACGAGTTTTTGAAAGAGTTCCAACAAACTTTCAGTCAAGACTCCGATAAATCATTTAACTCACGCGAGCTCATGGGAATTAAACAGGGTCAACGCACTGTAGCAGATTTTGCTATAGATTTTAGAATAAGAGCTGCAGCAACTGATTGGAATGCAGCTGCATTGAAGAGTGTTTATTTTAACGCTCTTAACGAAACTCTAAAAGATGAACTAGCTACGCTAGATGAACCAGAGACCTTAGAAGATTTGATCAGCCTAACTATTCGCCTCGATAATAGGATCCGGTCTCGTACTAGGGAGAGAAGACATAGAGAACCGCTAGTTAAGATTCATGGAGGAGTTCTACCTGTTCCAGCGATTCCTTCTCCGCAGGCTCCTCAGGATCCTGAGCCCATGCAGGTGGGTCGGACACGTCTCACTCCTGAGGAGCGACAAAGACGCATCTCCTCTCGTCTCTGCCTGTATTGCGGATCCCCAGGGCACTTTCTCGCCCAATGCCCAGTCCGTTCAAACTCCCAGGTCCGCCAGTGGAAGTGAGGAGGCTGGCGGACCACTTGCAAAGGAAAGATTCTCCTCGCCTGTCACTACCTGCCACCTTGATCTGTAAAGATCAATCATTCCCATTGTCTGCTCTTGTTGATTCAGGCTGTGAACAAAATCTTATTGATTGTACTTTAGTTCAGCAAATGTCGATCGAGACCGAGCCACTCACTGTCCCTCTTCGAGTCACTGCCATTGATGGGAACACCCTACCTCGAATAACTCACCAGACCAAACCGCTACATCTCATTATTTCCGGAAATCATAGCGAACTCACCTCTTTTTTTGTTTTCCCCATGGTCAACTCTCCCATCATCCTTGGCTTTAAATGGCTCCAGCAACATAACCCTCAAATCAACTGGACAGACAGACATGTCGAATCCTGGTCCACCTCCTGTCATTTATCTTGTCTCCGCTCAGCTGTTCCCCCAGGTCCACCACCAGCAGACCCGCAGGAGGCAGACCCGACCGACCTGTCGATCATCCCACCTGAATATCATGACCTAACTCCGGTATTCAGTAAGTCCAAGGCTCTCTCATTACCCCCACATCGACCATACGATTGTGCTATAGATCTCCTACCCGGTGCTCCGTTACCTACAAGCCGTCTTTACAACATTTCCCGACCAGAGAGAGAAACCATGGAGAAATATATTAAAGAATCTCTGGCAGCCGGCATAATCCGCCCTTCCTCCTCTCCTTTGGGAGCAGGATTCTTTTTTGTTGGTAAGAAAGATGGTTCCCTTAGGCCCTGCATCGATTACAGAGGGTTAAATAACATAACAGTTAAGAATAAATATCCCCTTCCTCTGTTATCCTCTGCCTTTGAACCTGTTCATGGGGCAACAGTTTTTTCAAAGCTTGACTTGAGAAATGCTTACCATTTACTCCGTATTAGAAAGGGAGATGAATGGAAGACAGCATTTAAGACACCAATAGGTCACTTTGAGTACTTGGTGATGCCTTTTGGGTTGTCTAATGCTCCAGCCTTTTTCCAGGCCCTCGTAAATGACGTGTTGAGGGATTTTCTAAATGTTTTCGTGTTTGTTTATCTGGATGATATTCTGATCTACTCAAAGTCTCTAGACGATCACAAGCATCATGTTCGCCAGGTCCTGCAACGTCTTTTGGAGAACAAGTTATACATCAAGGCTGAAAAGTGTGAGTTCCACCAATCATCAGTGTCGTTTCTTGGATTCATACTTGGGGGCGGACAGGTGAGACCCACAGAGGAAAAGATTCGAGCGGTATTGGAATGGCCGACTCCTCAAACCCGTAAACAACTCCAGCGCTTCCTGGGTTTTGCCAATTTCTATCGCCGATTCATTCGTAATTACAGTCAAACCGCCCTACCTCTAACTGCTCTCACCTCTACCAAAATTCCATTCAGTTGGACCTCGGAGGCAGAGGCCGCCTTTACTCAACTCAAGAACCTTTTTGCTAATGCTCCCATTCTCATTCAGCCAGACCCGTCCAAACAGTTCATTGTTGAAGTCGACGCCTCGGACACTGGAGTTGGAGCCGTGTTATCCCAGATCTCCCCCCAAGACAACAAGACTCATCCTTGTGCTTTCTTTTCCCGCAGATTATCTCCTCCTGAACGTAACTATGATGTGGGGGATCGAGAGCTTCTGGCCATCAAGTTGGCTCTGGAGGAGTGGCGGCATTGGTTGGAGGGGGCTGAGCATCCGGTGCTGGTCTGGACCGATCACAAGAACCTCTCTTACCTGCAGTCGGCTAAGAGACTTAACCCCCGTCAATCACGTTGGTCACTGTTCTTCTCCAGATTTAACCTCTCCATTTCCTACCGTCCAGGGTCTCGTAATATCAAGCCGGATGCCCTTTCCCGACTCCACTCACCTGAGGATTCCGAGAAGGTTCCCGCCCCTATCCTGCCCCCCAGCTGCACGGTTGCAGTGGTTACCTGGGAGATTGAAGACATTATTAGGCAAGCTCAACTATCTGAACCCACTCCCGACTCGTGCCCACCTACTAAGATTTACGTGCCCACCTCTGTCCGTGCCCGTTTCCTGCAGTGGATTCATGCCTCCAAATTCTCGGGCCACCCAGGTATCAGTCGTACCATTGCCCTTGTCAACCGTAAATTCTGGTGGTCTTCAATCCATAAAGATGTTAAGGAGTATGTCTTAGCCTGTACGATCTGCTCACGTAATAAGGCATCTCACCAACCTCCATCTGGTCTCCTACTGCCGCTACCTATTCCCAAACGCCCGTGGTCTCATATTTCCTTAGACTTTGTCACAGGATTGCCACCCTCTAAGGGGATGACCACCATCTTAACCATTGTAGACCGTTTTTCTAAGGCCTGCCACTTTGTCCCCCTCCGTAAACTGCCCACGGCATTTCAAACGGCCCAGTTGCTTATTAAACACGTTTTCCGCCTGCATGGCATACCTCTAGAGATCTTATCGGACCGAGGACCACAATTCATTTCCCGGGTGTGGAAAAATTTCTGTACTGCACTTCATGCAAGGGTTTCTCTCACTTCTGGTTTCCATCCCCAGACGAATGGCCAAACCGAGAGACTTAATCAGGATTTAGAAACTACTCTCCGCTGCTTCACCTCCTCCAATCCGTCAGATTGGAGTCAGTATCTCCCATGGGTCGAGTACGCCCATAACAGCCTTAGCTCTGCCGCAACTGGTTTATCCCCTTTCGAAGCCTCCATAGGTTATCAACCCCCACTACTTCCGTCCGAAGAGGGAGACATCTCGGTAACCTCAGTCCGCCACCATATCCGTCGTTGCCAGAACATTTGGAAATCCACAATTCACAACCTTAACAGCACAGCCGAACAAAACAAACGACAGGCAGACCGTAAGAGGGTTCCGGCTCCCACCTACACTCCCGGCCAGAAGGTGTGGTTATCATCCCGAGACATTCCTTTAAAGTCAATGTCCAAAAAATTGTCTCCCCGTTTTGTCGGCCCCTGTGAGGTCGAATCCATTATTAATCCCTCCGCTGTTCGCCTCCGTCTGCCAGCCTCCCTCCGAGTTCATCCCACTTTCCACGTTTCTCAGATAAAGCCCGTCCAGACCAGCACGCTCTGCCCTCCTACCGAGCCCCCTCCTCCCCCCCGAGATATTGATGGCCATCCTGCCTACTCTGTCCGCCGGATCGTTGACTCCCGTCGACGAGGTCGTGGTTGGCAATACCTCGTCGATTGGGAGGGCTACGGTCCGGAGGATCGCTCTTGGGTTCCTGGCTCTTTTATTTTAGATCCTTCCCTCATCACGGATTACCGCTCGTCTCTTCCCTCCTCTTCATCTCGGCCGCCAGGTGGCGACCGTTGAGGGGGGGGTACTGTCGTGTTCCGGGGTTCTTTGTTTTCCTTGTGGGAGTCGGCTTGCTGCTTCTCACCATCTAGCCACCAGATGGCGCCAGACTCACCTCTCTCTGGAGTGGTGTGTTGTCATCCTGCGCACCTGTGATCTATCTGCTCGTCAGGCAAGGTGTACAAGAGGAGCTGACTGCCAGTACTTCGATGCCTGAGTGTTAGCCAGTAACGGTACCTCTGAGCCCCCTTGAGCTAGTCTCTGTTTTTCTCCTTGGTGTCTGATCACTTAGTGATTCTCCTTGTTGTCTCCTGCCTTCAGGTGTTTTCCCTGAGACGTCCTGGGTTCCCCTCGTGACGCCGTGGAACATACCCACTGGTAACCCGAGTTTCCAGACTCACCTCCTCCGGCTGATCGCAAGTCCCTCCTGGAGGTTCCGACTGACAGTCGTGCCGCTCCTCTGTCTCTGTCCTGCCTGAACCTACCTGTCCGCCCCCCGACAACACTCCCTCGCCGCCTTCTGGATCTCTGTGGCCAAGCGCTGTTCCTCCTGGATCATAAGGAAACAAGGACCCCGAGCACGGCAGTTATCCCTCCAAACCTACAAACTCCTGTTCAACAAGTAAGATTACTCCAATTAACTGTCATCACTCCCGTCTCCTACACCCTGTGAACTCACCATCTTCTTGCTGTGTTCTTTATAGTGTGCCGACCACTCCGTGAGCCTTTTCCCCCCCTGGATTGACCCGTAATCTGCAGTACATTCAAATATTGCTGTTGTAATAAAATTCACTTACAATATATATTGCTCTCCTGTGTCGTGTTCTGCATGTGGGCTAGAAATATAGACTCATCATGACAAGCTCAACGCTTGGCACAAGATTCAGGGCTACCAAGTTTTATGAAACGGGCAAAAAAGTTTCTGCAAATTTTGTCGGCAGATGGTTGAATGGAAGGACCAAGATACTGTATATGTGACAGCCATTCCGAAACATTGAGAAGCTGGAGGTAGCCAGTTATGATTACTAATTCTTGACCATTTAAATAAAATCAGTAGACACTAGAATTGGAAATGCTTATTACTCTGTGTCCCAAATAAAGCGTTTGGTTTTTTTTTAATAATTTTTTATTTTTTTTCATTTTTATGGTGAAGTAACTGTGCTGGGTTTGCTGTAGTTGCTGTGCAGCAGCAAAGGAGCACTGCTGCTGCTGTGCAGAGCTGCTCCGGTGTTTTAGAATCATGACAACAAACTAGCAAAACGTGAAGAACTTTGCACAGTTTTTCCGCCAAACTAACCGACCGTGTTGAATAAAGCTGTTGGATGCAGGTAATGTTTGCTAAAACAGTGTTTGAGCTCTTGCGTGGTGATTGGGCAAACAATCTGGTGCTGGTTGCCTGAGGCGGAGGTGTGGTAATTAATGATGCCGGTAGGCTGAAGAGAGTCTCACAGCTTGAATTTACGCCTTAGGCTACATGTTTGATTTTTTTAAAAATTGCTTGAAAATATATGCAGCTAATCCTACAAAAGTCTGTTTAAAGTTTCCACAGACCCCGCCCCCAAAACAACTTATTTTCTTCAAAGCTCAGAAGTGAACAAATTTATATAAAAAAAGTTATACTGTTTCCCTAAGAAACAATTTATAGGTGGCAAGACATATAACCCAACAGAAAAGCAAGAATATGTTTTTGTCTTGCTTAAATACCTTAACTGTGTTTCCTTCTAATTTGTTTTCTGATATCATGTTTTAAAGGTGCCACTCTGTGGGATGAAACGACCCTACAACACATGATTATGGAAAATTCCCAGCATAGCAGTGATTTTAAAATCACCTCCTCCGATTCCTTGGACATGAAGTCTAATCTGCTGGATGTGAATGCCTCTCTAAAAGCCAGTTTTCTGGGCGGTCTGATTGAAGTCGGAGGATCTGCAAAGTATCTGAATGACAAGAAGAAATCCCACAATCAAAGCCGCATAACCTTCCAGTACAAAGCCACCACCACTTTCAAGCAGCTGAACATATCGGCTGATGAAATGAAGAAGCAGCTGAAGATTGCTGATGACATGAAGCGTTTGGCCACTCATGTTGTCACTGGTATCCTTTACGGTGCAAATGCATTCTTTGTGTTGGACAGTAACAAGGTGGACACGAAAACCCTTCAGAAGATTGAGGGCAACCTCCAAGCTACTATAAACAAGTTCCCTGGAATAAGTGTGAGTGGAGAAGTTGACATCAAACTGTTTAATGAAGAACAAGCTGTGGCTGATGCATTTTCCTGCACATTCTATGGAGACCTGATTCCAGAAAAAAACCCTACATCATTCCAGGATGCACTGCTGACGTACGTCAATCTCCCAACGCTACTAGGTGCAAAGAAAGAGCACAGTGTTCCACTGAAGGTCTGGTTGATGCCTCTGAAGAATTTTGATCCATCAGCTTCCGAGGTGAAAATGGAACTGAGTACTGGGCTTTTGGGAAAGGCTCAAAATGCCCTGGTAGAGCTTCAGAACTTGAAAATGAGATGCAATGATTGTTTGGCAGACAGCTATCAATTCCCGCAGATTTCCACAATTTTGTTAGGTTTCAAGGAAAACTGCAGCATGTACGAAGGGATGCTTCAAGATCTAATTGCAAAGAAGATTCCAGGCATCAGGGCAGGAAAGGAAGACGAGAATGAGCTGTTGAGATTCTTGGATGAGAAAGAACAGTCTCCGTTCAAATCAGACAAATTAATTAAATGGATGGAAAACATGGAAAGAGAAGCCAATGTGATCAAGTCCTGTGTTGAGGCAATGGACGGAGCAAAGATCCTCCCAAAAGACTCTGACGTTGTTGAGGAGCTTCTGTGCCCCAAAGTAGAGGATGTCCTCTGCTTCGTTTTTACCTCTCTGGAAAAGTCAGATCCTTATCTTCAGAAAATGGCAGAGTACATGGAGACAATGGACATCAAGGCCACAGGGAATGTCAGTCCAGCCACTGAGGACCTGTGGTACTTCTCAGAAGAAGAATTAACAAGAATAAGAGAAAAAGCCGCAGAGATTGGTGAACTTGTGGCAGGTCTGAAGAACGAAGCAAAATACAGATTTGTAGTAACAGCCAAGGAAAACAAGAAATACAAAGGAGCAACCATCTACCACTACAGGAACAACAAACTGATCACGGAAGATTTTAAAAGACCCAATTTTGTTGATGTAGAAAAAATAACAGAAAGAAGAGATCTCCTGTGGTGTAAGTCACTGTTCATTGTTTCAATATTTTTCCCAGACCAATGTAAAATCAAATTTATCTGAGTGTCACAAGTTTTCTCAGAATAGAGCTAGGGATTTATATCTGATATGGCAGAGGAGGAGCGGACTGCCTTACAAAGAGAAGAAAGAGAGGTGGCATTTAACAAAATGTGTAACATATAACAACATAAAAATATATATGACATATATTAGCCTTGTTAGCCTGGTTAGCCTTGTCACGTGACACCTCGAACATTGAACCAAAGTGTTTGGGTCTTGTGACAATGTTGAGCATCCACTTGAATTTGTTGTTATTTAGCAACAGTGTTCATGAAAGCCAAATGGATACTTCACTTCTTGCACTGAAGATTACTTAGGAAATAAATATTTAGATATTGTCCCTGAGCAGATGTGTAAAGTACAAGGTTACACATTAAATAAAAACTCTACAGACCTTTTTTGAAATCGTGACCTTGATCAGGGTATCTGTTTTTCTCCCCCTCAGATGCCAGCAGCCTCAATATGGATCCAGACACAGCACAGCCAAACCTCATTCTCGATGGAACCAAGAGTGTGACACACGGAGACAGGCAGTCATATCCCGATAACCCCTGGAGATTTGACGAAGCCTACCAGCTCATGTTCAAAGAAAGGCTGACGAAGCTCCACTACTGGGAGATGGAACTGAACACTGAAAGAGGTATAGGTACCGCTGTTGGTGTTTCTTACAAAGGAATACACAGGAAAGGAGGTGATAGTAAATGGATTCACTTTGGTCACAATGAAATGAGCTGGTCTTTGGGCTGGAGGTGGAAAAACGAACAACCCATGTTCTTCATAGAGCATAATAATATCTGCACGGACAAACCTATTTCCACGACCGGCTTATCCCGTGTTGGGTTGTATCTGGATTGGCCCGCTGGTTCTTTGTCGTATTATGTAGTCAGAGGTGAAAAAGTGGATCACCTTCACAGTTTCCGTTGCAGTTTCGTTGAGCCAGTTTACCCATGTCTGAAAATGTGGGGAAGAAATGGTTACTTGGCCCTGTGTCTGTAAAGACATTTGGTTCAGTTTGAAACAAAAAAATGGCTTAAACAGAGGTGTGAGTAATGAAAGCAAACGTTTACTAGGTAATTTACTACAATCAATCAATCAATCAATCAATCAGTTCCAGACTTCACATCTCTTTTTATGAGTTTTGATCATAATTTATGTTTGACCCTCATGTTGAAATAGAATAAGAATAACTACTGTTTTCATAGAAACAGTAGTTAGAGTTTTATTTGTCCCTCCTCAGTAGTTTTTTTACTGTCATATTAAAGTGTGACCATTTTAAAAAGGCCTGTTTGACTAAAAGCTGAGAATAAGTAAGTGAAGGTGAGAAAATCTTTTTCTCTCCAGCAGACAGGTTCTGACCTGCAGTCTGTGTAACTGAATGCATTCTCTCCTTGCCATAAAGCAAGTAATAAATCTAAAGAAAGTCATTCTTTTTTGGTGACTTTTCTGTCAGAGAAACATACGATAATGCTTCTTGTAATGAAGTGGATGGAACCCCAGTTTTCAGGTGAGGGGCTTGGCAAGGCCTGGAGTTGCTATCAATAATGGAATTTGTACTGCAGATGTTTTTGAAACGGTTCAGACACCAGTAAAACATTTACCAATTGCCAAATAATGGCTGTTTTTTTGTTTTGTTTTGTTTTTTTGCTCTTGGATTGTTTCTGTAAGCAGTAGATACCCAAATGAAAGGACAAAAACAGGCAAAAAAGAACATTTTGGATAATATGTCTTCTTTATCATTAACTGTACGACTTTAAAATAATTACTTTTTTTGCAAGAAAGGACTTCTTGCATCTTTTTGCTTACAATTGGATGATCTTCATGTTTTAAATGCTTTTTTGTTCACTTATCACATCTATGGGATAGATAACAGTGTACTGTCAAACATAATTGTGACCTTCCATGATTTTATATATGATTGACATTCGAAAAATATATGATATTGTCGTAGTTATAGATTTCATGTTACGATTTTTTTTTTTTTTTTTAGTATTTTACAGCTTTGGTTGGGGTTTATAGTTTTTGTGGTGTTTGGAAAAATATATGATGTTGCCATAGTTATAGATTTCATGTTATGATTTCTTTTTTTTCTTTTTCTTTTACTATTTTACAGCTTTGGTGGGGGTTTAGAGTTTTTGTGGTGTTTGATAGTCAGTTTTTTCCTGTACTTGTGTTATTACTGATTCTTAATGATCGATTAACAGTTATGCTTTCTTTATTCATTTCCTGCCACATAATGTGTATGTTTGACTATTTTTGATTGCTTTTGAAAAAAAGTTATATTATTACTTCATTCATGCTACTGTTCTAATGCTTGTAGTCTAATGTTGGGAAATTTAATAAAAAGAATGCAAATAAACCTCTGGTTTTGTGATGTCTCCGATGAATACAGTGTATTTAATTTTCTTGAAAGGAAAACCTGTGCATATTTTCTCCCAGGTTTAGGTTCTGTCAAGTTATACTCTAGTGCTTTAAGTTAACAAGTCAACCCAAAATGTCAATCCATAGCTATGTCAAAAATTAAACCCACTAGACAAAAAAGGAATTTATAATCGCATCATACTACATCAGAGCTCACTTAGTTCCAGCTTAACATTATACTGCTTAGTACAGATTATAACCTAAATATATGCAATGAAGCTTCAATGACTCAAAATTTTGGCCTCTAATCTTTGTAACATAATGTAGCATAAGATTTAAAGAACTATGTATGCTGGCAGCCCCGTGTTTTTGAGTTGGATGTTTTGCTTACATTGTATATAAATAGCTTTGTGATTTGATTAACAAGTAAAAACGGGGCAAAAAAAAATAATTAAAATCCTAAAACAATGGTCCAGAGCCCTTTCTGTGAAAAGGAAAATCAGAGCATGTAGATTTAATAAAGATTTAATGTGAACAGTATAGTTCGGGTATAGGACAGGTAAATAAGGAACACAAACAGGTAGTTACAGTTAGTAAAATGAACTGGCTAAATTTACTAAACACATGAAGTTCAGTAGCAACAGCTGAATTGAGGTTTGAGGTAAACTATGTTTAAAATAATAATAATAATATTTTAAAAAAAAGGAGAAGTAGAGAGGTGTACTGCTGTGACTTTACCAGATCAGTTGCGCAACACATTCGAAAGAAAAACTCTCTGATTTCCAAATAGGGGACTTTCATGAATTAGTAACTCATTGTGCCGGTTATAAAAGCAGGTGAGACTCCACTGCTGCAGAACTCCACCTGACAGACATCATATGTTAGGTCCTTACAGAAGAGCAATGACCATTAAGGTGAGTTTATGATGTTAACGCAGGACTCTTGAATGTTCCTCATTTGCTTGATTTGAGAAAAGTTCTAACTCTGCAGACTTGTCGTGAATAAGCTGTTCCTCTGCTGCAGCTGTTTCTTCTCCTTCTGGTTCCCGTGGCGACCAGCTCCTCAGCTCTCAGCCTCCCTCTGGACTGCAATGACGTCTACGTCCAAGACACCAGCAGACCCAGCGGAGTTTACACCATCTATCCCATCGGAACCACATCGGCCGTCCAGGTACGCTCAAACCTCCTGGGATGTCAGTAACTAATAATCACATTCTGATTCTTAAAGTTCACATTTTCACTCAATATTGATAGATGATTTTTAATATGTAAACTTTTTTTTTTTTAAACAACAACCCTGATTTAAAAAATATGGCAAACATCAAATTTATGTCACCTGATAGGAATCTATGAGCTCTGATGCTTGGTATCATAATGGGGCTCATTGTTTTTACAGCATTGGCTCAAGAGTCCAGAAGGAGGTCAATCAGGCTTGGTTTCTTTTTGTTCCTTGCGAAAAATCAGAAACCAGAGGCTCAATATGCAGCTGAATCAGTATGCCGGTTCAATCAGCTGCTATGTTTGTGTCTGCAGGTTTACTGCGACATGGACTCTCTGGGAGGAAAGTGGACGGTAGGGATGGTTTCTTCTTGCTGTTTAATTTATTTTTTGCTTTTCATTATTTTAGAAGTTTCAAAAGCTTCCTTTGGAATTCAATTCAAAGTCATCTGTTAAAATATAACTGTAATTGTACGCATTTTGAATCCCTATCTTTTTTTTTTTTAGATAGGGTTCTTACCTGTAGCCGACTGGTTTCATTAAAGGGAAACTATTGGAAATAATTTTGAGTTCACAACAAAAAATGTATCTGTGGTCTCACCATCTACAGTCAGCGTTTACAAGAACCCCAAAGCAAAAACACTTAAGCACAGTTTGAACTCATTGTAGGTGATGTTGTTATTAGCATCCATTTGTGAAATCCAACTCAAAATCCATCAAAGCTCAGCAGGGGGGAAACCTGAGCTGTGCTCAGCTGGATCACCGTTCTCACCTCCCCGCAGGTTTTCCAGAGGAGGATGGACGGCTCCGTGAACTTCTACAGGCCCTGGGATCAGTACAAGTTCGGCTTCGGGAACGCGGCGGGAGAGTACTGGCTCGGTGAGACGTGAAGCCAACGCAGCAGTTATGAAGACTAGAGAGAAACCGTGTAAAAAGTTCCGAGAGATCACTCTCTCCAATGTTTCTGTCGTGTTCAAGGTCTGGAAAATGTCTTCCACCTGACTAAGAGGAGAACAGAGCTGCTGATCGACATGGAGGACTTCGATGGAAACAAGTCGTATGCCTGTTACACCTCGTTCTCCGTGGGCCCACAGTCTGACGGCTACAGACTTCACCTGACTGGATTCACTAACGGAGGGGCAGGTGGGTAAAGACAGACTTTTTTGTTTTGTTTCTGGTAAGATAAATTATTTTATTATTATTATTATTATTATTAGATTTTGTAGTTTTTAAATGTGTCCTGTCCTGCAGTGTGGCACTCAGAATTGTTGTCTAAGTGCCAAGGTGAGGCCGAACCCTACGTACACATGATGCTTCACTTGCTGCATGAAAATTCATTAGAAATCGCTTTGGCTTCATTTCAAGTGTGATGAAAAAATGATTAAACAATGAAATAAAATAAAAAAATAAATAAAAAAGGACACGTTCTTTTAAAATGTTCAGGGATATTCGGAGGAGTTTGTAGAAAGTAACTTTAATAATACAAGTATTAATTTTGTCGTTGCCACATAATTGGCTAATTTACTATTTGTGTGATTGAGCTTGTTAAAAAAAAACATACAACACAAACTTAACATGCAAATGCAGTTTGTTATATTATTGACTTCATTTATTGTTGCAGATGTCATGAGTTCTGTTTGCACCTAAAGCAACAAGCTTTTCCTAATCCTGCTCCCCTCTTGTTTAACACCTGCAGGAAAAAAACCTGGCACTTTATTTATCTATCAACAAGTTTAATATTTTACCATTTATTTCATAAAGAAAAAAAATAAAACATGCTTACTAAACAACTTTTTATTTGCCTGGATTCATAATTGCCTTATCAGAAGAGTATTTCCAAAAGTATTATGTTCTGCTTTTGTTTTACCAAGAAACAAACATTTTTGCAAGATACTTTGTAATTTAAGAAAATAATGTGCTAATGTGACTTTCTGTTTCTTCAGGAGACTCTCTGAGTCACATCAGTGGACAAAAGTTCTCGACATTCGATAAAGATCAGGACACCTGGGTGAACAACTGCGCCCGATCGTTCCTTGCAGGGTTCTGGTACTCCGATTGTCACAGTGCGAACCCAAACGGCGTGTACCTCTGGGGGGCCGACAGCACTCTTTATGCCATCGGAGTGGAGTGGACGTCCTGGAAGGGCAGGGGCTACTCCCTAAAGGCCATCAGCATGAAGATCCGTCCAGCACAGTGAACTGGGATGGGATTTAAGCGTCATCAGAAGTTTCCAGGAACCCAGAAAGGGATCTCCAGCAATTCTGCAGGACGTGATGAAAGAAGCGGGGCGAAAGATTGGACTCAAACAAATACTGGAGAAATGGTCAGAGGCAGTGCAACCGGTCAGAGTCGTCCCACTCAGTCACTGAACTCGGAAGGAACTCAGTAGCGTATCAAATCCCCTGCCTCAGCAAATCCAGTAGTTGTAAAAAGCTGCGGTCTCCCCATTCATCCATCAGATGGCGCTATTGCACCTGTCTGAATTTCTTCTGTGTCTGTCAGTAAAACTACTTTGATTCGTGAGCTAAATAGTAACCTGTTGTTTACTGAAGAAATAGGATCATGTTATCGAATTATTTTTTTTTACATTCTACATGTAGTCCAGATGTGAAAAAATGTGTCGTTACAGCCTAAATTAGAACCTTTCAGTGTCTCTGCCTCTGTAGAATGAAGTGAAGTCATTCCAGTGTAATTATGAAATATTGAGTTTGTGGTTTTAGTTAAAAGTGGACATAACTTTTTTTTTTTTAAGTCTTTTATGGGGACAATTAGTGCACGTGCAGTTATTGTTGAGTGAAGGTGAAGCTGGATGCAAACAGACATGTCAGTGCCTAAATGTAAGCTCCTATAACAAGGACCCATCAAATTTATAAAGGATTTTTCACTTGGTTTTTGCTGCATGAAAAGCTCCAACATTACCAAGAAATCTTAATTTACCATTACACCAGATGAGCAAATAGATCCAAGTAAAATGTGCTGCTTGTACGTCGATGGTCATTTTTTAAAGTGAGGCCGACAGATGGAAGACTTCAGCTCTGAGACGGTACATTTGCCACGTTGGTTACCAAAGGTGCAGCAAAGAGCAGGAAACTACAGTACCTCATGTAGGCTATCAATAGCAAAGACTTGAAAACATCTGCGGTGTTCATTAGGTCAAAAGACAGGAACATGGACTTCCGGTTGGACCGCAAGATGGAGTAGACGCTTTTTCCGAAGCTCCCACCTCGAACATTACTATATTAATTTCAATAAGGCCTCTATATGTGGGTTGTGCTTAACCCCTGCGCCACCACAGCACGCCCCAATGACATTTTTAAAACTTACACGACTGGTGTGACATTATATTTCTGATGTCATTCTTAACTTTGTCAGTTTCGGACCTATAAATGAGAAAACTTCTCTTTGTCGCAAAACATGGATTGGGAGAAAAATTAAAATTCAAAATTCAATTCAAAAATACTTTATTGATCCAAATTACATTATCAGTTTCAGAAAAATAGTTTGCAAAAACATTTGAAAAAAACAAACAGAAAAATATGTTGTTGATTTTAAAAAAAAATCTAATTCTGAATAACATCCAGGTTTTTAAATAATTTTTTCCCTTTTGTTTCTATTAAGTCTTCATATCCAGAGCTGTTTTGGTCAAAAGCTCGTATTTTCAAATAAAACTGAATTCTGCACTAAACCTGAAGCCTCACATCCTTCTTGCTGTGCCAAAAAAAAACCCATACAAAAACCAGCATCTCATCATTCTACCTGCATGTAATTAGAGCCACACAAAGTAATTGGGTGACACGTGTGCTGCCTTACATAACATTTAAACACACAAAAAAACGAGAACCCGTTTTTTTGTGTGGGTTGTTTGTCCTTGAAACAACCCACACAAAAAAACGGGTTCTCGTTTTGTTTGTCCTTGAAACAACCCACTTGTCACTGCTTATAAAAGTTTCAATTTAGAAACTAAACGAGTCAAAAAACAAATAAATAAATCTGTTGCACAAAGACATGGATTCTCCTCTGGGAAATTGAAAACTGTGTAATCCACGAAGGAAAAAGAGCGTTCTCTGGGTAACATTTCTACCCAACCTTTCAGTGAATCAGTTGAAGCTAAGGGTCGAAGGTCAACATCAGGATACTTCTTCAGTGTGACTGGCTTGTGTTAGTTCTTAAGATGTGAATTTTGTATTGATGTAACTACAGATTAATTAACATTTACTAAAACAAATAAATTTCTTTTAATCCTGTTCTCCAGTTTGTGCTTTGATCAGTTATGAAGTTCTATTAAAAATGTGGGCGTTCCTTTAATATATAATGTTTCCAAAAATGATTATGGTAAAAAAAAAAAAAAAGACTTCAGAAATAACAGATTGAAAGAAGAACATTTTATTAAACTCAAGAGTTACAGCAGTGATACATTTTGTGTCGTGGACCATTAATAATAAAAACAACAACAAATAGAAAACAAATCTGCCTTCTAACTATTTATTCTGACATTTTGTTTTGGCTCTTGAATAATCAGAATCTCGTCTCCAGCCAGGCACCAGAAATCTCGCTGTCCGCTTCTCGAGTCATTGATGTTTTGACAGCAGAGTCGAGCTAAGGAAACAGAAGAACAAACTTGAGAAACGCAAAGTCCAACGCACGTTATTAAATGCTGAAACTTTTCTGAGATGTCTCAGCAGCTTCAGTTTCTGCTCACCTACCTGTTACATCCAGAGTTATGGTGTCAGGTGAGGTCCATCTCCCCAGCGGTCGGTCTGCCTCAAACCTGTCACAACGGGGGGGAATTTAATGAGAATTGTTTACTGCACTGTATGTATAAAAGTGTTGTAGCGTTGCTCACTGTAAATCAACTTTTTGCATGTTAAAATTTGTTTCTTTTATTTGCTTATATGATCTAACAGGAAGGAAAACCAAGGTTTCAATTCTTGAATAATTAAGAAAATAATCTCAACTATAGAAAAGTTAAGGTTGTAAAAAATGTATTTAGTACCAACAGATGGTGTGTAAACCTGGGGCCACTGGATCGTCTACCTTTTTTGGCAGGCAGAGTATTTTCGTTTCAGTCCTCAGTCCTCTCTGTCTTCTCTCGCCTGATTGGTCCAGTGATGCTGGGGAATCATCACATGATCAGACACACATTCCTTAATCTCTGTCTAAATCACGGATTATTGAAAGAGATTTTCTGATCAAAGTCATCATCATGTCCTCACCTTTCCCACAAGCTGTTACAACCAGTAGATCAGCAGGTGGAGCAGGTCTTCTGCTTTAATTGTTGGTCAACTCCAGTCATCACATGAGTTCACAGAGAAATGAAATAAAGAGAGAAGATAAAGTTAAGGAGGAAAATATGCATGGACAGCAGACAGTTTCTAACTTTCAGCTCAGCTCTCCGCAGCTATATTTGAAATGATTAGTCATGTTGTGTAGATATAAATGTTCTTACTTTTTTTTGTCAACTGGGTTCTCTTATCTTCCTCCACCTGACTGGTGGTGTTGAAGGTGGAGGATTACAGGCGGAGCTGGTCTTCTGCTTTAATTGTTGGTCAACTCATGTCATGTGACATGAGTTGACCAACCATGAGTTGATGTAGAAATGAAATCCATAGAAAAGACAACAGGGTTAACAAATAGAATATACGTGGCCAGAAGAAAGAACAATTTTGAAATTTGACCTCAATTTCATCCATATTTAAAATGAAAATAAGTTTCTTACTTTTTTTGTCAACTGGGTTCTCTTATCTTCCTCCACCTGACTGGTGGTGCTGAAGGTGGAGGATTACAGGCGGAGGAGATCCAACCTGGGACGATCAGACAATCAGAGATCTGAGAAGTCTGAACCTGGACCAGAGGCTAGTTCGGGTATTTTTTTAATGTCTATTCATCTTTTGTGATTTTGCTGTGTTGCAACACATGAACATGCTGTTAGCCATATAAACTATTTGTTTCATGAGATTAATAGTTTATCTACATAATACTTTACTCCACATGCTCTCCATTTCCTTTCCTCCGATCCTGTTCTCTAGTGTCTCTCTGAATAAAAACTCTTAATTAAATCCTTCAATCATAAATTCTGTCTATGTTCTCCTTTGTCTTCTAATTTCTTATTGCCCTTATGCTTTAGTTTGGTTTCTAATACAACATGTTGTCAGGCAAGCATTCCTTACTTAATGTAAACTTTAACTCTACATGGTTTAACAGTTTCTAAATTACCAATAGTGAATTTCTATTTCTACTTTTATTTAGTAAAGCTGATGGTCCCCACCACCAGCAGGAGGCAAGCAGTATCATGTGGATGTGGAAAAACTTACAAGCAGCGTGAAAAACAAGGGGTCCAGAAGGACAGGAACCACATGGACGACGACGAAAGGATCCAGCGATGAGCAGCTAAAACCTGAAAGATTAAAAACTTGGAGACTGGATTAGTGGAGGAACAGGATAGAACAATTTACTATATCGGAGAGCACAGCGTGAGGAAGAACCGCTATTTCACCCTGAAACATGGGGGAGTTGAGAAGAAATCGCAAAGATGAAGAAAACTCCGGTGCAAGGCGCTACCTAAGGCTTCCTCAGACCTGCCAGGATCCTCACCATCTAAAATGCTACATCTAGCAGCGGGATAAAGAACAGCCCCGGTGCAAGGCGCTGCCTAACGCTTCCACAGGCTTGCTAGAAACCCATTAGCTTTAATTTAAAAAAACAAAAAAACGGAGAAATGATGATGTCCTAATGTGACTTCCCAAATAGGTCTTCAGTTTTTACGGATCCCAATCTAATCAGAATCACTTAAAACGTGGCGAGGTCTAAACCACATGTGTCTGGAACTCTTGCTGTCGTTCCACCAGATGTTGAAGGTGTTGGTTCCTCTTCTATGTCCTTTTCAGTCTCAATCCAGAAACAGAAGTCAGGGGATGACATAGTTGGATTTTCACGGTGTGTTGATGGTGAAAGACTGAAAACACGGGGTGACAAAACGTGATCTTCCCAGTGCGTCAATGGTGAGGAACTGACGTCAGGGGATGAGAGAAAAGGATCCTCATGCATCGTCCCTCGTAAGGGACTGAGGACAGGGGACGACGAAACAGGACGTTTATGCGGCATTTTACAAGAGGGACTGAGGACGGGGGATGACAGACCAGGATCCTCACACGACGTCCTTGGTGAGGGACTGAGGACAGGGGATCACAGAACGGGATCTTCATGGTCTGTCTTTCGGTAGGGAATGAACAGAGGGGTTGACGGAATGGGCTGGTTCTCCCATTCTTTACCATATCTCCATGCCATCCTTCTGCCGATTCTTTGAACGATCTTGTCCCATTCGGGATCATCACTATACTTGGTTGTGTTGGCTGGGAGCTCCTCTTCAGCAACAGTGTCTCTGGTCCTCTTGGCTGGAGGCTCCTCTTCAGCAACACTGTCCCTGGTCTTCTTGGAGGGGAGCACATCTTCAGTTTGATTCTCCCTGATCCTCTTGGCAGAGGGCTCCTGTTCAGCATCGTCACTATTCCTGGTCCTCTTGGCTGGGAGTTTCACTTCAGCAACACTGTCCCTGGTCTTCTTGGCAGAGGGCTCCTGTTCAGCATCGTCACTATTCCTGGTCCTCTTGGCTGGGAGTTTCACTTCAGCAACACTGTCCCTGGTCTTCTTGGCAGGGAGCTCCTTTTCAGCCAGAGTGTCCTTACTCCTCTTGGCTGGGGGCTGCTCTTCAGCATCACTGTCCTTTGTCCTCTTTCCATTTATGCCAGTCACAGATGTCGCATGAGCCACGTCCTCTTTCAAACCTACCTGATCACTAGGCTTTGATGGTGGGTCATCCTCCTTCACATCATCCACCTTCTGTGTAGTGCTCCTGGTGCGGCCGGAAGTTAAAGAAGCCCCGTCCTCTTCCAAACCTACCTGATGATGTTGCGAGGTACCGATAGGTCTGGGGTTCTCTGGACGCAAAATGGGCTCTTCCTGTTTGTCAAGTCCAGATGCGAATTCAAGTGAAGTACAGGGAGCCTTGTCTTCTTGAGGCTTCTGAGCTACCCCAATGTCTTGTTTGTATTTGAAATTTTGGGGAAGAATCTCAAGCAGCTGTGACGCAGCACCTGCACGGTCCACTGTTGAACTACTCTTAGCGGCGCCCCGCTGATCAACCGTCGAATTGTGATGTTTCAATGACAGATGAAGCTTTCCTACAAGGACCTTGACAAAACAAAGTCGGGATTTAAAGTCATCCTGGTCTTCATTATCAGCCTCGTCGTCACTTGAGCTGGTAGTAGAGTTACCACTAGAGCTAGCAGAAGAGCTACAACTGGAGCCGGCAGTACCAGCAGTACCGGCATTACCTACCTCGTCTTCCTCGGCTTCATTTGACCACACCTTACCGTGATCCTTACCATTATCTGGATGTCCCTCCAACATTGGGGATCCATCTGCTGGAAGCGCCATGGTATGGGCTGTGAAGGAAAGAAACAAAGCAAAAAAAGCTACAATTCAGTATCCAGACCTTCACAAAAGTCCAAAGCAATGTTTAGAGACAACACTGAAATACCAACAATACAATAACCCAGGTTTGTGAATGTGTTTGTTTTCCTTGAATATATTTAATGAACAATATTATTGCTATGCCATTGTGTATGATTATACAATAAGGACGGGAATTAAGAGATAAAACAAATATAGCTTATCGTTAGTCACAAAAAACAGCAAAAAATACAATTTTACATAAAAACCATAACAATAAACTCTAAAACTCAATGATCAAACATGTATGGACCATCGTCACTCAGACAAATGAACTTGCAGCTTCACCTTGGTACCAATCAGTCATTAGAGACAACAAATCAAATTTAGACTTATTGGTAATTCACCCCTAACCATAAACTCTTAAACATTTGGAAACATAAATTAAAGAGCTATAAAGTGTGTTTAGGATGTCTTAATAGCTAATGAAACACCTGTAATCTAATATTATTCCATTAGTGTGAATAAAATAAAACTGCAACAAGTTACTCAGTTTACCCTTATATAACAACCCATCCTCACAAATCTTTGATGCTGAGGTACAATTTATCATTCTTAACAATAGCCAGGGATAAGATATGTGACCCATTCATAATTATTACACTTAAATCACTGCTTACACAATTTTAATATTTAAAAGTATCAAAGCTTAAAAATATATGTTTCCAATAGCATTTGTAAATTACCAAAATGTTAATTGTAGTAAATCAAATGAAATTCCTTTGAGCTCCACAATTTTTCACAATCACAAAGGCAGCTAGTCTGACACCCCATCAGTACTACCTTCATACTCCCACATATAGCCAACAGCAGAAATGTACACCTGTAAAATTAATTAAGTTTAAAGATTGGGGATCTAAATAAACAGGCCGACATAAGTAGCCCTTCCTCCGTTTCCAGGGGCACCCTCCTACAAAAATAATATTGTTTATTTTTTTAGAAATCCATATCCAGTGTTAAAATGGCCATTATATTTTGTCTGGAGATAAGCCAGACAAAATAATTAAAATAATAATCTGCATCCCTTATGTGTGCATGATGCCTCAAAGTCTTATTATCACATGTTAATATTACTCCAAATGGGTCAGTTATGGTTGAAAGTAGTGTTATGAAATTCATTACATCAGTCTGAAGATCATGGCTGCACACAACCCAGCAAGAAACTCAGATGAATGTTCACACAATTATTTTTCTCCAAATGCTTCTTTCAATATTACCATCTCCATGGAGACAAAAACATCAACAAAATGTATTCTCTAAAAGTAATCCTCTCAAACTACAATAAAATGTTTTCCAATCACCACACCACTATTAATATTGCCGACTCTTTCTGAAAACGTAATCAGCGTGACAATATATTACAGCTCCAAATATGCAAATGACCAACACAGCATTTCATAAACAACTAATTATTCAAAACTCCTCTTTCTTAGAAAAATAAAACTAAACAATAATAAGTTTAAATCTAAACTACTTAGAAATAGTTCAGGAGAAATATATATCTAAAAACCTTTCTAATATTCAAGCATTAAGGTTTTATTTCAAGCAACGTATCCAAGGAGACCAAATGTGTTTTTGAGGCCTTTTCTGAAACCTGGTCCAGGCACTGACTTCTTATTCCAAAGATCTGAATAAATCAAAACCGATCTTCTAAAACCAGAAGTAACTTTTTAAACCAGATAAGCAGTGTTAAACCCCCACATTCTCACCAAAAATGTTAAGTAACGAATTAATCACAACCTGATTCACTGAAACCGAGATCAATGTTTTTCTAATGAATTTTAACATTCACTGTTAACATTCAACTAACTTCTGAAAATGATACGTCACTAAAATGCAATGGAGCAAAACACTGTTTTTCCTGGTCTTAAGTAATTACAATAAACTAAATGATTAAGTTACTTTGTGAAATCAACAGGCACACATTGATTGTTCTTTAAATACTTTTTCTAAGAATAAAGCTGTGTGTTATTGTTTAATCAATGTATCCATGGAGACGACAAACATTTTTCAAAAAGCTGGTTCCAAACCTTCTTTCAAACCAAAACAACTCCAGTCAGCATTACTGACATTTTCCAGAATTTCAAATAACTAGCATATAAATCACAAAACAAATTCAATTAACTCACAAATACGTTGCACCCCAAAAATGCTAATTATATTTTCCTAGACAGAGTTGTAGTTTCCAAAAATGAACATCAAAGCTGACTTTAACCAACTCAAATAATGTTTTGTTTCTTTTAAAATCAGTTCACCATGTAATAAAACTAAACGGATATATTAAAGTCTATCATTAGATAGTCTATCATTAAATATTAAGTTTGAAAAGTGTTTCTTAATATTTTATTGAAGTCATTTTAAATAATGTTACCAACGTATCCATGGAAACTAAATATGTTTTTCTGGGCTTTTTTTTAAAAAATGAAAAAGAACCATCCAGTTTACCAAAAATTGGACACAAAAGTCATCAAAACTGATTTTTTACAAAGAAATCATTATTTTGTTTGTTAAAATCAAACACACACACACTTATTACTGGGGCGACAGTGGTAGGAGTTTGCCCTGCAATGGTCCGCCTCTGTCGTTGTGTCCTTGAGCAAGACACTTCTCCCACCTTTAGCTGGAGTTTATTGTTGGCATGACATAACATCGGTGGGTACAATCCATTAGCTTATTATCTTCAGTGTGTGAACGTGTGCATGAATGGAAATTTTATGTAAAGCGTCTTCGAGTGTCCTAATAAGCCGCTAGTCTGATGTGATTACCATGGAAACCACGTGTGTTTGTCCGGGCATTTTTCAAAAAATTGGACAGAAATCTTAACATTTGTTTTTTTTTCAAACAAGCATAACAGTTTTCTCAAACACCAGTGTTAATATCCCAGACATTTATCCACAAATGTCAATAAGCTAACACATAAGTCACAAAACTATTTAAATTAACTCACAAATTTGTTTCACACCACAAATGCAAGAGACCTATTAAAGCTATATATTTCAAAAAAGTCATCAAAATTTCAAAGAATTGGACACCAAAGTCATCAAACCTGATACTCTTAGATTAAATATCACCATTGTTGTTTTTTCAAATCAATTCATGTTTCCTGGCAAAAAAAATTATAATACAAATCAGATCAACATGTCCCTTTCTTGAAAGAAATAATTAAATTAAACAATTAAAATATAGGCTATTATAAAAGTAAATTCTATTTTTTTGAATGTTTTTTCAAAAATAATATTAAATATTTAACGTATTTCATTTATCGTATCCATGTAAACGGAATGTTTATCATGGCATTTTTCAAAAAATAACGGTCAAAAACCAAGATCATTTTCGAGACATTTAATTTAACTAATTTGACTATAATTAAGTAAAATACATATATTTATTGACTCACTACACCACAGTTTAACATTCCTGACATTTCCAGCGAAATTCAGTTCAGAAAAAGGCTCATTAGTTAAGAACGATCTATGCTAGCAAAGAATGCTACTTGTCTTTTTTTTCTACAGAAGTCAGTATTTCTTTAAAACACACACAAACACAAAATAAACTAAACAAGTCACTAATATCTTAGTAATAATTTGCTTTCGTTTATTAAAAATAATAGAAGAATGATTTTAACCTTCCAGCTGGTCACCCTGTTGGTCCTCCTCCTCCTTCTTCTTCTTCTTCTGGTCAGGAACCGTCTGTCGCAGGTTTGTTATCCACGGGCTTCTTCAGCAAGTGCGTATTTCAGCAAGTGCTTCTTTAGCAAGTTTTGCACAGCAGACTTTTCAACAAGCTCAAACCTTCCGAGGCTGTAAAGGCTCCTTCAGGCGTCTCTCTCAAAAGTCCCGTCGCAAAGGGGAAAGAACTCAGAAGGTCAGCGTCATTTATAGGCTTGAGGACGCTAACGTCGTTTCCATGACATTCATTGACGAACGCACGCACTGGCGCGTGAGAGAACTTGGACCACAAATAACGCAGATAATACAAGTATCGCGTTGTCTTGTTTATCACTCCGTATGCTGCCACCTACTGGCCAACTAGTGTAATGACTTAAATTTTTTTTTTTCTTTTTTTTTCTCCGAAGAGTTTTTGCTGCGCTAGTGGCTCGTATTTTTTCTACAGTAGGCAGACAGGAAGGAGGGGGAGGAGAGGGGGGAAGACATGCAGCAAAGGTCGTCGGACCGGGAGTCGAACCCGCGAAGTCCGCGCCGAGGACTAAAGCCTCCAAGCGTGGGGCGTGCTAACCCCCTGCGCCACCACAGCACGCCCCTTTTTTTATTATTTTTTTAAAGATTTTATTGGCTATAGTGACCTTTATTTGACAGAGAATTGATAGGAAAGAGGGTAATGAGAGAAGGGGGAAGACATGCGGCAAAGGTCGCCAGGCAGGGAATCGAACCTGCGACAGCCGCGTCGACGACTAAGGCCTCTATATGTGGGTTGTGCTTAACCCCTGCACCACCACAGCACGCCCCAATGACATTTTTAAAACTTACACGACTGGTGTGACATTATATTTCTGATGTCATTCTTAACTATGTCAGTTTCGGACCTATAAATGAGAAAACTTCTCTCTGTCGCAAAACATGGATTGGAAGAAAAATTCAATTCAAAAATACTTTATTGATCCAAATTACATAATCAGCTTCAGAAAAATACTTTGCAAAAACATTTGAAACAAACAAACAAAAAAACAGAAAAATATGTTAATTTAAAAAAAAATCTAATTCTGAATAACATCCAGGTTTTTAAATAATTTTTTCCCTTTTGTTTCTATTTAGCCTTCATATCCAGAGCTGTTTTGGTCAAAAGCTCGTATTTTCAAATAAAACTGAATTCTGCACTAAACCTGAAGCCTCACATCCTTCTTGCTGTGGCAAAAAAAAAACCCATACAAAAACCAGCATCTCATCGTTCTACCTGCATGTAATTAGAGCCACACAAAGTAATTGGGTGACACATGTGTGCTGCCTTACATAACATTTAAACACACAAAAAAACGAGTTCTCGTTTCTGCAATACGACAGACACAAAAAACGAGTTCTCGTTTTTTTGTGTGGGTTGTTTGTCCTTGAAACAACCCACACAAAAAAACGAGAACTCGTTTTGTTTGTCCTTGAAACAACCCACTTGTCACTGCTTATAAAAGTTTCAATTTAGAAACTAAACGAGTCAAAAAACAAATAAATAAATCTGTTGCATAAAGATATGGATTTTCCTCTGGGAAATTGAAAACTGTGTAATCCACGAAGGAAAAAGAGCGTTCTCTGGGTAACATTTCTACCCAACCTTTCAGTGAATCAGTTGAAGCTAAGGGTCGAAGGTCAACATCAGGATACTTCTTCAGTGTGACTGGCTTGTGTTAGTTCTTAAGGTGTGAATTTTGTATTGACGTAACTACAAATTAATTAACACTTACTAAAAAAAATAAATTTCTTTTAATCCTGTTCTCCAGTTTGTGCTTTGATCAGTTATGAAGTTCTATTAAAAATGTGGGCGTTCCTTTAATATATAATGTTTCCACAAATGATTATGGTAAAAAAAAAAAGACTTCAGAAATAACAGATTGAAAGAAGAACATTTAATTAAACTCAAGAGTTACAGCAGTGATACATTTTGTGTCGTGGAGCATTAATAATAAAAACAACAACAAATAGAAAACAAATCTGCCTTCTAACTATTTATTCTGACATTTTGTTTTGGCTCTTGAATAATCAGAATCTCGTCTCCAGCCAGGCACCAGAAATCTCGCTGTCCGCTTCTCCAGTCATTGATGTTTTGACAGCAGAGTCCAGCTAAGGAAACAGAAGAACAAACTTGAGAAACGCAAAGTCCAACGCACGTTATTAAATGCTGAAACTTTTCTGAGATGTCTCAGCAGCTTCAGTTTCTGCTCACCTACCTGTTACATCCAGAGTTATGGTGTCAGGTGAGGTCCATCTCCCCAGCGGTCGGTCTGCCTCAAACCTGTCACAACGGGGGGGAATTTAATGAGAATTGTTTACTGCACTGTATGTATAAAAGTGTTTTAGCGTTGCTCACTGTAAATCAACTTTTTGCACATTAAAATGTGTTTCTTTTATTTGCTTATATGATCTAACAGGAAGGAAAACCAAGGTTTCAATTCTTGAATAATTAAGAAAATAATCTCAACTATAGAAAAGTTAAGGTTGTAAAAAATGTATTTAGTACCAACAGATGGTGTGTAAACCTGGGGCCACTGGATCGTCTACCTTTTTTGGCAGGCAGAGTATTTTCGTTTCAGTCCTCAGTCCTCTCTGTCTTCTCTCGCCTGATTGGTCCAGTGATGCTGGGGAATCATCACATGATCAGACACACATTCCTTAATCTCTGTCTAAATCACGGATTATTGAAAGAGATTTTCTGATCAAAGTCATCATCATGTCCTCACCTTTCCCACAAGCTGTTACAACCAGTAGATCAGCAGGTGGAGCAGGTCTTCTGCTTTAATTGTTGGTCAACTCCAGTCATCACATGAGTTCACAGAGAAATGAAATAAAGAGAGAAGATAAAGTGAAGGAGGAAAATATGCATGGACAGCAGACAGTTTCTAACTTTCAGCTCAGCTCTCCGCAGCTATATTTGAAATGATTAATCATGTTGTGTAGATATAAATGTTCTTACTTTTTTTTTGTCAACTGGGTTCTCTTATCTTCCTCCACCTGACTGGTGGTGTTGAAGGTGGAGGATTACAGGCGGAGCTGGTCTTCTGCTTTAATTGTTGGTCAACTCATGTCATGTGACATGAGTTGATGTAGAAATGAAATCCAGAGAAAAGACAACAGGGTTAACAAATAGAATATACGTGGACAGAAGGAAGAACAATTTTGAAATTTGACCTCAATTTCATCCATATTTAAAATGAAAATAAGTTTCTTACTTTTTTTGTCAACTGGGTTCTCTTATCTTCCTCCACCTGACTGGTGGTGCTGAAGGTGGAGGATTACAGGCGGAGGAGATCCAACCTGGGACGATCAGACAATCAGAGATCTGAGAAGTCTGAACCTGGACCAGAGACTAGTTCGGGTATTTTTTTAATGTCTATTCATCTTTTCTGATTTTGCTGTGTTGCAACACATGAACATGCTGTTAGCCATATAAACTATTTGTTTCATGAGATTAATAGTTTATCTACATAATACTTTACTCCACATGCTCTCCATTTCCTTTCCTCCGATCCTGTTCTCTAGTGTCTCTCTGAATAAAAACTCTTAATTAAATCCTTCAATCATAAATTCTGTCTATGTTCTCCTTTGTCTTCTAATTTCTTATTGCCCTTATGCTTTAATTTGGTTTCTAATACAACGTATTGTCAGGCAAGCATTCCTTACTTAATGTAAACTTTAACTCTACATGGTTGAACAGTTTCTAAATTACTAATAGTGAATTTCTATTTCTACTTTTATTTAGTAAAGATGATGGTCCCCACCACCAGCAGGAGGCAAGCAGTATCATGTGGATGTGGAAAAACCTACGAGCAGCGTGAAAAACAAGGGGTCCAGAAGGACAGGAACCACATGGACGACGACGAAAGGATCCAGCGATGAGCAGCTAAAACCTGAAAGATTAAAAACTTGGAGACTGGATTAGTGTAGGAACAGGATAGAACAATTTACTATATCGGAGAGCAAAGCGTGAGGAAGAACCGCTATTTCACCCTGAAACATGGGGGAGTTGAGAAGAAATCGCAAAGATGAAGAAAACTCCGGTGCAAGGCGCTACCTAAGGCTTCCTCAGACCTGCCAGGATCCTCACCATCTAAAATGCTACATCTAGCAGCGGGATAAAGAACAGCCCCGGTGCAAGGCGCTGCCTAACGCTTCCACAGGCTTGCTAGAAACCCATTGGCTTTAATTTAAAAAAACAAAAAAACGGAGAAATGATGATGTCCTAATGTGACTTCCCAAATAGGTCTTCAGTTTTTACGGATCCCAATCTAATCAGAGTCACTTAAAACGTGGCGAGGTCTAAACCACATGTGTCTGGAACTCTTGCTGTCGTTCCACCAGATGTTGAAGGTGTTGGTTCCTCTTCTATGTCCTTTTCAGTCTCAATCCAGAAACGGAAGTCAGGGGATGACATAGTTGGATTTTCACGGTGTGTTGATGGTGAAAGACTGAAAACACGGGGTGACAAAACGTGATCTTCACAGTGCGTCAATGGTGAGGAACTGACGTCAGGGGATGAGAGAAAAGGATCCTCATGCATCGTCCCTCGTAAGGGACTGAGGACAGGGGACGACGAAACAGGACGTTTATGCGGCATTTTACAAGAGGGACTGAGGACGGGGGATGACAGACCAGTATCCTCACACGATGTCCTTGGTGAGGGACTGAGGACAGGGGATAACAAAACAGGAAGTTTACACGCCATTCTATACGAGGGACTGAGGACAGGGGATGACAGACCAGGATCCTCACACGACGTCCTTGGTGAGGGACTGAGGACAGGGGCTCACAGAACGGGATCTTCATGGTCTGTCTTTCGGTAGGGAATGAACAGAGGGGTTGACGGAATGGGCTGGTTCTCCCATTCTTTACCATATCTCCATGCCATCCTTCTGCCGATTCTTTGAACGATCTCGTCCCATTCGGGATCATCACTATACTTGGTTGTGTTGGCTGGGAGCTCCTCTTCAGCAACAGTGTCTCTGGTCCTCTTGGCTGGAGGCTCCTCTTCAGCAACACTGTCCCTGGTCTTCTTAGAGGGGAGCACATCTTCAGTTTGATTCTCCCTGATCCTCTTGGCAGAGGGCTCCTGTTCAGCATCGTCACTATTCCTGGTCCTCTTGGCTGGGAGTTTCACTTCAGCAACACTGTCCCTGGTCTTCTTGGCAGGGAGCTCCTTTTCAGCAAGAGTGTCCTTACTCCTCTTGGCTGGGGGCTGCTCTTCAGCATCACTGTCCTTTGTCCTCTTTCCGTTTATGCCAGTCACAGATGTCGCATGAGCCACGTCCTCTTTCAAACCTACCTGATCACTAGGCTTTGATGGTGGGTCATCCTCCTTCGCATCATCCACCTTCTTTGGAATTCTAATGGCGCGGCAAAAAGTCACTAAATTTCTCCAACCTGCCAGCGGTTGTGGCGAGGCACTGATAGAACTGGAGTCCTCTGGACGCAAAATGGGCTCTTCTGGTTTGTCAAGTTCAGATGTGACTTCAAAGCTGGAAGGAAGCGCTGTACCAAAACTAGGCTTTGATGGTGGGTCATCCTCCTTCACATCATCCACCTTCTGTGTAGTGCTCCTGGTGCGGCCGGAAGTCAAAGAAGCCCCGTCCTCTTCCAAACCTACCTGATGATGTTGCGAGGTACCGATAGGTCTGGGGTTCTCTGGACGCAAAATGGGCTCTTCCTGTTTGTCAAGTCCAGATGCGAATTCAAGTGAAGTACAGGGAGCCTTGTCTTCTTGAGGCTTCTGAGCTACCCCAATGTCTTGTTTGTATTTGAAATTTTGGGGAAGAATCTCAAGCAGCTGTGACGCAGCACCTGCACGGTCCACTGTTGAACTACTCTTAGCGGCGCCCCGCTGATCAACCGTCGAATTGTGATGTTTCAATGACAGATGAAGCTTTCCTACAAGGACCTTGACAAAACAAAGTCGGGATTTAAAGTCATCCTGGTCTTCATTATCAGCCTCGTCGTCACTTGAGCTGGTAGTAGAGTTACCACTAGAGCTAGCAGAAGAGCTACAACTGGAGCCGGCAGTACCGGCATTACCTACCTCGTCTTCCTCGGCTTCATTTGACCACACCTTACCGTGATCCTTACCATTATCTGGATGTCCCTCCAACATTGGGGATCCATCTGCTGGAAGCGCCATGGTATGGGCTGTGAAGGAAAGAAACAAAGCAAAAAAAGCTACAATTCAGTATCCAGACCTTCACAAAAGTCCAAAGCAATGTTTAGAGACAACACTGAAATACCAACAATACAATAACCCAGGTTTGTGAATGTGTTTGTTTTTCTTGAATATATTTAATGAACAATATTATTGCTATGCCATTGTGTATGATTATACAATAAGGACGGGAATTAAGAGATAAAACAAATATAGCTTATCGTTAGTCACAAAAAACAGCAAAAAATACAATTTTACATAAAAACCACAACAATAAACTCTAAAACTCAATGATCAAACATGTATGGACCATCGTCACTCAGACAAATGAACTTGCAGCTTCACCTTGGTACCAATCAATCATTAGAGACAACAAATCAAATTTAGACTTATTGGTAATTCACCCCTAACCATAAACTCTTAAACATTTGGAAACATAAATTAAAGAGCTATAAAGTGTGTTTAGGATGTCTTAATAGCTAATGAAACACCTGTAATCTAATATTATTCCATTAGTGTGAATAAAATAAAACTGCAACAAGTTACTCAGTTTACCCTTATATAACAACCCATCCTCACAAATCTTTGATGCTGAGGTACAATTTATCATTCTTAACAATAGCCAGGGATAAGATATGTGACCCATTCATAATTATTACACTTAAATCACTGCTTACACAATTTTAATATTTAAAAGTATCAAAGTTTAAAAATATATGTTTCCAATAGCATTTGTAAATTACCAAAATGTTAATTGTAGTAAATCAAACGAAATTCCTTTGAGCTCCACAATTTTTCACAATCACAAAGGCAGCTAGTCTGACACCCCATCAGTACTACCTTCATACTCCCACATATAGCCAACAGCAGAAATGTACACCTGTAAAATTAATTAAGTTTAAAGATTGGGGATCTAAATAATCAGGCCGACATAAGTAGCCCTTCCTCCGTTTCAAGGGGCACCCTCCTACAAAAATAATATTGTTTATTTTTTTAGAAATCCATATCCAGTGTTAAAATGGCCAT
The DNA here is from genome assembly GCF_003331165.1 of Xiphophorus hellerii. Lineage (NCBI taxonomy): Eukaryota > Metazoa > Chordata > Actinopteri > Cyprinodontiformes > Poeciliidae > Xiphophorus > Xiphophorus hellerii. Next base: position 17,143,379 of record NC_045681.1, read on the forward strand.
TATATTTTGTCTGGAGATAAGCCAGACAAAATAATTAAAATAATAATCTGCATCCCTTATGTGTGCATGATGCCTCAAAGTCTTATTATCACATGTTAATATTACTCCAAATGGGTCAGTTATGGTTGAAAGTAGTGTTATGAAATTCATTACATCAGTCTGAAGATCATGGCTGCACACAACCCAGCAAGAAACTCAGATGAATGTTCACACAATTATTTTTCTCCAAATGCTTCTTTCAATATTGCCATCTCCATGGAGACAAAAACATCAACAAAATGGATTCTCTAAAAGTAATCCTCTCAAACTACAATAAAATGTTTTCCAATCACTATTAATATTGCCGACTCTTTCTGAAAACGTAATCAGCGTGACAATATATTACAGCTCCAAATATGCAAATGACCAACACAGCATTTCATAAACAACTAATTATTCAAAACTCCTCTTTCTTAGAAAAATAAAACTAAACAATAATAAGTTTAAATCTAAACTACTTAGAAATAGTTCAGGAGAAATATATATCTAAAAACTTTTCTAATATTCAAGTATTAAAGTTTTATTTCAAGCAACGTATCCAAGGAGACCAAATGTGTTTTTGAGGCCTTTTCTGAAACCTGGTCCAGGCACTGACTTCTTATTCCAAAGATCTGAATAAATCAAAACCGATCTTCTAAAACCAGAAGTAACTTTTTAAACCAGATAAGCAGTGTTAAACCCCCACATTCTCACCAAAAATGTTAAGTAACGAATTAATCACAACCTGATTCACTGAAACCGAGATCAATGTTTTTCTAATGAATTTTAACATTCACTGTTAACATTCAACTAACTTCTGAAAATGATACGTCACTAAAATGCAATGGAGCAAAACACTGTTTTTCCTGGTCTTAAGTAATTACAATAAACTAAATAATTTAGTTACTTTGTGAAAAGAACAGGCACACATTGATTGTTCTTTAAAGACGTTTTCTAAGAATAAAGCTGTGTGTTATTGTTTAATCAATGTATCCATGGAGACGACAAACATTTTTCAAAAAGCTGGTTCCAAACCTTCTTTCAAACCAAAACAACTCCAGTCAGCATTACTGACATTTTCCAGAATTTCAAATAACTAGCATATAAATCACAAAACAAATTCAATTAACTCACAAATACGCTGCACCCCAAAAATGCTAATTATATTTTCCTAGACAGAGTTGTAGTTTCCAAAAATGAACATCAAAGCTGACTTTAACCAACTCAAATAATGTTTTGTTTCTTTTAAAATCAGTTCACCATGTAATAAAACTAAACGGATATATTAAAGTCTATCATTAGATACTAGGAGGCACAAGTTTGAAAAGTGTTTCTTAATTTTTTATTGAAGTCATTTTAAATAATGTCACCAATGTATCCATGGAAACTAAATATGTTTTTCTGGGCTTTTTTTAAAAAACTGAAAAAGAACCATCCAGTTTACCAAAAATTGGACACCAAAGTCATCAAAACTGATTTTTTTTACAAAGAAATCATTATTTTGTTTGTTAAAATCAAACACACACACACACTTATAATGCTTATTACTGGGGCGACAGTGGTAGGAGTTTGCCCTGCAATGGTCCGCCTCTGTCGTTGTGTCCTTGAGCAAGACACTTCTCCCAACTTTAGCTGGAGTTTATTGTTGGCATGACATAACATCGGTGGGTACAATCCATTAGCTTATTATCTTCAGTGTGTGAACGTGTGCATGAATGGAAATTTTATGCAAAGCGTCTTCGAGTGTCCTAATAAGCCGCTAGTCTGATGTGATTACCATGGAAACCACGTGTGTTTGTCCGGGCATTTTTCAAAAAATTGGACAGAAATCTTAACATTTGTTTTTTTTTCCCAAACAAGCATAACAGTTTTCTCAAACACCAGTGTTAATATCCCAGACATTTATCCACAAATGTCAATAAGCTATAATAATGCTTTTTCAAAAATAATATTAAATACTTAACATATTTCATTTATCGTATCCATGGAAACGGAGTGTTTATCATGGAATTTTTCAAAAAATAACGGTCAAAAACCAAGGTCATTTTTCAGACATTTGACGTTAATTTAACTAATTTGACTATAATTAAGTAAAATACATATATTTATTGACTCACTACACCACAGTTTAACATTCCTAACATTTCCAGCGAAATTCAGTTCAGAAAAAGGCTCATTAGTTAAGAACGATCTATGCTAGCAAAGAATGCTACTTGTCTTTTTTTTCTACAGCAGTCAGTATTTCTTTAAAACACACACAAACACAAAATAAACTAAACAAGTCACTAATATCTTAGTAATAATTTGCTTTCGTTTATTAAAAATAATAGAAGAATAATTTTAACCTTCCAGCTGGTCACCCTGTTGGTCCTTCTTCTTCTTCTGGTCAGGAACCGTCTGTCGCAGGTTTGTTATCCACGGGTTTCTTCAGCAAGTGCGTATTTCAGCAAGTGCTTCTTTAACAAGTTTTGCACAGCAGACTTTTCAACAAGCTCAAACCTTCCGAGGCTGTAAAGGCTCCTTCAGGCGTCTCTCTCAAAAGTCCCGTCGCAAAGGGGAAAGAACTCAGAAGGTCAGCGTCATTTATAGGCTTGAGGACGCTAACGTCGTTTCCATGACATTCATTGACGAACGCACGCACTGGCGCGTGAGAGAACTTGGACCACAAATAACGCAGATAACACAAGTATCGCGTTATCTTGTTTATCACTCCGTATGCTGTCACCTACTGGCCAACTAGTGTAATGTAGTGATGGGATTTTCGGCTCCTTTTCGAGATGCGGCTCTAATGGCTCTTCTTACTGTGGAGAGCCGGTGTTATGCCGAGAAATGCATGCCTGCCGGCTCTTTCGGCTCCCAAACGGCTCCCCATATATATTTTTTACATTATTAATTAATTAATTTAAACCTAATTTTATAATATTTTGTTTGATTATTGACATTGTTAAGCACTTATGATGAGTAAAAATGTCGCATAACAATGCTATAGCAATACCGATGCGTGTGATGTCTGCATGTGCCTGTGCAGGTTGTTTGTCGAGCCTGCACGATAGGAAATGCTGACTTTGCACAGTCTGCACTCTGCCCTGGAGCTTGATGTAGCATTAAAATGAGTCCAAATCTTGCTCCGTTTTCTGTCACTCATTTATTTTCACCTATTCAGTTCTCACACTGACTCCCCTTCTTTCTGTGCTTCTTGACCGCTGAGTGAGTGTCTGTACATAAACACCTGCCGACGAACGCTATACAGCTTGGCCAATTGCCTGCCGTTTCACAAAAAAAGTGGAGATAAACTTTTTTTTCAGTGTTTTCCCGCCACATTATTAATTGAAACTATGTGTGATTGGTCAGATGTGTGGAGCACACGCTTGACATGAGGGCAGTGGACCGACCGAGGGAAAAAAAACTCTCCGCTCTAGCACTGGCAGAAGAGCAAAACACGCAAGGAGAGGGAGAAGGGGGAGGAGAGACAGCGAGGCACGCAGGACAAAAAAAAATGATGTGGGGAAAAACTATCGGCTCTGGCACTTGCAGAGCACAAGCACAACTACAGGGAGGCGGAGAGACAGCGATATACTGTAGAAAAAAACCCGGCTCCCAAATAGGATCCTAAAACGGCTCCCATTGTCGAGCCGGTTCCAATCGTTCACTTCAAAGAGCCGGCTCTTAGAGCCGGATCGTTCACGACCGACACATCACTAGTGTAATGACTTTTTTTTTTTTTAAAGATTTTATTGGCTCGGGGGCTTCCGGTTGGACCCAAGATGGAGTAGACGCTTTTTCCGAAGCTCCCACCTCGAACATTACTATATTAATATTCACTTCGTGTCTGTTAATCCAATAGTAACTATAAGGTTACACTGGAACCCCGACCAGTTAGTCAAACGATGACCAGCAGAACAAAAAAAGAAGAGCAGAAAAAAGACGAGGGAAACATAATGGCGGTGCTAACGGCTACGCTAGCCGAGCACAAGAAATCCGTCTCAGCGGAGTTCAATGTGGCGTTTACTAAACTCGAAACAAAACTGGAGCGCTTTGAATCTACCATTGCCACCCACCACCAGCGTATTTCATCACTGGAGAATGTGGCCACTACCATGAGCGATGACATACAGGCAATTCAAGCTGAGCTAGCTACTGTGACCGGAGAGAACAACAGGCTGAAAGCTAAGCTAATTGACTTGGAAAGTAGGAGCCGCCGCAACAACGCCAGGTTGGTGGAACTCCCTGAAGGCATAGAAGGATCGCATTCGAAACCTTTTTTTCCCCCAACTACTTCTGGAGGTCTTCGGGGAAGATGTGTTGGAAAAAGGCTCCAGAGCTGGATCGAACACACCGGATGCTAACGGCGAAACCGGGCCCCGGTGAGAAACCCAGAGCCGTAATCGTGTGTTTCCACAACTATCTAATCAGGGAGCTCCTTACACGCAAAGCCAGAGAGTTACGAGGCAAGTTGAAATACAAAGGTACCCCGTTTCACATTTTTGAAGATTACTGCCCAGAGGTCTTACAGCAGCGCTCAGCTTACCGCGGGATCATGAAAGAACTGTATGATCCAGGGCTCAAGCCTGCTTTGCGCTACCCAGCCAAACTATTCATCGTGACCGAGTCGAAGGTTCCTGGCTTCACCTGAGGACGCCAAGCGCTATATTGGCTCTACTCATCCACCCAACTCTAGCCCGCCAGGGGAATAATTGTTAGCTGGATCTGAGCCTGTTTTTTTTTTCTTTTTTTTCTCTGTGGTATTAATCTAGCCACTTGCAGAACTCAGACGATTCTTCATAGCTTGTTTGATGCAAAGCTGTCTCTAAAAATTCTATACTTTATTATTATTACTATTCCGAACAACCTATACAATTAAAATTAACCCTGGACCTGATTACTTTTATATACACTGGGCTGTAATGCCAGTCTGGCAGATGGAAGACTCCAGCTCTGAGACGGTACATTTGCCATGTTGGTTACCAAAGGTGCAGCAAGAGCAGGAAACTATCTCAGTGTATCAATAGCAAATACTTGAAAACATCTGCGGTGTTCCTTAGGTCAAAAGACAGGAACATATACTGTGTTCCTTATGGGACAATTCAATTAGTTTTTCTCTTGTTGAGTGATTCCCTTATGTATGATCCCCAACTGGGCCCATGGAAAGTTTGACTTATTGGCATATACTCCTAATTAGTCACACACTCAAGAGATATTTTTACTTTTCTATAAAAGCAGGAGGACTGTGGTGATGTAGGGTATAATTTACACATATCATGCATGTTCATCATTAGTTTAGTATCATACCAAGTTCAAATGATTCTCATTTTCCAATAAAGACTCTTAGAGCCTGTTGGACACACACCTAGTGAATCTGAACCCGCTGTGTTAGTATGACTCTTTCTATATTTTCTGGGCCTTTTCATGATCAACCTTCGTATCCTGTTTTCCTTTGCTGCAGTATAACTTCTGTGCCTACTTCAGGGCATAGACATAGTTTAAGCAGGGCCATGCAGAGACCTTTGGAGGGGTAGGGGCTCAAAGTTAAAAAAAAGGGCACATTGAACAAGATCTTAAAACACTGTACAACAACATAGCAACAACCCATATTAATCAAGAATTTAATTGGAAAATTTTTTTTCCATCATCCATTTATTATCTCAGGTGTGCACAAAGTCTTTTTATACTGTGGGAGGAAGCCGGAGCACCCGGAGAGAACCCATTAATGCACATGGAGAACATGCAAACCCCATGCATAAAGAACCAGGCCGGGATTCAAACCCAAGACTTTATTTGCTGCAAGGCAACAGTGCAATCACATTCATCTCTTGAGCACCAGAGAACAAAGGAGATGTTTGCTGATTTCAGGAGGAACAAGATTAAATCAAACCCAATTTCCATCAAATCTCCCAAGGTCCAAAGACCCATCTTGGTAAAGTCTGTTGTCCAGATGAACACTGAGGTGTTCATATTGTTCAACAACCATCTCTTCTTCTCCCATCTAAAAACTCAACCTCTGCTGAAGTTTGCTTCTTTTCATTGCAAACTTCCCCAGCCGGTGAAATTTCTTCTTTGGGATCAGAGAAATCGATCCCTGGGACAGATTTGTCTTCATGGGTCCAGTCCTCTAAAGCTGCTTTTGTTAAAGCAGAGGTTGAGTTTTTAGATGGGAGAAGAAGTGATGGTTGTTGAACAATATGAACACCTCAGTGTTCATCTGGACAACAGACTGGACCAAGACAAAATCAGGAGGAGCGTGCCAAATGTTACATGGTGTCGGTTAAAGTATGGTGCAACAAAATTTTTCTTTGCGACGTCTGCGCGAACGTTGTCGCATTTCTGCGCGACGTCTTTGCTCCTCATTGCAAATGTTGCAACCAGGTAGGATAGGTCTTTGGACCTTGGTAGATTTAAGGTAATTTGCTCTTAAAATATGGGTCATGTCTTTAAGTGGTGACTTCGTTGGATCAGAGGTTGAGTCCAAAGACTCAACCTCTGAGGTCTTTTTACCACTAACTTCCCCGGCCGGGGAAGTTTGTTCAAGAGTATTCTCTTCTGAAAACTCAGTTTGATCTGAGTTTTCTTCATCCTGTGGATTTTGCTTTCCAGCCGGAGAAGCATTAAAAAGGTAAACATCATACTCCATGTTCTCGTCTTCAGAGTTGCCCGTCTCAAATGTGACACCAGGAAAAAGTGTGGTGACCACTTTCCTCACTCCAGTTGTAATCAAGTATCCGGCTCCAAAAGACAGAGGAAAAAACACGGTGGCCATTAATAGCTTTTCCATTTTAAAAATTGCTGAAGAAGGCAGTGCTACGGTGAAAGTGCTGATAGTCCAAGAGATGCTTGTAGAATACCTGATGCTTTGAGATGGAAGCATTCATAACCCCAGATGTTCTTTGATCTATGACATAGATTTATGTCATAGAAGTCGTCATAGCTACAATGAGCTCACTGTAGTTCTGGGGGAATGTCTTGCTTCTGATCGTTGCTATGGAAACGGTCAGGTCAGTTCTGCATGACTCAAACTATTAACCCTTTGCAACTGCGTCACTTAATCATTTGAGGCAAATCATTAATCATGACAGACGTCGGAAGTGTATATTTCAGGAGGCTGGGGATTAAAACATTGATTTTAATAGTTAAATATTAAGTTTAGATTGACAATAGTATATTAAAACCATTAAGTAGTTTTTTTTATCATTCTATCAAGTTTAAAATTTTGAATCATACTTGACTTAAAAATATCTTAGAAGTAAAATTAAATGTAACTTGCAGACATTTGCTGCTGCTGTTGTAAAAAGTGACAAGAAATTTTGCCTGCTTGGAGAAGAGCTACAAAGAAATAATTTTGGTTTAATCATTTTACACGTTAGCATAAATATAGAATAAAGAATGATCCCAAAGAAATGATGCTGCCGCTCCATATTTGATGGGTTGTAAACAACCCACTCCAACACATTTGTTCTGTATGGTGTGGAAATGTAAGTAATAGACAGAATGTAATGTCTTCCAGCTTTTTCTGTGTAATTGAGAGCTTGACGCCAACAGCAGCCCACATTGCTGATAGCAGGGAATGAGATAAATGAGTCCATTTCTACGCTCTCATGTAAACTGGTTATGAGTCTGGTGGTTTTTCACTTTTCTTGTATTTTAACTATTAAACAAACTGGTAAACAAATGTTTATATCTGTTTTTAAAAGAATAGCAGCTTCTCTCTTATGTCTCCGTCAGATGACCAGCATTAGCAGCTTTTGGTGACATTATTATTAATAATAATTAGATTGTTTTTGAATACGATGCAGGATTTAAAATGAACTGATGAAGATGGTCTATGTGTCAAGTCTGGCCTGGGAGGGATGTCTGTGGTTCCTTTCTGGCCCTGTTACCCCATCAACTCGATGTGGAAGACTAGCTGGGCAAATGCCTTTCCATGCAATTCAGCATGATTCTCATCTCCCTTCAGTACTCTATCTAAGATTTCTCCCATTGACCTCGGTTTCTCCAGTAGGATATCCACCAGGCCAATCGGCGTACAGAAGGTGAAGTTGTGAACGATGATATCGATTTTCTGGGCTCCTTTAGTGTTATAATCTGCTTGTAGTTTTGTTCACTGACTCCGCAGTGAACAAGTCTTTCAGTCTGTGTTGGCCACTTCTCCTAGCATTGAGAAATTAAAGTCAGACCAAGAAGAATGTTCAAAACATTTTATTCCTGGCAAAGATGCCATTTGGCTTGGCATTTCTATTTTGGATGGTTTGCATTTTCCGGTAGGCTTCATGATTCCTTCATGATTGAGCTGGCACATTTTAAACGTCACGGCCAAACGCTAGCAATCGGGTATCGTAATCTAATTCTTTGAAACTTGAAGTTCGCACCTCCATTAGACAATCATTTTTCAGTAGCCGAGGGTCTAGACCCCGTGTATGAAGCAAAGCGTAAATCAAGGAGCTGGTTTCTTTCAGGCTAGTGGGACACAACAGATAGAAATTGATCTTAAGTATGTGTGCAAAAATGCGTGTCTTTGTCAGTGACCCTCAGGACAACCTGTGAACAACAAAAACCTTCAGCAGCCATGGTAACTGTGGCCATCAGACAGCAGAACCCAAAGCCTGAGAACGCTGGTGTGGTTTCTTTTGAGTTTTAGCTGAAATTGTGATTTGTGGAATTTCTAACCGTATCAGAAAAACATTTGTTCTTCTTCTGGTGCAACGTATAAAAGAAAAAAAGACAAGCAGCACAAAGCTTACTTCAAGATGTTTATTGTTGTATCACTGTCATCTCTGACTTACATCAAATGCAAATTAAGAGAGAGATCATCTCAAAGCAGAAAGGGGAACAGTATACAACACGTCCAACAGGTCCAGTGCAAAAACAAGGTAGCAGAAGTTTTCCTGACTACATGACTAAGAACATTTAAAATTTTCACATTCATATATATATATGTATATATATATATATATATATATATATACTCATGTATTTGGTCTCATTAATCACAACTTCATGGAAAACACCAATTATTAGCTAAAACCTGAATCATGTAGCCCAATATCAGTTTTTGATGAAAATAAAAAAACAGTCAATAAATGATCAGCGTTTTGGAGGTTTTGCATTTCAGGCAGCCAGACTAGTTTATTTTGCTAAATTATTTCATGTAAATATTATTGCTGAGGGGCACAAGCAGGTCTTTTGACATAGATTAAAAAAATTTTTTTTAAAAGTAAATCAAAAAGGGCACTGAGGGCATCAAGGATAAAAGGGGCAGGGGCTCAAGCCCCCTTTGTACCCCCCCTCTGCACGTGCCTGAATTTAAGGAAGTCAGAACAAATCTTTAAAAATTCTCATTGAAAGATTAACTTAGTCAACGACAATAAACGATATATGTTATCAGCACATTGTCACCGATTGCGAATGTGTAAAGTATCTTATAAGTCAGTTGCAATTACAACAACCTATTTGAACTTTTACTGTTGATGTTGATGTTCAACCCAAACTCAAGCAAAACATTCAGAGCCTGGTGTCTCTTTGTAGTCTCCAGGATACCTCAAAAATACTCTTTGTTACACATTTGTTTCAGCAACTCCGGCAGAATCAAAAAGCTTCAACTGTCACACTCATTTCATCCCGCTAGATGGCACTGTTCTATTTGTCAGCATGATTGAATTGAGCAGATGCAGATGTATGTAATTTAAACCCTGTGATTGTGTCTTGTGGAGTTATTTAACTTCGTTTAACCATTGAAGACCTGCCATAGAACGAATGTGCCAAAACTTGTGTTTAGATTTTTATATGCTGCATTTTCCTTTTTGGACAATTCAATTAGCTATACATCAATTCAACCTTCATTACCTTCATTTTATTAATATGCATGTTGTGAGTGGCTCCACGATAACTAAGTAATAAACAACTGACAAGTACAATACAATACAAAAGAATTTAATAACTGTTTTTTCCTTCATGATTGTACACAACAAAAAATACAAGATATATTATGTGAAATTTACAAAAGACAAAATATATTTCAAAATAACAGAAATAAAAGAGTCATGCATTGTTTTTAAGTAGCGTCATGGAGCTGTGACAGTTCTTGTTGGCTCCCTGTGTGTGTTTTTTGGCCAAATGCTCCCTCAACAGTGGCAGCAGAGATTTGATGACAGCACTTTGGGACTGATTGTGAGGACAACCCACCGTGTTCCTGGAAACCCTGGTATGTCATCAACTGCCACACAGCTCCTTCTTGAGTAACTACCTTTTTCATACAGCATGGACCATAAATTGATGCACGACAGTCGTGTATTAGTTCCTGCTACTTGTCTTTAAAGAACAACAACCGATCATTGGGTCTGAGAGGTCACCTGACTGTCCCCTATGGAGATTTTTATTTGCCAGGATGTTACCATTTTTAGGATGTCAATTCTTGTGTCCAAAAATGCCTCACATGCTCCAAATCCCAGGTCCTTAAGCTGGTATACTAATCTCAACACTCAGCATCACAATAAAACTGGGGAAAAGCTAAGCTTGGGCTGTGTAGTTTCAGTCTAATCATTGTTAGTCAGTGTGGTATTTATGAAAAAAGACATTGACTTGATTGTCAAACGGGATGGAGCTGTTTGTAGAGGAACCTTTAGATTAAGTTTTTTACTAGGTTTAGCTATATAAAATCAAAGCTATTGTTCTGTCACTACAACTGGGGTCTTGCTCATTGCAATGGCTTGGCTTCACTGCCCCTATCAGTCCTTAAGGACTTCAGCTCCCGCTGGGAGGTGCTTTGGGTTCCCGATGAGGACTCTGTGTTCTGGCCCTCATTCTTTCTACAGGGTACGAGTCCCAAGAGCGCCTTCCTAAACATAGAGCTGGAGAAGATATAGACGATAGGGTCCAGAGCCGAGTTCAGGAAGTTTAGGCCCAACGACACAATGGTGAGTTGAGTAAAGGTGTAGAAAGCGGCGCAGTCCCATGGCCGGTAGGAGCGGATGACCCACACACCGATCGTGGTCACCGTGGTGGGAAGGAAGCACACGATGAACACAGCCACGATGGCGGCACACATTCTCATGGCCTTGCGCACCTTGTCAGGTTTTCCCATCTGCCTCTGCTTCAGGAAGCTGGAGATTCGGATGGAACAGAACAGCAGCATGGCCATGGGGATGATGAACTCCACCACCGTCAAAATACGGTGCATGCTAACCAGGATGATGATGCCGCGGGATGCCTCTTTGTAGGATGTAAAGAAGAAGCATTGGGTCTTCTCGCCTTTACCCTTGAGGTGGTTGTAGGCCAGCATGGGAACCCGAGGACTGATCACCAACAGCCAGACGAATGCTGAGACAAATGCAGCCTGCCGCTTGGTCATGCGGTTGAAGCGATGATGAGGGTGGACCACCTGGAACAAGAATCCAGAAATTAAGCGCTTTACTTTCAATGATTCAGTGTAGTTCTCTTTTTAGCTAATTTCATATCATTGTTTTGTTCAGCCTGGCAGCAGATGTGACGCTGCAGAGTGTTCAAAGTCATAAGAAAGAGTTTTTGAACGTGAGCTTTTGTACAGAAAACTAAATCTAACTCAACATAATACAGCTTTATCTGATGTAAAGGTGTGTAAGTGCCTCCAGTAGTCAAATTTGCTTTGTATATTTGAAGGAAGGTAGAAATTCAATAAAGGGGTCAGTGTTATGTGTTTTATGTGCCATTTTAAAGCACAATCAAGCAACTATGTTAGCTTCAGTTGTCATAAAAATGCTATATATACCTAAAATGACTTAAAAGAAATTTGACTTTGTAATTTAATGCCTTGAAATTGGGCCTCTGGCTCTTTAAGAGCAGTTTCGCCAGGTGTTTGCTAATTACTGCTGGATAGTCTGGCAAAAAAAAAAAAGGTAGAAAATAGTAGGTGGTGTTGGGGATAGAAGAAGGAATCATTCTTGAAAGAGACCCCAATTGGTAGACCCATACAGAAATAACCTTTGACCTCTCAAAATAAATCCATGGTTTTCCTCACCTTGAAGTATCGGTAAATTGCCACCACGGTCATGAGTGCGATGCTGGCCGACCGGTTGGAGAACATCAGGAAGAGGTTTATCCGGCACATGCCATCTCCAAACACCCAGTGGCCCCTGAGCAAGGCATCGATCCTCAGGGGCAGACTCACCAGGGCAAAAAAGTCAGCGATGACCAGGTTGAAGAGGAACAGGGTGTTGGGGTTCCAGGCCTTCAACTTAAACCAGAAGATCCATAGCGCCACCAAGTTTCCTATGAGCCCCAGTATGACGTCGATGATGAGGACCGGAGGCATGATGAGGCCCTCCAGCTGGATGCCGACAGGCGGGCATCCACCACCCCCAGGGACAGGAGTTGTGAGGTTTGAAACTGTGGTGAAGTTTGGTTGTGGGGCCATTTTTCAAAATAACACTAGACTGTAGAGAAGAGAATAAGAAGGGGGGGGGAAATGATGAAGCGTTACTGAAAAACACGCATGCGGCTTTAGTGATTACGTAATAACCCGAATGAACAAACAATAGAAAGTTTTGAAACTTGGAGTTTTCAACTTCCTCTGGTAAATTCCTTCCTTTTTTCTCTGACATTAAAAACCATACAGAAGGAACTTTGAGACATGACGAACATTTACTTGTATTACAGACTAAATCATTAATCATCGCTGGAGCATTTAAAGGAAAAAAAAAACTGTTTCAAATATCTAAAAGTGGAAACGTGATTCTCTTAATTATAATGTTATACAGCAATGATTGTAATATTACTTTATACATTAAAGGATTACGTAAAAAATCTTCAATCAAAAAACACATAACAGTCATAATAATAATAGCAATAGCAAATGAGTGAAATATATACATTATATATGTATTAAGGAAAGCTATAACATTTGTATATTTGTTTTAAATAAATAAATATTATTTTTCTTATAAATCACTATGAGCGCATGTTGCTTTCTACCTCATTTATGGTAAAAACACAAGTCGGCCCTCACACCCTGGCCAAATTAAACTGTGTTTGTTTCCACTCTGAATGCAGAGAATTAGAGGAGATTAGATTAATCCACTACTCACCAGTAGAACCGTTTCATTCATAAAGAGCTGCAGGAAGATATGGATGGATGAATGACCTTCACTGGTGTATTTATAGCTTCTACTGGGAGGGGTTGGGGGGAGATGTTCCTGTTTGGCTGCCCGGTTACGTTTTGAGAAGTAAAAAGTGACAGACGCAGCCTGGGGGGGAAAATAAAACATTTTGTAATATATTTCACAAAAGAGTTTTAAAAAAAAAGAAAAGAAGAAACAAACTCTTTTCTGGCACAGATTCCTGTTAGACATTACAACATTTAAGTTGATCCTTCCGTACGATCGAAGACTTTTTGAGCTGATAAAATCTGTGGTTTCAACAAAAATAATTGATCAGCTATTTTTAAAAACGCAACAGTTTGATTTTGTGATTGTTTTAATCCCGATTTGAATTTATACGGCAAAATTCTGTGGTTGTCAGAATTACTGCAGATTAGAGACATTTTTCTTCTTTTTTTTTCTCCACACTACACCACAACTGCAGTTATATTTAATAAATTTGAATATTTTTATGAAATTGTCCTATTTCATTAGCTAGATTCAGCGAATGACAACCGCTGTAATCACACACAGACTGTTGTTGCCACGCCTTTGTTTTTGTTCGCCACAACAGATTTCCACTTCACATTAATGGAAACAAGACATTTAAGATTAAATGTATCAAATGTTTTCAATTCACAAATGTGGGCGTAATGAAAAATATGCTTAATAGTTGCTTAAACGTTACTTTTAATCTGACCAGCCTCATCAAAACACATGTTCTTCTGGCCATTGTTCTCTTTTTACTTGTTTTGTGGTAATCTGTGTCTATCAAAGTACCTAAAATAATAATGCCAATAATAATAACAGTAACCAAATCTGGAGGGGGTTTTTTTTCAGCTCACGTGTTTTTTGAATCACAGTTCCTGTCTTATTCCAAGTTGCTGAAATCTCTACGGTGTCATTGCTGACCTGTCAAACTTTGACACAGGATTAGGAAATCAGTTGAACTCTTGCTCGTGATTATGTCCTAAGATTTGAGGAAGTTTGACAACACAAAAATTGCCAATGTGTGAGTTGAGTCAGCTGGCAGGAGGATTTAAAAGAATCAACATATTCTGTTGGTGATTTAAAGCTGATTCTCAAATATTTAACCTAATAAAACCTGCTAAACGTGTAATATTGATGGTAATAATGCAGGCGACCTTCCGCCTGTCTGAGCAGCCATTAGTTCAGAAAGACTTGATGCAACCAGAGGGTTCATTTTTGCTCTGAAGCGTTTGAACACCAGCGATGAGGGAGTGGAGTTGCAACTACAACCTGCAGGACAGTACCTAAGTACTTGGAGGTTTACCTGGAGACCCCCAAGTATAATACATGGAGCCTTGGGGAGCACCACCAGCAACTTGGGAATTTTGCAATTTTTAACTGTGATTACAATCTGACTGAATGAATGAATGACCAGACTGGAAGAAATCAACCAGCAATTTCTTTCTTTTTTTGTGTGTAATTTTCTTTGCACCAGGTTCTATTTGTAACACCATGAATACACCTAGCAAGTATTGAATGATGCTATGGGAATCCTGGTTTACATTGTTTTGTTTAAACAATGTAAACTGTGATATATCATGCCCATGATACATCTGCAAACTTTGAAATTCATTTTATTATTTTAAAATAAAGTGTTATTTGGAATACTTGTCAAATAAACCTAAATGTAGCTGAGCCCTTTTGTTGTTTGTTTTGTTTTTACAACAAATCGGTTTTGTAACTACAAAAAAAAAAAAAAAAAGAAAGAAAAAAGTACTTTCTTGTTTTAAGTACTTAATGCATCTTACATAGGCATGCCCTTTAATGGATTCAAATCCTGTTGGAAATCCTCTTCGTTTCAGTCCAGCAACACCGAGTTCATTTACAGGAAGTCGCCGGTTTGCTCTGGATGTTTTTAAAAGCAGCCATAATCCAACAATTAGACGACTCCTGACATTACGAGCCTAATTTCAGCTTCATCTTCTCCTCGTTAATCCCATCAGTGATGGTCAGCGGGGCTCACAGTCTGTATGTGTGGGAGACAAAAGAAACCCCGGGTTTTCCGACGAGGCCACACTTTATTATTTAACAGAAAAAAACACATTTAAGCTCCTCGCGCTCCTATTTTTTATTTTTTTTTATTTTTCTGCTTTAAACTGAGTCCGCCGCACGCTGTGTGCGCGCGTGCGCGGCCGTAAATGTGACGGACGGGTATCAGGGTGGATTAGAGGGAAAGGTAAGCGCGTCTCTCGCTGTCGGGGCGGATTTCCATCCTTGTGCGCTCCGCTCAGCTCCTCTCGGCGCACCGACCCGGTTTGAACCACCGCCGCTGTCTCCTCTCATTCGTCTCCTCCTCTCAGCCTCCCGGCAGCCTCACGTGTGTGTGTGTGTGTGTGTGCGCCGGTGTGTCTCTGTGTGTGAAGCAGAGCGTGTGTGTTTGTGTGTTTTTTTTTTTTTTTTTTTTTATGTGCGCGGACATATTTTCGGTCTCTCACACTCCGGGGTGCGATGCCATTCCTCCCGCAGGAACCTGAGCGCCTCGATGGGTTGTCTCTACTTTACTGGTGAGTTTCTTCCTTCGTCATTTGCTTTCGCCTGTTCCTCTCCTCCTTCCTTCTCACCTTTATTTATTTTATTTTTATTTTCTTTGATTTGACTGAAAGCAAAGTCTGCTAGGTCTTGTTTTGTTCGCTCCTGCTCCATGTGGGTCACTCTGCGCAGAGGTGGGATCGAGTCGCAGGCTGTTTTGGCGACAGATGCCTCGCAGTTTTAAGTCCACATGCTTGAGCGCAGTTCTGGGTCACGCACGTTTTAAAGGACGGCCGCGTGTTACGACCTCCGTCGTCTCTTTCTGCTAGAGATTTTAGAGGAATACCCGTTTCTTCTTTAGGGTGTTTATTATTTTTTTGTTGTTGTTTCTTAGTAAAAAAAAAACATGTAAACGCTGAAAAACAGCGGCCGGATATAAAACATATCAGCTTTAATTTGCTGCTTCTTGAGATTAATACTGGTCTGCCTCTATTATGCTATGCAGATGTGTGTGAGAACATTGCAGTGCAAACATATGAATATTTAAATGATCGTGTCTCAGGTAAGCGCAAGTGAGGGAAGCAATAGAGCTTTTCCATTTTGTATTTTGTTTTTGTTAACGTTTTGAGCTGCTGTCATTTTGGCCAAGGGGTTCTTGTACAGGGCCATCCTGGTTAATTAACATACAAATTAAATAATAATGATACAAATAATATTAATAATAAAAAAAAACAACAACAAAAGAACGTTTTATAACACAATGTATAAAAGTCAAAACTAAGCAGGCTGTTAAACAGTATATTTTCCTCATTCTTACAAATTTCCTATTCAATTCGAGTATATCTGACTTGGTTGGAGGTCTGACCTCACTTTCACTGTTTGTCGTTTGACTTAATGACCCATTCAATAAGTTTCTTTCATATTCATCAAATGTATGACTTATTATTTGACTGCTTTTTCACTTTTACTAATAAAAGTGCTAATGGCAGCCTTATATTATTTTTGAAAATTGCCAAAATATAACGTGCGCCCTACTAAAAATATAAATAGGCACTTTTGCTCTAAAAGGAATACTAGAAAGAGAATCAAAAAAAATGTTTAATGTCGAATTTCCGAATGAATCAAAACGAATGAAGCTTACATCTGTTTTCATATTGTACGTTCCTGCGCTACATATTGCACTGACTAAATTTCAGAGGGTTTTTCCTAACCCTCACTCACTCTGAGATGGAAAAATTTTAATAATAAAGCATTTTCTCACCTCTGTCATTAGTCCTTGAGAGTCACTGTTCTGCAGTTTTTAGATACCTTCTTGTTGCACCTGTTGCTGTGTCCAGGCTTATCGTCTCACTTCTGTTTATTTGATCCATTTCAATTATGTGAGCTACAAAAGCGTTAAAACCAAAAGAGCTTCTCAGAAAACCACTGCTCAGATATTCCAAAGAGCATAAAACATGCAGGGATGCAATAGTTGTTTGGTGTTTTTTTTTCACTATAAACTATTAAAAAGATGTCAGAGGAAATTCACTGCACAGACCTAAAACCAAATTAGCCAAAATTACTATTTAATTTGGCCACTGCGGAGTTTGTGTAGCGGTGACTGGAGAACGGCACAGGCCTTCTGCAATCACAACAGCTGGAAAGTTACGATTTGCTGTTTTTCCGTGTAACAAAAGCACAAAGTTGAACAAAATATCATCTATGCTTGATGCAAGAAGGAACTCATGAACAGAAATCTTTGTCCATTCATAAACAGGCGCTCTTTAGCTATAGTAGAACGTAGATCTAAAGTGTTCATATCTGTAGTTACATATATAATAATAAAGATTGACTTTAGAAACAACAAATGTTCAAGTTGTTATCACATAAAATATCGCATATTAGAAAACTATGAAATCACTTTTTTTGACAATACAATGAATCCACCACTCTCCTGGAACGTTATCTTGATCACTAACCTCTATATCAGATGTGATCAATCTATGACATGTAGTCAGTTAAGATGTTTGTAAACAGTTTGTGTCCACAAGAATTTAATTTACTACCAAACATTGCATCCAAGCAGTCCTGTGCTGATATATTGTGCAGTTCTGTTTTATTGTTGTTTTTACGGTCACTCGTTTAATCATTTCTGCTGCTTGTGTGCCGAGGTCATGTATCATGAAAAAAAAAACAAACAAAAAAAAAAAAAACAAATACATGACAATTGGTACCTGCTTCAAGGCTGTACTAAACTTACCTTCAAACTTGTTTGGACACCAAAATTAGAATCGGAACTATAACATTTTCTTCACAACTGCATTTGATTTGTTTCATAAGGAAAACTCAAATGGGGGCACCAAATTAAATTCTGCCCAGGGCCCCTTACAGTTTTCGGCCGGCTCTGCAAAAAGATATAGCTAAAATCGCTTGTAAGTTAATTGTTTTCAGCAGCAATGGGTCAAGACCAGGGGCGGAGCTTCAGGGGGAGCTGGGGGGGTGGCGGCCGGATGGGAAGCAGAATATAACTTCAGGGATCCAAACCTTTACACGTCTGATGAGAGCTGGATCCTCTCCTCTAGAGTACTGTGTATGTAAAATCACATAGGTTAATGCCCCAGTAGATTATATAGTAGGCTGCCCCAGTCATTGTTGATTCATGGTTGCTAAAAAAAAAAAACTTTACCAGACCGGCTGATTTTAGTGACATAGTGGGTGTAAAATATTGAATAAAATGTTGTGTTACATGACTGGCTTTATTTATATTTAAACTTTATGACACACAAAATTACAAGTGGATCGTCCTTATTGTCTCCAAGTGTATTCTGGGTAAAGCTTGTCACCAGCCGTCCACCAACGTCATCATCAGTCGCTTGGCAACAGATGGCAAACTAGCTAGAGAATTTTTACGGACTAAGTTAACATGAGTGGAGCTCCATGGAGCGGTTAACTGTAGACTTACTGTAAACTGTATCAGCCCAGCCGCCGAGCTTACATCCCCTTGTCTCTCTGTCGGTGATACAGCGGTGATGTCAGGGACTGAAGGCTGAGTTATAATCGCTTTTGACAGTTCGGGTTGAGCGTTTTTGAGCCAAGGCAGCGGTATGGTGTTTATAGTTAAGGTTTACATTGGAGCCACCTGGAAGAGCATCCTCCAGATCGTCCAGTTTGTGTGAACGGCGGCGCGCTCGATCCGCGCCGAGTTACAAACATCCGGAAGTGCA
The DNA here is from genome assembly GCF_003331165.1 of Xiphophorus hellerii. Taxonomy (NCBI): domain Eukaryota; kingdom Metazoa; phylum Chordata; class Actinopteri; order Cyprinodontiformes; family Poeciliidae; genus Xiphophorus; species Xiphophorus hellerii. The sequence goes on from NC_045681.1 coordinate 17,162,199, forward strand.
CGAGGTGCTGCGACACGCTGCGCATGCGCTGCTGCGTGCTCGGTTCAGCGCGTCAACAATAAATGTAGCTTCAGCAGTTGCTGGCTGCTCCAGGCTCTGAGTTGAAATTGATAAAGTGTCAAAATGATCCGAACCCACCCGTGGTTCTGAACTGATTTGAATTTGTGTTGTTTCATCATTAGTGACCAGTAGCCTGATGTTTCTGTTGTTCTCTTGGTTTGTTGTACTTCATGTCAGATGGATTTCAGAATGACATAGTCGCTTTCTGGGGTGGTGAAACTTGTAAGCTCCGCTGTTGCGGGCATGTCTGTGTTGTAAAGTTAAATTATCATGAGCTTTATTATTTGGGTATAGGGCCCGGTCATTAGCCCCTGCCCCCCTGCCCGACGCTGACATGCTCCGCTAGTGGTCAAGAAAAAGCTGAATTGGATATCTCAACCTGTCCCAAGCTTCAGTCCGTTGAGATCCTATTTAAATGAGTTGGAGAATCTTTCCAGATTATTTTAGTTGACAAATGTTCAAAATATGAACATGGGTTCCAAAAGAAATGCTCAACCAGGAATCTAAATTTCCCGGTTTTTCAAAACATTATAACCAAACATGTTCTGTTGGTCATTAATTGTAACTGAAAGCAGTGGGGGAAAAAAAACCCAGAAAGACTCAGGACTTTCTCAGGAGGACAGAGTTAATGCAACGTGGTGGAGGAATGGTCTGAGGTAATGCAAGGAGCAGAGATTAGCTCCCAGCTTCCTGTGTGACCTCTGATGGCCCCTCTGGATCAGTCTGCAGACAGACTCATCTGTTTTTATTCTCCTCGCCTCCTGTTTTTATTCAACACTTCAACATACGGCAGAAGCAGACAGGAGGAGATTAAATATGCAAACAGCAAAGAGTAATCCTCAGACGGTGCATCTCTGTACAAAAAACAAAACAACAGACAGTGCCGGATATGAACTGGATGTTTTTAGTTGGTCTTTATTCTTTAGGTAGATACCAAAAAAAAAAAAAAAACGAAATATATTTTTGAAGTTTTGGGTAAATTTGATCAGGGTATCTTATGGCGTCAGACAGAGTCTGACAACAGCTAGTGTCCTTATATTTGGCTTATAATCCACAACCGTTGGCATTTGGTGGAGGGCCAGTTAAGTATAAAGCTAAAGTCCACAATTCAAAAGCATTAGAAAGTTTTGTCATAATTGTCCTCTGAGGTATGAGGATGCTGCTCCGGTTTGCGGTTTGTTTGTGCAAACGTTGACCGCTCATATTCTCAGGTTTTCTTCTGGAAAGTTGTGAAATTCTCCGCCTGGTTTGGCAAAAGCAGTTCCATTAGGTCAGATGGGGTGAGGCTCTGGGTTTACCGCTCCATCTACATTTGTGCATGTGATTGGTTGGGTCTACCAAGATTGTTCAGACAGAGTATCAATGGCTCATCCAGGAGGCCACACAGGAACCCCCAAAAAATAACACCTAAAGTTTTCCAAATCTCCAGTGAGGCCAGTGTTTATGATTCAGCCACAGTAGAGAGGGACTGGGCAAAATTGGAATCCACTGGGAAAATCCAAGGTCAAAAATACTATCGAGCAAAAAAGGAAAAAACGTAGCAAACCGCCCCCCAAAAAAACTCTTATATCCACAAGACCTTTCAAAAATACTTTGTCCATTGATGAGGCAAACATGGAATATTTTCATAAAACTAACAGTATTTCAAAGACAAGTAATTGCACCTACAGTAAAGTATAATGGTGCTGTTATGATGGTTTGTGGCTGATTCAGGACTCGGATGACCTGCTATAACTGATGGAACCATCAATTCTGCTCTAAGAAAATCCTGAAGTTCCGGCTGTCAATTTATGGCCTTAAACTAAAGCTCAGTTGAGTTATGTATCAATAAAATAATCCAATGAGTCAACAAATAAAATCAGTATTGTTTAGTGCAGAACAAGAGGACAAATGTTAAATTGCAAAGTCAGTTTGTTTAGGTTGTTTAAATATGTTCTGATATCTTTGTCTGTAAACGCATTTCAAAAATTATTTTGCTTTGTGACGTCAAATGCTCATATGTTTTTAATCTAAACTGCAGCGTAATCTGTGCCTGTCTTCCGTTCACCCTGTGTGACTCTGCTGCCGTGCTGCAAAGTGTCGCCCTGGCAGCCAGCCGGCGTGTGACGGTAATGATGCTCGACAGGTAATGCAGATCATCAGGTATTAAGTGATCAGTTTAATTGCTGTTTTGTGTCCTAGCGGCTGGCTTCGCTGCGCGTCGGAAACTGTCGTAGATTGGTTTCGATCCACAGGGAACTGCTGTTGCCTGGGACTTTTTCCGCGCTGGAAGACTTGTTTAATTTACGTGCTGGCAGAAACCCATATCGGTGTCACGATCCATGTGGAGGTGGAGGGAGAAGAAAATGAAACGACAGATTTTTATTCATTGTTTCATGGGGATCAAAAGAATCTGTCAGGCACAGGTTCACAAAATCCAAGACTGGGTCTTATCCTTTTAATCAAGTCTGGTAGCCGATGGCGCTAATGAGCCTCTAAACTATTTAAATCCAGGTCTTCTGTCTTCTGATTGTCTTTATTCGTGCAGTTAATTGACTTATGGCCTTTCAGGAGGAAAAAAAAAAAAAACAGGTGACATTGTTCTCTAATTTGTCTGGCCAACATAGGGAGAAGTTTAAGAAGTCACACACACTAATTGAAAGAGGTGAGGAATTGCATACAAACTTATTTACTACATTAATTGTATAAACAAAATTCTGCGTAAATATTTTCATCATTGATATGTGATAGAGATGGGTTCAGTGTGCAATCATAAAGCAGCAGATAGTGCTCTGGTGTTTTGTAAAAGTATTCCTACATCTTTTTTTTTTTTTTTTTCACATTTTTGCCATATTCCAACCCCTCATTTTTTGAACTAATACAAATGAAACGTTTGGATATGGAAGTTAAAGACCGATGGAAATGAACACAACCAATCAATCAGCTTTATTGTCAATTCCTCTTACATGTCCAGACATACAAGGGAATCGAAATGACGTTTCTCACTATCGATTCCCTTGTATGTCTGGACATGTAAGAGGAATTGACAATAAAGCTGATTGATTGGTTGTGTTCATTTCCATCGGTCTTAACAACAGGATGAGAGGAACTCTGTCACTAATGATGAAACGATGATAACTTACTAGTAAAAAAAATATATGAAAACAAGACATGATTTGCAAGTTTAAAGGAGCAAAAGTGTGGATTAATGGATGGACAGAACTGAACACTTTTCGTTTTGTATGAACATCTCCAGCCTTCGTCCTGACGTTAGCATTTGTTTCTCCAGACGGGTGCAGAACTGCAGCCTCGGTTGTGACTCATATTGTTGACACTCTGATCTGCAGCAACATTACTGAAGAAGCTCAAGCAGATTAGTTTGTTATTATCAGCCTGTTAGAACGGCTGCAGGCTCTCCGCGCTCAAATTTCCAGACTGTTTTGCTCCGTGCAGTCAAACTAGTCTGTCCAAGGATACCGACGTAGTAATAGTTGATGTTGTGGGACTATTTTGCGTGGGACCCACTGTACTGGTGGGTTCGGAAGCTGGGTGCAGCAAACTCAAAGTAGAGCTGTTTGATTATCAGTTATGACAGAAAGATTGATGAGACGTTTCTCAGCGGTGAAAACCAATCTTTATGCTCTGAGTGTAAGAATATTCCTGCAGTAAATATGGCTGCCGCCTGCTCGTTGAGATGGATCATGTTATTATTCCTAATTAAGCCTCTTCAAACAGATCAAAGTGACCCTGACTTCAGTTCCCATAATCCCTTTCATAACATTCAGTACATGCACGCCGGTCCTGATAGCTGCGCTGCTTCCCTTTCAAAGCAGCAAATAAAGCAAGTATTGACAGCGAGTCGGAGCAGAGGAACTCTAAGGAGCCCCCTCGGCTCCGTGTTGACAGTATTTAAAGAGAGGGATCATCCCAAACATTCTTACAAAACATTGTCCCGCTTAGGGAAAAGCAAAAACTCAGTTAAAAACCTTACAGCTGGAGAAATAGTCGTGTAATTAGCCTCAGGTGAAAGCGAAAGCTATGTAAAACCCCAATGAAGCGGTTGATGGTTTTATGACTCGGAGAGTGAATGAACTTAAGTCACGACTGTTTTTCTGCAGCTTGAATTTTTTTTAACAGTAAAAATGTATATTGTACTTGCATCTTCTGCCCATGTGTTCACTGTTATTATTTTGGAGTCCAAATCATCTGCAGGATGAATTGCATTTACAGCGATCAATCTGATCTTAGGTTATGTAAAATAGCTCAAAGAATCCTAGCAGGATTTTTCAGTTACTTGGTTTGTTTTTTCTCTTAAAGCAAAACTTGGGGTCTTTTGTGGCGTATGCATTCATAAGAAGTCCGGTTGCTACTGGATTAACATGATAAATCATGTATTTTGTGTGGTGGAACTGTCTTCCTGCATTGCGATACCAACAAAAACTCTATATAAAACTAAGGGTGGGCATTTATTGTATCGTTTTATCATTTATTGTGATAAATTTGTTATCATGACATAAATTTTGATCTATTGTTGTCATGATAAATTCCAATGAATGACCTTTAAACCTCCCCATAACTGTCCTTGTTGTCAGGATTGAAAGTGTTTCCCCCACTGTTTGTTTAACAGAAGCATCACTGAACACCGATAAAGCGATAACTACAGATACCGTGTGCAGTTTAGTGATACACTTCTTAATGAAATTGTTGTTCTAAAGAAGATCAGATAAGGATAAGAAAAAGAGATCATTTCTGGGGTTTTTTCAGCCTGTAACACATAGTAACCTAAAAAAGATGCAATAAATAGTTCTTATTGTCGTTATGACGATAGTACCGCAAAATGTCGTGATAAAACTTAAAGTCTACATCGACCACTTCTATATAAAACAGGGCCAAACATTTTCTGTATTTAAAGTGACATAATGCCAGCTTTGACGTAGTTTTCAGGTTGTAGAAAACCAAATGTGTTCTTTTATTGTACCGGACAGGATCTGAATAGTAAAAACCATGGTCAACCACTAGAGACACTTTGGTGAAAAAGTTCTCACTGTGAGAAGTTTCTTTTACTGTGTTATAGTTAGGAAGTCGTAACTAAGAGCTGGGTTTGACGTCAGACCCGCAATAGGCGTTCCAGTTGAGAATTTCAGCATGGCGGCGCCCTTGGACATTGTTTGCATTCCTCTTACAAACATCATTTTAAGCTTTAATTTTCAAAAGCAAACTCCATTTTTAGTTTGTTCAATGTAGAGTTGCAGGCACTATATAACGTCGACTTTAAACATGCTTTCACATGTGTATCCTGTAAAGTAAGCATGTTTCCACTATGTCTTACTACCGTTGATACAAGTTACAAGTTGTAACTGGGGGTAGTCAAAGCGGCTCCCCCTTTTCCACTGGGAAATTCGACTTCGGAGGTTGTTCCAGTTGATTTCCCAGTTGGAATTTCCCAGTTCCGACTACAACTGGAACACATTTTTCTCGCCTCAGCGCCCCCTACTTGCATCTCTTTTGTGTTGAATTAATAATGAACAGGTGAGCCACTTCAGGACAAGATCAACCTGACGTAGCCCCTGCTCTCACAGGCTCATGCGGAACATCCCTGAATCAGAGCTGTAACTGAGCTTAAAGCCTCAAAAAGTCTGATGAATCCCCGCTTGGTGCATTAGCGTTGGTTTCTGCAGGCGTCACAGAACCAGCTGAAAACCTCTGAATGACGCTCGGGCTGACACCGTACTGCGGCACTGAGCTTGAGCCTGAGCAAGGAGGACAGAACCAACAGACAGCCGCACCACGAGGAGCCTCTGCTGCCTAAGCCTTAAACCTCCTCACCCTCCGATGTCTTCGTGAAAACCGTCTGGGATCTAACAATTGATATCTCCTGTTCCTCCGATTATCCCGAGCCATTGTTGTCGACCGCTGGAGCCTTTGAACATCCAGGTCACTTGTAGTTCAGCTGCTGTGTCGTTTGGGAGGAGACAGATATTATTGGTTGCGCATGGCGGGCAGGAAGAGGGAGGTGGGGAGGGAGGTAAGAGGAGAGCGAGGGAGACAATAACAAAATCCTGTGATGATTTGATTATTTTGTGCAGCAGGGCTCTGAGGACACGCAGAGGCTTTGCCCGAGGCACCATGTTGAGATGTTTTTGAGCCCATCAGCTTTCTGTTTGTCTCCAGGACGATCATGGGCCCCCATGGCATCAACCGAGCTGTCCAGAGGCTGGAGTTCTCCGACTGCAAGAAAGGACTCGGTGAGCACCCGCACCCCTGCTTTCTCCGCCTCCCATTGACCAGCCGATGACCAGTGTGTGACATTCGTGCAGTTTTGCTTCTGCTGAGCTTTTCTTTTTGCTCCTTCACAGGGGTGAAAATAATCGGAGGCTACAGGGAGCTGACAGGTGAAGACTTCGGGATCTACATCAAGCGTGTGATCGCTGGCGGCCTGGCTGCTCTGGACGGTAACGTCCTCTCTGAGTGTTTATCTCATTTCAGAAAAGTCCTTCCTTGCGCCCCTCCACACACACACACACTCACCTGTCTCTCTGTATGCTCTAGGTCGGCTTAAGTCAGGTGACCTGATTCTTGATGTCAATAACATCAGCCTGATTGGAGTGACCAATGAGAGGTGAGATTGGCTGAGTGTGCAAATTCTGTGTGTGTGACTGAAGCATAAAACCACTTTGCTTTGTTGAATCAGGTCACTTTGACTGATTCACAGCAACACCGTTAATCCAATCTGGATGATTTCACCTTCTCACCCCTTTCGTGGCGTTTCTGACAGTGAAGCAATGGCGCAAAGTGGGAACGGTGCACCCAACAATTTAAACAGAAGCTGTCTGAATAGCACCTCAGACGGTCAAGGGCCGACTGAGCCGTTGCAGATGCTGATTATTGATCCGAAGTTTAAAAAAACTGCTCCCTGAGTTTGAGTGGCGCGAGCCGATTGCCGCGGTTCAAACCGGGATAGTCGTCTTTAAGTGATTTTTAGCTCAGAGTAAGCAACGGCATTTCTGGATTATTTCATGCTTCTACTTTATCGTAGACGCACTGAGTGTTCCTGAGCCGATGCCAGTGATTTAAATTCCAGAGTTGTGTCTGGATTTAATTTACTGCTGCCTGAGCAGCTTAGCGTTACCAAACCTTCTAGACAGGGAGGTTTGGTCTTCTTTTCAAAGGAACCTCTGTCTTGAATCCCTCATTGGTCCGTGGCTGTTGCTGTCTGACTCTCGTCTTGATTTGCCTGACAGTTCCGCCACACGACGGCTCTTGACTGAGCTTGAATTCTATATGTTTCTAGGAAGCTGTGCTTCTGGAAGTTGTGCAAAATTCGATCTAACCTATTCTAAACACTGGATGACAAAAAGGCTTCTGTCTGGTGCATTGGTCTCAACAAGCCTCTTTTTGGAAGGGCAGTTTTGTTCACAGAGACTTCAGTATCCACTTTATTTGTTGTTCCCAATGATTTGCTTATTAAAATGACTTAGAAATTACAATTTAGTTTTTGTTGAGAGGGTGTACTTGCAGTATTATGCCATTACCATGAGAGTACTTCAAAATGGAAAATGAAGATTCAGAGCTGCAGTAATATTTCAAAGATTTAGTACGCGAGTTTGAATTTAATCCATGAAAGGTCAAAATTAATCATACATGGTTAAACGCATGGTGTGGTTAAATGTCTCTTATATCCGTCCAGAAGGCATCATTCTAGATATTTGATCACTCTCCCTGTCACAGTTCGTACAGGTCATTTAAATTAGTTTGTTGCACCCATACCTCCCCATTTTTCCAATACAATTCACAAATCTTGAATATATTTGAGATTAGAGCTTTAGTTAGGCCATTCCAGAAGCTGTTTGTTGATTTTTAGGGAAGTGGAAGAACTTGGAGATAGTCGTCAGAGTGCATAGGTAGCACTTCAGCATTCCATCTACTGTTTGAACTGTCAGTCCCACAGCATGAGGCAGCCACTGCCATGTTTGACGGTTGGTACCGTGTTCTGAGGTTTACAAACCTCAACTTTTGTCTGTATTTGTCTCATCTAACCATCAAAATTTTTCCAAAGCCAGAGATTTCAGCTGTCGATTTGGAGCTGATCTTTTTTCTTTTTTTTTTTTTTTTTGGCCCAGGACGCTCCCAGTCTAGTATTGTGTTAAACCAGATTCGGTGTGGAGAGTAACACAGATGTTCAGATGCCTTCCAGGCTGTGCCAGGCTTGAGTCTTGGTGTTTCCTGGTTGCTACTGAGCATCCAAAACAACTTAATTTCACCTGTGGAGCACAGCCCGGGCAAGAGGGTTGAAACGTGGTATTTTAATGGGACAATGATCCCAAACTGGTTTTGGATTATAGAAAGCAGGCTAACATTAAGCCCTGACCTAAATCCCATTGAAAATTTATGGACTACCCTTAAAATGGACTCCATTTCTACTTCTATTTCTGACCAGCAGAGTGATGCAGAGTTATGCAAGAACGTTGTTAATGGCTTCAAAAACTAGGAGGTTTATCTATAAACTGCTAAAAGACATTTAAATAAATATTTAGTAAATCGTCTCAGTTCCAGGTTGCTCTTTAAGCTTTATATAAGCACTGGAGGAAAGGAATGGTTGAAACAAATGATAAGAAGCTCAAAATATTATGGTTTTCATGCAGATTTAAAGTTCTGGATGAAGCAGTCGACAGAGTTTGATGGTAGTACTGTCCAAGTTTCTGCTGATCTCTTTATGCAAACTGATTAGAGTCGTCATTCATTCTCTTTTGACCACTTGGGCCTCCAAATGAGAAAATAGATCACCAAATTCAAGACTCAAGTGTTAAAACGTCTTAAAGTTCTACACTGTCTGATATCTGAGCGTGTCGCAGCTGGACGTTTACACCTCATGCTGTTTGTGTGTCAGGGCGGTGGAGATTCTGAGGAGCGCCTCGCTCTCCAATCACATGTCGCTGCTTGTCGCTAGAGATGACGAATCCAGGTAAGCAATCGGATCCTCTAGAAAACAGTGATTGCCCATTGTTTTACTTAAAAGATGTTTTCAGTCACTTAACCAGTAAATAAATGAATAAATATAGTTTTTTTTTCTTAAAGAACATGTGCAGTTTGTATTATGGTTCATGTTAGTATTAATCTAAACTAATAGCGTTATTTAAATGTATTGCAGTTTGTTTATATTGACTCTATTTTTGTTTGTTTTACAAGTTTTTCTAGTTTTTAATTTATTCATTTTTGATTATTTTTTAGTTTGGAGGAGTTCCTTTTGCTGTGCATGTTCATCCTGTTTAATGAATTGTCAATAAAACAGTTTGACTGTATCTTAAGATTAGGGTTAGGGTCGGAGTTTTCTGGCCGATTCCGATTTTGGCCGATACCATTTTTATTTTTTTTGTCTGAAATGTCGCTAAATATAGCAAGAAAGTTGCTGAGTTGGTAACAGTGAGGTGGCAGTTGTTAACTACAAACATGCAGACATGACTTGGTGGACCAGTCTATCAGTCAAACATCTCTCACGGGAGAGCAGAAGAGAATAGTGGTCGATCTTTAGACCTTTGCTGAGGTAGATAAGATCGGTGGACAAGATTGGATTCACATGTTTAAGCATCTCGTTAAAGTTTGAACAATAACTATTTGTAGGTGTGTATTAAAGATCAGATAAATTAGCGTCATTGTTGAACATTCACCTCTTTGACGTGTGGCTACGACAGCAGGTGTTTTCGATGGAAACCAAAGCAGCCCCAGAACGAGTGAGTAAGGGGCACCAGACAGTCATGTCAGATGATTACACAACACGAACCCTCAGGCTAAACCCCGCCTTAGTTTATGACGTCTTTTTCAAAGTCGGCTGAACTTCACTCAATGTTCTGATCTAGTGTTAGACACTTAAGCAACTTCTTGACATCGCCAACGCTCTACTTCTGATACCTGAATTAATGCCCCCTGGTGGCCCTTCCTGACATGTCAGCTCGTTGAAAATCAGTTAATCACTGCTTTGCATGTGGAACAAGCTAAAGGCACATTGAGTATAAAACAAAAATGAAAAGATTGTGCTGGAATGTTGGCAGGTTTGGTTTCAGCTCCTTTATTAGATGTTTGTTCATTTGAGAATTCTAAAAAAAAAATTAAAAAAAGGAGCTAATTATTCTCCTTCATCCAGTCTGGAGAAAAAAAGAGTTAATTTCCTTCCCGGTGGGATGTTTACTCAACACCAGCTGATGTTTCTCGGCACGGACAGCTCCTATTTCCTCCAGCTCCGTCTACTCATGAATAAAAATGCGTGGTGTTCTCTCCGATCTGACCCCCTGATGGCCCAAGTGCTTTTCCACGTCAGCCCTCAGCCTCAACTCAAACTCAGCCTGACACAATAAGGACGCCCTGCTGTCTGACCACGGGGTTCCTGCACAGCTACTCGCTGCAATCAGCAAAAAAAAGAAAAGAAAAAAAAATGGTACAGGCACTAGTCATGCAGTTTGCACTCCAGACTGCTGGAGGTTCTCCTTTAATTGACTGAAATCTGCAGCATCTGGACAGAAACATCTTAATACAAAGCTAAAAATCTTGTTTTTCTTCCCTCTGCTGTTTGGGAGTTTTTTGATGTGAGTAAAGTCTCAGCGCTGCACTCAGCTGTAAAACACGGAGAGATAATCCTTTTATTGATCCCAAACAACAGCAGCATTCCCAAATTAAGCAGAAACAGTCTGTGTCCTTAGTGAGGGTCATGCTCTGCAGGCGAACAGATGGAGCTGGGGAAAAAAAAATGAGTTTAGTAGCTTAGAGCGTGTTGTGAGTGCACAGAGAAGGTCGTCTCACCTCTATTTGTTCGCTCCCATCCTCTCTGTTACGAAAGCGGCAGAGTGTTGCTGCGGAAGCAGCTTTGCGACGACGCGCCACGCAGTCGCCCCACGGCCCGACCTCCATTGTTACAGCGATTTGTTTCACACTTTAAAAAAACAAATTATGATGATTATCTGCAGGCTGCCGTGAGGACGCCCCGAGGCAATCACACGCTGTGAGGATTAGACTGCGTGTCCTCACTGCACCGCGGGGAAAACGATGCTTAAGACCGTCAGGTCGACAAAAGATCTCAGAGCGGATATAATGGAAATATTGCCAACATTTCAGAGAGAAATTGACAATCTTTTGGGAAATTGCTCACTATAGTTACTCTAATTTATTTTTGCGTTTAAGTAATTTTATCCACTATGATGAGCCTCTCCACATTATTTTATGAAAATACATTAGAGTAAAGGTGGTAACATCCAGGAGCTTGAGATATATCGTATTATAACTCATCTTTAGAAACGGGAAAACACTACAGACGACTTTCGGCCATGACAGACACAAAGTTGATATCCTCTTGATTTATTTAGAAGATTTAATCTGATGAGGGCACCAATTAATGAGGCTTTGCATGTTGGGATGTCTGCAGAACGAAGTGTGAACAGGAACTTAAGCAGACGAGGTAATCTCAGTTTTGTGTGTTGCCCTCTTTCCTTTTCTTCAGGGAGAGTTGCAGAAACGCAGATTAGCTGCAACTTGGAACGTTTTGGAAAATGTCTGCAGCAATGGCTGAACCCGAACCAACCAAACCAAACCAGATGTCAGCAGCTTTCAGAAGAAAACAAAATGTTCAGACAAGAACCAAAACTAAAGCATACGGGAAATTGAGAATTCAACAAAATGTTCTAGAGTTTTCACCCACTATAGTTTTTTTTTTTTTTTTTAATCTATCTAAGCATCTCAGGTTAAGGTTGAGGAATGACGCTTACTGAAACTAAAGATAAGGAAGTGTTTGGAACAAAGGAAAACTGGCAGGAATTCAGAGATTTGAAGGGATCAGCGTGTAATTCCTGATCTCTGAGTGTTTTTTATCTGCAGCCATGCAGATCCACTTTAAAAGGCATTAACAGCCAATCGGATCAGACGGTGATGGCTGGTGCTGTGAGACCGGCTGACCTCCATGTGAGGGAGACAAACACTCACAGATCAGATAGGCAATAAAACCTTAGAAATAGAGACATTTCTGCAGCTGAAGCTTTATACACTCATGCTTTCAGACGAATCCAAAAAAACATTTTTGAAAGCAATAGAGAGACAAAGAGACATAAATGTTGTTTGTTTCAACCGATTTTGAAATCGCCTGCTGCATTTCCGGAAAGATGTTTTCTGGAGTTGCTTAAATTTATCTGTAACTTAGTAAAAATCCTAAGCAAACTTTAGAAAATGCAAAGTATCAGAAGCGCATGTTTGTAAAAAAGCGGATTGCGCGTCCTGTTTATCCACATCATTCTGTGCTGAAATCCCATCAGCTTGATGCCTCTGTGTGTCCTTCAGGAGGGAGTTTGCTGAGCTGATGGAGAAGTACGGCTCCAATAACGTCACGGCGTCGGGAAGAATCTCTCCAACGCAGCTGTCCACGGGTAAAACGCATCAAACAGCTTCGCTTCTCTGACGATCGCTCACTGACTCGCCTTGCTGTCGATGTTCAAATTGTTCCTTGAAGAACCGACGGCTGGAGGAAACATCCTGAGGAAACGTTTCAAAACATATTTTCCTCTCCCAAAAAGAATGTCCCACGTCTCAGAGAATCTGCACTGAAGACAGATCTCCTCTTTTGCCAAATGTTTCCCAATTTTTTAGAAATGCAAAAGTATTCTTTTTCAACTTCTTTCTCTGTCAGAGCATTTTCACCCTCCAAATCTTTCCAACGTTACCAGTGTTTCTACAGTCTGATGGAAATCAGTTCTTTGGAAAAGTTTCCCACGCCACTGGAAAAATCTTACTTAGTATTTTTGGTCTAGTTTCTAGTGCAAATATTCTTAGTATGCTTGAAATAAGACAAAACTAATTCACAAGTAACTTTTCAGCAAGAGATAGGAGCTTGTTTTAAGTAAATAATACCCTAATATTGATTAAACATGTCTTGCTATAAGTGAAATAATTTACCAATGGATCTAGTACTTTTTCCATCAGCAATAAACTTTCAAGTTTTTACCTTTTTCAAAATTCTTTTCACAAAAATATTTCCTCATTTGTGTCCTGGGAGCTTTTAAAGCCCACATTGACTTTTAGAAACTTTTCCTTCATCCTACATGTTTGTTTTACAAAACATTTTTTTCTAATAACTCTTTAAAAATGCATTTAGAGGTCTTTCTCCTATTTTGCAAGTTGTTGTTTTTTTTAATCCTAACAAAGAGTTCGATTCTTAAAATATTGTTTTGCTCCTGTGTTCATGCCAGCTTCTTCTGTGTCCGTTCAGGGAAGCTGACGGACACGGCGTCCTCCTCCTCTTCCTCCCGGTCGGAGAGCCCACAGCTGCTCAGTCCTAAAGAAGGCATCACCGCCTACAGCCACGCTCCGCAGTACACCACCACCCCGGCCTACACCGTGCACACTGCGGCACACGCCTTCAGGTGGGACGCAGCAGATTCAGGGCGTCTGGGCGTTCTTACAATTCGTGTGTCTAGAATTAAGATCTTAAAATGTCTTGTGTTCATTCAGGAAATAACTTGGCCGTGAACACTACAACTACGCGTTTTCTGTTTTCTCGCGAGACTTTACTGTTTCGCGAAAGTTTGCGTCACACGCAGACATAATCACTGCATTCTGTGACTGGAGGCGTTTGCAGCTGCTGCTAGCTAGCTGCTAATATTCCCATTGCTAGCTAGCTAGCTAGTTCTTCATTTAATTTTTTTTTTTGCGTCCATCGTGGCTTTGTAATACAAATCCGTTATCTGGACAATAGTTGTCTTCGCCATTGGCTCATTTCTGTTGCCAGCCCATACAGTTTATTTATTTTTTTCTTTTTCTGTACATTTATGTCGTGTTATAGGTCTTAAAAAGTTTGTAACCTGAATTGGTGAAACCTGCAGACTGAGACTTCAGAAATAACTCAGAAATGACAGATGGAGATGTGTTCTTTCAACCCTCTACCTTAATCTATCAGTACTGTAATGCTGTCTGATGATGCATTCCTTGTGTTTGCTAACCTTAACTCATTGTTCTGACCTGTTGGATGCTTCAGGAACTGCCTGATAAGCCATTATGCCACCACTTCCACCCTCTGGTGGCGGATGTGGATGTAATTTATTTCCATCCGCATTATGTCCAGGTTGCACTATATGTGGTAGCTGAAAATTGAGAAAAACGACAGAGGCTGAGCAGAAATGTTAGTTTGTTCCTTAATTTACAGAAATGTTAAGATGAATGCTGATATTTAGAAGTAAATTCAGTCTTCATTAATATGCGTGTCAGTTCTGAGCATCATATTTTCTCAAGAGAAATGTTTCAGCTGGGCTGTAAACTTTTGAAAAACATTGAGTTTCTTCCATAAGGGAAGCAGATGAACAAATCCCTGGAGTTCTTAGTTTATTCATTCTGCTGTCTGTTCAGTGACATTCACGTTCATTCAGCACTTCCAGAAAGTTTGTCTCCGGTTACATAAACTGTCCAACTGTGACTGAGCTGCACGGAAACACCAGCAGAAACTAAAAATAGCGAAGAGCATCTTCAGCAGTTCTCAAGCGGAGGATGGATGAAGATTAGGCGGCGCTCCGGCTGACTCCGAGCTCCGAGTTTAATCTCTGTCATCCCGTCGTCTCTTCTCCTCTTTCCCGCAGTGACAGCGTCATTCAGTTGATATGTGTCGCCAAGGGAACAGGCCTGGGACTCGTCGTCAAGGGAGGGGCCAACCGAGCTGAGGGACCAATGGTGTTCATTCAAGAAATAGTGCCTGGAGGAGACTGCCAGAAGGTCAGAGTTCATGTCACTTTGTTATAATAAAGCAAAATCGGCAGAGATGGAAACATAGATTGGGAGGAAGAGACTCTGTTCGACTAAAGCTGGCACATAAATATTGATACAGTGACTTGCAAAGGTTTCCCGACCTATTAACCTTCTTTACAAGTGGTGCATAATTATGAAATGGAAGGGAATGATACCTTGTTTTTGAACAATTTGCTAAACGATAAATTGCCCCAGAACTTATTGCGATAAATGATAATATTGTTGTAATATAATAGGAAGAATGGAAGAATAATACAAGAGCACATTCCTGAAGATTGATAAACATGAAATTCAGTATTCAGTAATTTTCAGTATCCAAAATAAATAAACAAAACTACTGAAGCAACAAATAAAATTAATTTTGAAGTCTCTGTAGACAAGATTGTCTTTCAGAAAAGGGATAGTTGAGACCAAAGCAGCAGACTGAAGACCAGTTTTGGTAGCGACAGACAAAAGAACAACATTTCCGTGGTTATTATACCAACTGGACAGCCGGTTGCTCTACAGACTCCCGTTTATAAAGTGTTACATACATGTTGTTGCAGGTGTAAGATTGATTTAATTATTGAACTAGTTAAAACAAAGTAGCACATCCTGTTATTTAAAAAAAATCTGCACGTTCTAATTTTGGACAGTTTTGCACAGAGTATGTGTTGATAATTCCTGTGGTTCTGCTGCAGGACGGCCGGTTGCAGGTGGGAGACCAGCTGGTGTCCATCAACAAGGAGTCTCTGATCGGAGTGACGAACGAGGAGGCCCGGAGCATCCTGACGCGCACCAAACTCAGGTCCAGCACGAGCGAAACCAGACAGACCGAAGGCGGATTAAAGCAGAACAACAGAAAACCTTTGAGCATCTCTATGACTACGAGGCTTAACGGGGGGCAAAGAACAGTGTTTGAACGCATCATTATGTTTGCGTTGCAGACCGGACCCCACGGTAGAGATTGCTTTCATCAGGCGGAGGTCGTCGTCCAGCTCCAGCAGCGGCTCCCACAGCCCCGTCTGTCTGCAGGGGTGTGGCGTCGGAGCCGGACCCCAGACGAAGGCCCTCGGGTTGGGCTCCACGGCCCCACAGCAAACCATGGTGACCAAGATCACTTCCAGCAGGAACCCTGCCTGTGAGACGCTGCCGCCGGTCAACGTCACGCAGGTCTGAGCTTCATGAGACGGATGGGCCACAGCGTCTGTATTGTCTAACTTGCTGTGTCTGATTAGATGTTTCTGTCTGATACGAGGAAGAACTGTTCGACCTTTGACCTGTTTTTTTTTAGGTGCAAGTCTCTCCAGGCAGAACGGAGCAGACGGGAATCTCCTCAGCGCCGCGGAGCGACAGCAGCAACCACACAAACCCTGGTGAGTTTCCGTCTAGCTCTGATGAAGATTCGAACCAGTTAAATGAGGAGAGGTTTGGAGAATACTATCTGCGCTCATAATCTTCTATATAGTATTCAATTTTCTAGACTACAATACTAGAAGATTTCAACAGCGTACGAGTCTGATAAAAAATCTCAAAGAACTCTGCGTCTGATGTAATTTAGAAATTAGCTGCCAACATGATCAGGTCTTTTTGTCTAACCAAATTCAACCCTGTAAGAAGACTGTAGGATTTTACATGAACTCTACAAAGACCATAAAATAAAATCACAGGATCTACTGCATTCCCTTGCTGCTGTGGAATTGAAAGTGCATTTTGTTTGTTTATGATTGTTTTATGTGGTAAAGATTTTTATTCCCGTTTTTGTTCAGTGAAATTAAATAATTGTATTGAAAAAACTATGATTAGGCATAAATATATGACGTTCCCTTTGAAAGATCAAGTCAAGACATCTTTAATTATCAAAATGTTCCAATTTTTTTCTTACCTTCCTGTGTAAGTCTGGAAGCCTGTCTGAATAGATTGAAATTATTTTGAATGTTGGAAAAGAGATCATTATTTTTGAATACTTTCTAAATCATAAAACATTAAGAATAAAAAAGGGTATGCTTTTTTTCCACCATAACTGTAGCTAAAGCATCATTCCAGTTGAACCGTCATTTATTTCTTTTGTTTTGTTGGCCTCCTATCTGATCAACAAACCACCTGCCCACGAACTAACACCCTGTGGACGTAAACAGACGTGAAGACATCGCAGTTCCAGACCCAACCGGCTCGTACATCCATCAGTCCTTCCTTTCATCTGAACGCTGAGCTGCTTGTGAGGTGACGGCGTGTCGCCTCATCAAAACCTCCTGACTGTAAACGCAGACAGATTGGGAACAGCTGCGCGCCTCCAAACTGTGGCCTTACAGTCGCAGCGAAGCAGATGGTTCGAGGAGGAAGGAGGAAGTGATGCGAGCGGGAGGTCTGGGCTGCGATTGGCTTCAGAGGTGTGAAGTTCCACCACATCTCTGTGTGCGAGGAATCCTGAGGTCTCCCTCCATATGTTAATTCATCCCGATTTTCGTCTTTGACGTCATGATGTGAATTCACTCGAGTAAAACAAACTCACGGTTTTACACGCAGAAAATGTCATAATTAAGTTTTAGTTCATTTT
This sequence comes from Xiphophorus hellerii, assembly GCF_003331165.1. NCBI lineage: Eukaryota > Metazoa > Chordata > Actinopteri > Cyprinodontiformes > Poeciliidae > Xiphophorus > Xiphophorus hellerii. The sequence goes on from NC_045681.1 coordinate 17,179,540, forward strand.
TCTTTTTCTTTTATAATTTTCTGGCTCTTTTTCCCTTCCTCCAGGTCAGTTTACTACAGTTCAATTAGTATACAGGATGAAAATCAATATATTGTTTGAAAAAGTAGCCCATTTATATCAAGATTTTATTAAATGTAGTTTTTGTGAAAAATGTAAGACAACAATTAACAAAAACTTGATTTCTGAGTGATATTTTGAGGTTTGTCTCAAATTTGAACTCTGTAAAAGTGTGAAAAACTGATTAAACTTTAACAGTGACAGGAACCCTTGTGAAAAATAAATATACTAGGTACATGACAACATGCTTATGAAAATTAGCACAATAAAAAAGCAGCTACACTTTAAAGGAAATGCGAATACTATATCTCATTATAATGAGATAAATCGAGTCGGCTCCCTGGCGTTCTAAACATTATTAGTCATCACATTACATTTAGTACATTACATTTTTTTTAAAAAGAGTATTAGAAGCATATTTTTACAAATTTTCTTACTTTTTTTATATAATCTTAACCAGTATATCCACTTGACAACATACTAAAAAATGTAATGCAGCATATTTAAAATACACTTATATATATTATTTTTTCCACCAGGGAACATAAATCTGTGTTTCTGTGTTTCAGATTCTGGGAGCAGTCAGCCACCTCAGAGGAAATGTTCGCTCAGTTCCAGCTGTCGATTCAAACTGGAACGACTGGAGCAGGTCGGTCTCTCGCCTGATTCAAATGTAAAGGAAGAAAAGTTTTAATTTTGTTTCTTCACCGCATAATTATCAGCAGGACATCCCAATCCTCAGACTGTGATGACAGTAGAACATATAAAAACATGTGAAGAGAACGAGAGTGAAGCACATCAGTGTAGCTCCCGGTCGATGTTTCCACCACATCCAGCTGTGTGTATTGATCCGTGTGTGTGTGTGTGTGTGTTTCAGGCGCTGGATCTAATCGGTCTGAAGCCCACAGATGCTCAGCGGCAGGTTCTTAGGTCCAGACTACGAGCCGATCCCACTGGAACAGTGGCCTTCACAGGTACGACAACAACTCCCATCATCCTTCACTTCACACTCACATGGCGGAGATTCAAATAACAACAAGCTTTTGTTTGTTAGCCCTTGTTTTACTAGCATGTTTTTTTTTTCTCTACCCTGATTCAGTTATCTGATTTAATTTAATTCTGATTTAATGTTTCACGTAAAGAATCTCACGGCAGCAACAGAAAAAAAAAATGCATCAGACTGATATTTTTTAACAGGTTATCTTTAATAGCATTATGGTTTGTTCCATACTGAATAATAGCTCCAAACATTTGTTGCAGCATGTTGAAGCAGGCACTCGCGTTGTGTTAGAAGTTAATCTGTACTTTTTCGCAATTTATATTTCTTTTAAATTTGTAACTGACTATTTAGTGCTGCATTTAGTGACAGTGGGAATTCTTAAAAATCAAATCCAACTCCAGTACAATGTTTGTTTTACTACGAAGGATTAGAGGTCAAAGTGAAACGTGTGACCTCTGAAGTGAAGTTACTGCAGCTGAAGTTCAGAGGACAAGCACTCTGGTAAAGAGTGCTGATAAATGCTTGTTTGTTTTTAACACAGAAGGTAGAAAAAATGTACGTTAAATGTAATGTAAGGTTAAAGAAACAGATAGTCAACCACAATTTTAGTGTGACCTAAGGAAACCAAAGACACTGCGACATACGGAGAAAATTAACGAGAATATTTAGGGGGGAAAAAAAATCTTAATTAAGGTATGTGAAATATCTTAATGAGCCTTACCAGTCCCTTTTGGCAGAAAATATGTGTGAAATATATCTCAACAGAACTGATCCTCATGTACCTAAAACACAGACAGATGGAGAAAACTATGTTCATTGAAAAGTTCTACATCTAATATGGTAACCTTGTGACTGCCCTGCGTTTATGAGCGCAGATAGTATTCTCCAAACCTCTCCACATTTGTGTAAAAAAAAAAAAAGAGCTTGCATGTTTACAATAGCTCCCCCTGCTGGACTGAATGGTTTTTATTTTTGTTGATCATTCACTGCGGAGGGATATTGTTGCTCAGAGGAACAGATTTCTTAGGAACTAGTTAAGGCAGAAAACCTGTTCTGTAGGATTGGGCCCAGAAAAATGCAAAAAAAAAAAACAACAACCCTGGTTTTATTTGAGACCTACTCTTAAATGAGCTTCATGTTACTATTTAAACCTATTCAACTGGCACCATAAATACTTATTAAAAACAGATTAATGCAGTCATTAGGAAACCAGGTGAGATTTTCCAAAGGACACGTTCTGTTGAACTCTTCCTTCCTATTTGCGCTTGCAGACTTCGAGGGCCTGATTCGGGAACTGTTCAAGCCTCAGCTGGAGGAACTGTTCGGCACCCAGTCCAGCTCCAGGTTCACGTCAGACGACTTCTCCAGCCTGCTGGAGTCTCCCACCAACCCACCGGTAACAGCTCAGGCTGGGAAACGCCTGGGGAATCTGGGATCTGCGGGCTAAAATTCACACATAAAACATCTGCAAGTTTTATTTTACGTTTAAAATACTAAACCTATTTTAAATGAAACATCCATTGACATCTTCAAAAACAAAAGAGACATCTTCCAAAGTAAAATTATCTATGGTTTTGTCACTTTAAAAAGTAAAATGAAATCTACTTTTTTTCCACTATTTAAGTTAATAATGAGACTGCTAATAACTTCTGGGATTTATCTAAAACGTCACACACTGGCCTTTTAACACAAACATCTAGTGGCTTGTGTTAATCTTCAGAGAAAATAGTTACATTAACGAATTCATCCTAAAGTTGAAATTGAGATTTTAAATTGGAAAAGACAAAAATCATGAATGTGTGCCAGAACTTTAACCCATCTGACAGTGGGTATCCCGTGTTTCTTCCTACAGCCATCGCTGTCAGACTCGGACGACCTGGAGGAGATGGAGAAGTTGAGGAAGGAGCACATTGAGGCGCTGAAGGAGATCAAGACACTGCAGGTGACCTCACTAAAGTCTGATCAAATGTTAGAGGATTATGGTGAAACCTGCCAGGTTTGATTCTGGAGCGGGGGGGAAAAAACAAACAAAAAAAACCCACATTCTGTTTAATTCCAATAGGAGCAGCTTGTCGAGTCTCAGAGAGTTCACCATGAGCTGGAGGACGAGCTCAACAAGGCCAAGCAGGTCAGTCTAATATTTAATTTCCCCCTCATCTGTTGGACTTTAAAGAAATATTTGCTTTTAAATAGAATCACCTAGTTTTTAGTTTTCCTAAGCTAAAACTACTTTAGTTTAGTGGGGACACAAATCATCTTGTTTTACATTTGAGGATGTAGAAGTGAGATTTCTGCATTCTGTTGTGTTTTTTTCCTCTTCTTGCAACACAAAGTCAGTATGAAACGAAATCACATCGTTTTTGTGTTTTGAAGGCAGTACAGGAGAGCTGTCTGATAAATTTAGATTTTTCATGACTCTGAGTGTTTCTGTAAAAATAGATCAGCAGGTGGAGCCTTCGACACACACACACACACACACGCACGCACCCGAACATGAGTGTGGGAGGTTGAGTTGAACCCACTCAGCGGCTGGAGGAGGGCGAGGCCTCCATTCGCTCGTCTTTCGGGCTCTAAAATAGTTCCTCCTCCCGTTTGTTTGTTCTGATTCACAGCTGAAGGGTCTCGCCCTCGTTCGCTCCCACTTCGCCGCCTCTCGGCTCCTGTATCGTTGCGTAAATGGATCGATATCTAGATTTAGATGCAGCTGACAGATGTAGTGAGCCAGCGAAGGTTCTGGCGGGATGTTTCCGATCTGTAGGTTGGACAGTCGCAGGAAAGACGAGGAGATTTAAACTCTGAGTGCATCATTGTAATGTTTTCCCAACATTAGTCTCATTATAATTGCATGTTATTTTATTTTTTGTTTGATTATTGATTTTTTTTTAAATAAATATTTGTGGTCCATTAGACCAGTGGTGTCCAAACGTTTTGGGACCAGGACCAATATTCAGTTGAGAAAACTCGAGGGCCACATGTTTTAAAATTAATCCGTATGGTCGGCCTTGAAGTGATTGTTGAATTAAACCATCACTGAAACTTTCCTCTCTGACTCAGCTGTGATTTTTAGAAAACCTTGCTGACTCATACTAAAAGCCTCTGTGTTCTGCGGTTCAAAAGTCTAAATATCTTCCATGCAGTCATTTTTTTGCTAAGAAATATGACTTCTTGTTTCATACTGTTGTACAGAGGAATCAGTAAACAGCATTCTGGCAAACATGGTTGCGGTATTATGCCTTGGCGGTCTAAAGGACATTTTCTTGAACCGCTTGAAAGCAACATTAAATCATTTATCATGCAAGTTAATGCACACAATGCTCCACAGCGACATCTGGTGGGAGCAGCTCCTAATTGGATCTAAATTCAAAACATGCGTTGGGTAACACCAAGCGGTCATCACTGTTTTTTTCTTATCTTAGTCTCCCTGAGAATCGTTTTCAGGCCTGAGTCGTGATCCAGATTAAAATTCTTTAAAAATCTTTTGGGACTCAGAAACTCCCCAGACCTGAGATGTCCTCCCAGGGACAGATGGGTGCTACACGGAGCGTCTTTTTTTTTTTTTTGAACAGCAATTTGTAGAGGTTTAGAAACATAAGCAGCCATGCTGAGAGCGATAACAGTAACAGATGGCCTTCCTGTTTTCCCATGTGCTTCTATGTCTTATTAAGAAAATATTTTTTTTTGTTTTTTTACCTTCTTGTGTCCTGCTAGTCTTACGTGTGTACGACATCTCTGCAGGAGGGCTTAAGTCGCCAAATTCATGTGCTGTGTGTTGTTTCCTTTCAGTCATAAAAAGGAAGTCACACACAGCACACAAACTAAGCTTTACACATTTTCCAAATGAGTTACACACCTCCAGGTATCTTAGGTTCATTACAGAGTGCTTACTGAAATAGAAAAACTTAAAAAAAAAAAAAAAAAATCTATATTGTGATATGGATTTATCTCCGTTTTTAACGTTTTCTTTGATTTAGAAGGATAAACATCATTAATATGTCAATGGTGGACAGCAAAAAAGTACATCTACTTGTGTACTGTACTTAAAAAGTGTCCTTTTTTATTTCCTTTTCTTGGTGTTGAGACATTTTAAATAAAAAAATAACAATAGTGAAAATAGCTGTCATTTCTTTTACAGCTTGATTAGATCAACACACACCAGGTACTGACACCAGTTTTAGCAACAATTTGACTAGGCCGTTACAACGCCTTCATTCTTTTCTTTTTCAGCCATTCTTTTGTAAGTTTGCGTCAGCGTTCAGGTGTATAGACATGTTAGAAATGTTCAGTTTTTCAGAGTCCCACATTTCATTCTAGAATAGTTTGCCATACAGAGGAGTTCATGAACTCTTTAGCAAAAACAAACCCCTCAGACTTTCTGTGCTTATTCTTAAACCACAAATCAAGCCAGCTGTTTTTCTGCATACACAAGTTTTCAAAAACTGGGGTCGGAGTTGTAAGGTCAAAGAAACTTCCCATAGCTCCTGATTCACTTCAGTGTAAGTGTGCAAGCAGTCTCGATCTGATTTCCTCGCCGGGCAACTCGGAGGGGCAACAACACAAGGTTGTCATGAAATTTGTCTGTATCATATTTTTAATTATTTGTGAAAGAAGCTGATGACTACAAGATGCTCAAATGTTGCTAGCCTGACCAACATTTGAAATTTAGGCAGATTTATGAGCTGAGGTGGACCTGCGAACCCTGATGAGCTTTCACTGGGTAATCTGTTTGCCGAAAGACTTGATGTTCCACCTTCGTCACGTACGCTCTCCAGGAAGCGAAAGTCGGAGCAGAGGAGAGTCAGACTCTGAGGACCCGGATCCAGCTGGTCGAGGAGGCCCAGAAGCAGGCCAGAGGGATGGAGATGGACTATGAGGAGGTCATCCACCTGCTGGAGGCTGAAATCGCCGAGCTGAAGACTCAAAGGGTGGAGCATCCAGCAATGACCAAGAAGGTAGCCAATCACAGAGTCATCATGTTGCTAAAAAAAAATCCTTTGTGTTAAAATGGATCTACTGGAGAAAATATCAACCTACTAACAAATTACATAGTGCTCTGTACAATATTGACAATTAATTTAGTTTTGTTGAGAGAAGTGCATTTTTACTTTCTAACCTAGGAGGAAGTAGACGAACTGAAGAAGAAGGTGGCTATTCTGGAGTGTCAGCTAAGGAAGAGTGAAACGGCCAAAAAGGGTTTTGAGATGTCAACGGGAAAGCTACTAAGTTTTGTGGAGGTGAGAGGGTAAACCAAAAACCTGAATCCAAACTTTGATCATCTCCGTGAAGTTTACGTTTGTTTTTCTTTTTGCCTTTCACTGCAGAGCGTTCAGGACTTTTTGCTGGAAAGTCACGGACCCACAAAGAGCTACAGGTACACACCTAAAAGCTGTCTGTGTGGATGTGTGTGTGTCTCAGAGTGACAAAAGGTTGATTGGCTGCCTGCTATTCGTTAGAGTCTGCGCTAACGAGTCCGGTTCCTTGGGGAAAATGGTTGCCATAGCAACCAGCAGCCTTCATCTCTACATGTTAGTTTTGCTTGTCCTTTGTGTGCGTGTGTGTATCTTTACCACAGTGTTCTGCTGTGTTGCTGCTGATATACACATGTAGTGTGTGTTAAGAACTACAAGAAATAGAAATAAAACTCATGTACAGATGGGGAAATATGTAAACAAATGTTTGAACAGGAAAAAATCCCATCAATTTGTTTAGTTTTTTTGTTTTTTTTATTATTTATTTGACTCTAATTTTGTTTTTCTCTATAATATAAAAAAATAAAGTATTTAAATATATTTATTTTCTAAGCAGCAACACATGTAAACATGTAAAAACTGTAACTAAATACTTTTATCCTCATCTAGTCACTTGAAGCTAATTTATTTAGTTTTGTTTAAAGGGTCAATATTACCATTTTTTCATTTAAATTGGGATATTTGAATTTTTCAAAACAAATATAAATCAAAGGAAATTATCATGAAATTAATAAATGTGTTCTTGTTTTTCAAATTCTTAAAAAGGTAAAGAAACAAAGTTTTTCTTATGTCTTCATATTTCGTTCTCTCTGTTTTTCATTACTTCAAAGTTTTGCTTTGCTTTTCTAATAACGGACGCTAGGTGGGTAAATTGTTTCCTGTACATCAACACAGGGTGTCAGTTTCTCTGTGCATCCATGAAATAACAAATTAACAACTCTATTCAACATCTTTGTGACTTTCAACAAGTCTAAACGAGGTTCAGGAAAGGTCCCTTTGCACGTTCGGTACACAGGAAATAAGTTAGAAGTGAAGGCAACTGAGACGTGCGTTACTCAGTCATGTAATGATGTCTCCAGCAGAGAGCCCACTAGTCCGGGCTTCGCACACACTCAGTGGTCCGGCTTGGCCCACATCAGCTCAGGCAGAGCGCCGGTTGGCTCCCGGTAATGGGCTCCCGCTGTGATCGGCGGCATTACGAAATGTCTCCACCGAGTAAGAGGTCACCAATTACTCTTTCCTATCCAGTTGTTGAACTTTATTTATTAACCACCAACACACACCACTGATCACCATGAGGAGTGTTACACAAAGCAGGCTAACGGGTTCACTTCATAATCCAAAACTGCAGAACATATCTTAAGTCTGGCTTGGATGGATGGATGGATGGATGGTAGTAAAAGGTAGAAAAAAAGGTTTTATGATCTGCTGTAGGCCAATGTCTGATTATCTTTTTGTTCTGCGTCTGAAGTCGTCCTCTGTGGATGAATGAGTAACCTTATTGCCATCAAATGGTTTGTGTACATCTAGATTAGTTTTTCCACTCATAACATCTCTGATTACGGTAATTCCTTTGTCTCTTACATTCTTTTAAGATTATAAATTATCTTTCGTCTCATTTCCTTCTCTCCTTTCACTTCCTCCCTCCATCATTCTCTCCCACTGATGTTTCATCGTAGATCTGTTTGTGCAAGTTTCTTATCCTGCTATTTATCTTTTCTATTTACGTTTCTGATGTTGCGTTCTGATGCTGGTGTCCCTTTCGATCTGTTTGAATTTTCCTTTTCTTATGTATATATATATTTTTTTCATCTACGCTGTTATTCACCCGTTTTCCATCTGCCTAGTTTCATAATCTCTTCTGTTATTCCTCCCTTTTCTCTTCTTATTTCATCTGTTTATCTTTCATGTTTCCCTCCATCTGCCCTCATCCTTTTGTTCCTCCGCCGTGTCTTGATCCCAGTTTATCAGCTCTCCCTGGGAGCTTGTGTAAGGTGGACTCGGTAAATCCGGTCACTTGGTCATGCTATTAAGTCATCTACCTATGAAACCTCCTGCCAGCTTCTTTTATTTCATTGCAGGTCAGTGGGACACCTGAGGTTTCATAACTGCTGGACACTCTACCCCCCATAACAGACCCCCGGTCCTATTTCTGTTATTTTTACTCTCTCGTTTGTTCATTTCTAGGCCACTTGTTGTCTGATCCATAGATTCAATAAAGGAAGCATTGTTGATTTTTTTTCCCTTCCTTTTTTCTAGCTCCCTCAATGTTTTTTTTTTTTTTTGTATTCTGACACAGATTAAAGCCATAATTTCCTCAGAGCTCAGCTCAGAAGCAAAATTTGTTTATAGAAAGAAAGAAAAAATTCAACCTCAGAGAAATGATCTGTATTGTAGTTTAACTTGTGCCTGACTTCATCAGGTTAGATGTTTGCTGCACAGATGCAACAAACGACAACAAACTCAAAGGCGTCATTGACAGGCAGCTGAAGGTTCTGATTTCAATGCAGGATGGACACAAGAACAAGACGTATGCTTGGAAGAGCAAAGATGAGGCTTTCAGACTGAAAAGCGTCTTAAGTGTCCCTTTTAATCAAGAAAGGAGGTGTGAGCGACATGTTTTACTACACTGTAAAAAAAAACCCAAACAAAAAAAAAAACACCTGTAGAATTTACCCCCAAAAGCTGAAGGAACAATTTGCACTCAATCTGGTTGGGTACATTTAAACAGATACTTTTAGTAAAGCATAAGAACTCTGAAACACCAAAAGTAGGTGAAATCTACCTCGCCTTTTTTGGTTACATTTTCATTCCCAATTACCTTAAAAATTGGAGTAAAACTAAATTAAATTTTCGCTCCTCATGTTATATTATCCTGTGTTACGTTATGAAGCCCACCCAGCGTGTGCATTCAGTGCGCTGCCTTTGTTTACAGTCCGATTTACTTTTGCCACCCAACCTTTTTTATTTCCTCGACAGGTTAACTATTTATCCCTCTATTTGCACTGTGACACCAGGATCCAACCATCAAGCACATCATTCTGGCCCGATCCGGCTAGAATTTTGGGTCTTGTTTTGGTCGGGATCCGGCCATAAATCTAAATAATCCAGAGTACCCAAAGAAAATCCAGGCTTGCTCTGCAAGAACATGCCAACTCCACACAGGAAAACTTAGCCCAAAAACAAAAACTCTTATTAGTTTAAGGCCTCAGCTCTGAGCCTCGCAATGATTAATGCTGCCTGCCATCTGTTTTTAGAAGGGATAATCTTAATCGACCTGGGGAGAAAAAGAGAAGTCAATGGCGTCCTATGTAAAGGAATCCTTTGCTACAACCATCAGTCACTGTCATCACTTTTTACTGTTTTGTGGTCAGTTTAACAGAATCCTCTGGGAGTATTTCCGGGGTTCTCCTTGTGTTGCAATTTTTCCCTCCGCTGACCCCGCCTCGCCTGTGTTCGCAGCTCCGGGGACGTCAAAGCCGGCTCGTCGTCCCACGGCGTCCCCCCTCGCTACAGGAAAAGCCCGTGGACCGCCGCCACGCTCGCCCAGGAGGCGAAAGAGCTCACGCGGTCCGTCAGAGCCGTCCTGGAGGTGGACTGTAAGTGAGAGGTCTTCCACTCCACCTTTTCCTCCTCCTCCCCCACTTCCGTGCCGCCCCGCATGCCGCTCCCACTGGACGAAGCTGAAGGCTGCCGCCGTGAGTGACTGTCCCCCCCCTTCCCCACCCCATTTTAGTGCTGACCTTCTAGAGGAGCACCTTCTGCAGGACTCCAGACGTCGGGAGCCTCGTTCTCTCCGCTCCTCACCTCCTCACCTTCTCGCCTCCTGCTACTGGAATTCCATGCAGCAAACCTGCATGGCACATGCTAGTCTGCAGCTGCGTTTCTGCATATCAACATTTTAACCAACAAACAAAACAGAACAGAACAAAAAAAGCTGCGCAAGAACATTCTTGCAGAAAAAAAACCCCAAAAAACCTGATGGACAACATGAATGTTTCAAAGTTTGACCCGCTGATCTGATTTCGCAGCGATCAGTCGGTGGAACTCCCGCGACGTTGGTGTGGTTTTCCAACTCTGACCCATCTTCTCTTATCGGTAAGCACCTTCACCAACCCGTAGAGATCAGAAACCTCAGCATCACAGTTAAAAAAAAAAAAAACAACAAAAAAACATTTGCCATACTCCGTCCAGAACCCACGCGTAGAATCCGAGTCTCTGTAACTCTCTCACTGTTAATCTGCTCAGTTGTTTAGCTTTGTATCTTAGAGGCTGAACGCTCGTGTTAGTGCAGTAGACTAGCCGAGGAAGACGAAGCAATACCGTGAAGCGGCACATGAGGAGAAACCCCAGCTCGCCTGATATACCCACGGACGCCAGGGAGGGAGGGAAGCCGTGACGGCGGGAACGCTTCCATCCCATCTGGAGTTATCAGCTGTTTGTTCTTTTCGGAGTAAACCCTCAGATGCAAGGTCAATGGACCATGAGTTGCTCTTTGTAACCAGGATCAGCTTTGTGAAGCTGCTTGCTCTGTTTGACCAGCTGGGCTGTGATTGATACAATCAGATGAAATAAATATTTTGATTTGAAAACAAACTAACTTTTCCTGGTTCTTCAGGTCATTAATAAACCGTATATCTGGGCTTCTTCTGAGTCGAAACGGTCAAAAGTGTAGAAAGATGAGTTGAAATTAGAATGTTTGCCACAGAGGTCTGTGGATACATTGAATCAGAACGAGTGTGGGTCTTTTACTTTTTCTTTTACTTTTTACTTTTCTAAGACTATTATCAGCTATTCCTTTTTTTTTTTTTCTCCCAACTGACGCACTTTCAGTTCTGGTTGTCTACAAGCAACATTCTCCAAAGACCTGTGGCTCCAAATCAGCTCTAAATGTTAACTTGTTTAGAGTTATTGTGACCAATCAACTTAGATAGCCATTACGTGTCAATGTGACATACTGATGGTGATCATACTTGATTAAAACACATCCTGAACTCAGCAGGAAATTGTGGTACTTCTCAAAATGTTAATGTCTCGTCAATTCTGAATCTACAAAATAGATAATGTCCAACATTTTCACTGCGTCAGTTTTTCAGAACTCATAGAAGTACATTAAAATAACTCCAAAATTGTTCAACATCTTCATCAAATGTCACTAAAATTTAACTCGGCACTTCTTGATCAACACCTCTGACTTCGTGTCAACGTCGTGACTTGACGTTTTCAGCTGGTACCCATCGGTTGTTTGGTTATTTTATCTCTCTGGCTCATCTAGATTATCTCATCTCAAACACAAAGAAGAGGGAATAAATTAGGCCGAGCATCTTATGTTGAGCACAATATGAGTTTTCTACAAACGCGATCTCAAAGTTTGTTGAAATGGTGAAGGAGACGCAGCGTGCCCGAGCATCGGCGGCCTTCGAGCCTCATTTGAACCAGAGCTGCAGGTTGTTGCTGTCCATGGTGCTGATTCTGCTGTAGAACGGTCTCGTGCGCTTCTACAATGAAATATTGCTGACAACTGTTTATATTTATGGAGATGGGAGTGTTTAGAAGTGAGCTTAAGAAGATGCACTGCCTTGCATGAGCTGAAAAGAAAAAGCATACTTGTCAGGAGCAGAGCTAGGACTAATAAGTTTCCTCGGCAGATGCTTCGCCGGTGCACTGATGGAAAGAGATGGATGACAACAGCTAGCATGTTAGCCTTAACGTCACAGAGAGAGTCACTTCCTGGTCGAGAAAGTCCGACCAATTAAAAGACCATGATCCCCTTTTGTCCTGTGGTGTAATGTTCTGTTCTTTACAATTAGAAATAACGCCCTTTTATATGAGAGATAACTGTAGCTGCGAGGGCATAGTAAAGATTAAATTCAAATAAACCAAATTGAACAAAATTTTGCACTGGAAGGAAACCAAACAGCTTGAGTCGCTTCAGAAATCGGATCCCCATTCTAAACTCGATCCGACGGGATAATCAGACCTATCAGACAGATCTGAAGCTTATGACATGGGAAAGCTTACAGGTAACAAATTGGTCTGAGTTGGGTAATATTGGAAAGAGTATTATCTAAGCTACTGAGCAGAAGCTGGGATGTTTTTTTTTTTTCTTTTTAACTATCTGCATTAAGAAGTCTCGAGTGAACGAGTTTGCCGCACCTGAAATGTGTTCCGAGGACAGAGCTGCAGATGGACGACAGGTTGCCATGGCAATATTTTCCCCGTCTCGTTCGTCTGTGGAAGCTGCTGAATATTTTACTTCCTGCTAATTGCCAGTTGTGAAAATGTGACTTCCTGCTACGACCAAGAAGACTAACAAGTTGATGATCTGAATTGGGCAATGGTCACAGTGGGGGAAAAAGCACGGTTAGCGGTTAGTGCCTCTTTCTCACAATCCCAGCTGGAGAACTCAGTCTTCATTTAGAGAAAAAAAAAAAAAAAGGTGGAAATTATGTTAATTGGAGACTAAACTACCTTTTAGTCGCTGAACAGTGTGTAAATCACTGCCAGAAGCAGGCATAAGTGAAAACACCTCAGTAGCTCTACAACAATTAAACTGGTAGAAACTGCTGAAGGATAAAGAAGTCCTGCCAGCAGCCTCAGGATTCTAAAGCCCAACCTGTTTCCAGGCAACGAGGGGAATTTAATCTGCAGCACAGACCATGCTGAGTATTGTAGCACAGATACTTTCCGCTATGGGGGAAAATTCACAATGACTGACTGCTTATTTTTCTTTATCATCAATGAAACAAACAAAAGTAGCCACTCTTTTCTCTTAGGTTCTCCTTATGATGTCAGGATCAGTTGCAGTGTATCTCTCTTAATGCTCATCTCCTCAGTCTGATGGCTTTGTTGTGGTTTTACTTGCCTATTTTTTAAAAATGTTTTTAAAGTCGTAAACAGATTTCAAAGTCGTCATGTAACGACCGATGGGAGTGCTTAGGCTTGACTTCCCACCTGTTGCTGAAGCGTCCTGCTTTCCGAAGGTGCACCTCCGTCTAAAACCATCGTAGACGAAATGTGTCGGTGTCTGAATGTGTGCTGCAAAGGCTGACCTACTTCCTGCGCGAGTCGTGCTCGGTCTCACAGTTCTTCCTCCCTCCCGATTTATCCGCGAACGCTGAAGGACGTCTGTGGGACTGAGACAACGGCAGGACGCCCACGTCTTCCCCGGCGACGCTCAAAAATAAAGTTTAGGTGAAGGCCGACCGATCCGGGCGAAATCCATGAGATGGAATCTATGTATAGCTTTAAAAAATATACAAAAAACATCAGCATTCTGTTCCAGACAAAGGGCATCATTTGAAGCACATCTGGAATAATTTAACGACTCCCGGCTGCTTCTGCTCATTTATTTTAAAGTTGCAATTAGCTTTTAAAGCAGAGAATAGCTCTTGTCTGCATTTAGAGCTTCACTAAAAAGGAGTGGGGGAGTGAAATTGGTCAGTATTTCAAAGCAGGAAAAAAATGGAGTAAAAACTGAAAAGAAGACAGAGCTGGAGCAGGAGTGTGGTCACTGACAGCTTTTAAAATCAGCAGATTTGCCTGATACTCAATAGAAGGTGTAACACATGAAGTCACTGTATGTAAACTAGACGAACCTGCTGAACTCTTCTGCCTGCCGCATTAATAATAAATGATCATCTCTAAGTGAAGTCATTCTTGCGGAAACGGGTAAAGGAGTGTTGTTCCCTAAAATGTTCGGAGCAGAAATCCACATTTAAACCTGCAGTGAAACTATTATTCAGTCACAAAAAATTTTTTTTAATCAAAATAAATAAATCCTTCACTGCACATCCCTCCCAACCTCCACCCCCTTTAGTTTTTTTTTTTTTTTTTTTTACAACTGTTCTGCGCAACACCATAAATCCAGAAATTATTTCTGCATCGTTTATTATTGGCTTTTCATTATTTCTGAAGGGATTCTCGAGTCTTTTTTTTTTTTTTAGACACCGGCCCTCTTTTCACTCAGTTTCAGTCAACCTGACATATGAAACTGAATGACTAAGAAAAGCAGCTTAAGGGAGGAACCGGCGCTGGGTCAACAAACGCAGCAAGCCTCAGACAAAACGTCTGGAGTTATTCTCTTACATCGCTGCTTTTCTTGCAATCAAAAACAAACACGTGTGAAAGCAACAATTTTACACAGCAGCTGAGCATTCTGCTTCATTAAACACATCTCATTGTTGTATTAATCCCACATCTTTTTTTTTTCAGACCAAATACAGCATCAAGTGTCAAACCAAAGCGATTTCTCTGGCTCTCCAGACTCCGAAGGGCCACAGAACGAGAACTTCAAGAGATGTTTGCTTAAATATTGTTCCACAGTCAAATTAGTATTTATTTGTATAGCGCCAAACTACACCGATGTAAAAAATGTGTTAAATGCTGACTTTTAAGAAGTGAATATAGAGAAAGCTACAATATTTTAACAGTTAATATATAGTTTTATCATTATATTCTGTCATAATTGGCCCCTTGAGGACAGAATTATCTTAATTTAGGCCGAAATTAAAATAACTTTGACACACCCCTAAAGTAGTGGATAAAAATAAATATGGCGGATCCATTCGAGGATGATTGTTGGGAACGAATTTAAAAAGGTGTTAGCATGCTAGCTAGCACCGTTAGCTGTTTGCGTGAGCCGCCATTACCAACCGCCTCAGGTCCGTCTGCCTCGCCAGTGAAACGTATCACGGTTAGTATTCAGAGCAAAACAAAGCAAAGCTAGCTGCGCCGCCATCTTTGTTTTTTCTTCTTCTGGTGTTGAGAACTTCACTGTTGCTTCTGTTTACTTACATGTCAGCTGCTGTTCGGAGCCGCAGGGAGGCGGTGGAGTTGATGGAAAACGTGCGACAGAAGGGAATGAGAAAAAATAAAAATAAAAAAATTAACTCGGAGCGATAAAAAAAAAAATGGCATGAATTCTCGTTCGGCTCGTTCACGTTCTCACATGCAGCATGAAGAAATGATGAGTGCGACACCAGAGTCCGCATGCGTTCATTCATGTATATCAGCGGCTGCAATCTCACAGTCATTTGAGGTTGCCGGTAAGGAGGAACTTAAATTCAGCAATATTATAAAGCCGAGAGACTGAAAAATCAAACCGGAGCTCTTTATTGTTTTTTTTTTTTCTTATTATTGTTTCTGTAGCTTGTTTTCTGAAGCTGTGTGCACGTGTCATGTGTCACATTATGATAAAAAGGACATTGAAACTTAAGATTTCAAGAAAAAATTTTTTTTATTAATGATTATATTCATGCTGAAAATTACATTGTTTGCAATCTTGATGTCATTTGTTTGAGGTAACCCTCACGAAGTAAAAAGTTGAGTTTCTATGTAATGGTTTTGTTGCAAAAAACATTTATTTCCATTGTGATTCGTTCCATCCAATCAGCACGCCCGTTGCTCATCCAGCAATCACACCCTCGATGTCCACACTCCTGTCTCTTCTTCCTGTTTGTGTCATTTATTACCTACCCTAGTTTTGTATATATTTTTTAGTTTTCTTTCGGTTTCCTGCATGCTTTTCATATTCTTGCCCTTACATTGGTTTTACTTTGTTCTTTGAGATTTTCTTTAAAGTATTTTATCTAGGACTATTTTAGAAGCATTGTTGTTCTGCGTCCTCTGAGCATTTCGTTTTCATCCATTGAACATATTAACATAGAAGAAGTTGGAACACAGCAAAATGTGGAAACACCCTAAAGGTGTAAGTACTTTGAAACAAAAATAATCATCAAGATGTTTTATTGTCTCCCTGCCAGGTCCGCCTTATGGCTGGGAGCAGGCCTACACCACAGAAGGAGTCGTGTACTTTGTCAAGTAAGGTCCTAACATCGGGTTCCTAAAAAGAATGAAGAAGAAGAAAAAAATCAGTGACCCAAAACACAGTAATTCTCCTTCATTTAAGTTAAAAACACTTCCTGTCTATTCATGGCAGGCATTGTCCAACAACTTTCCTTAATTTCCTGCTGGTTCTTGTATAATCAGACCTTGACAGTGCAGGATCTGATTTAAAAAAAACTCTGTTCGGATTGGACCGGATTAAGAGCGGAGATGTAGGATGAAGCACGCTCTGTGCATTTAACTCCAGATGGGATTCCACAGTTCTCAGAAAAAGAGAAGATGATCTGTAACTGAGAACATTACAACACTAAATTTGCTTGAAGCCGGAAAATGAAACCATTAATACTCCTAAGAAACATCACATTAATGCTGCCACCACTGATGCAGGTCTGTTTTTGGATTTTCGATTGAGTGTCATAATGCTCAGGAAGTAGAACCGGATAAAATCCCCTTCCCACCCGTAACTTCAACTTGTCTGGAGTAACGAAAATGGTATTTATTAACCTAGAAACCATCTGCTTTATTAATTGGGGCAGTCACATGACCCAGACGACATCATGGAGCCTACCTGAAGCCACCGCCACCGAGCCGCCTCCAGAGGAGGAGGCCTCGGCGCCGGCGGCCGAATCCAACGGCGAGGAGACGGAGACGGAGCAGAGTTCAGCTCTTGAGACCAACATGTAGGAGCTCAGTCATCCAACCTGTCATCTCCATCATTACTGAACTCTTCTAGTTGTTCTCCCGGCAGAATGCAGCTGCTCGGAATCCTTTTGTGTTTTTTTTAAACATAAGGTGATTTTTTTTAAAGCCAAATTTGATCCAAACGTAGACGCATTGTCCAAGAAACCTGTACAATAGCTTTTTCGGAACCCAAAAGAAGATCAAGCACCTGCTTGATTACACTGGGGTCAACGGGCAAAAAATAGTCTGAGGTTTTCCAACTGTTTTAGAGTCATTTTCATGTGCTGAATCCAAAAATCACCAAAAATGGATGCAATATGAGCGTCAAAAATGAATTATCTGTTCTCATGTATGGACCGGTTTCCTGAGTATCTGGGATCAATGACGCAATGTTCAATTCACATGTACTTACCCTTATGAGTGCTTATTATTCAATTTACAAAAATCCAAGGTTGTAACATTTAATTAATACACTTTGTTAGAAAACCTTTTTTTTTCTCCTAAGGAAATGAACTCATCATGTCACAAAAGCGTAATCAATTTAGTCAGAGGATCGTATTTCTCCAAATCAAATTAGAATAAAAACCTGACCTGGTTGAGAAAAATGGACGTCATTTTTTAAATTTGGCAGTGCAAAATAGTCCTAATTTAGTTGGGGAAAAAAAACATAGACAACTTCCGAAAGACACTTCTTACAACCCAGTGTTATCAACCAGCGAAATCCATTCATTTATTGAGAAAGTGTTTCTTTCTGACAGGCGGCTCTGAATCGGGGTGAGACTTGAGATTTGACTCAGATTTTGGGGGGGAAAAAAACAAACTTTCCAGCATCTCTGGTGTGGAGTGAGCATCTGCAAAGCAAAGCGTGAGATTACACCGTGATGTGAAATGTGAAATAGACTTGCTACAAAACAAAAATGTTAGACTTGTCACAAGTAAAACTAACCAATCTGGCATAGGATGTCCAGATTCTTTCATCCTTGTTTTCTGTTTCACTTTTTGTCTTTCTTCCTCTGATTTGAGTTGCAGCGCTCACCGTCCTCGTCAGGGAAGTTTTGAAAGCCTTCTTCCTGTGAACTATAGGTTCCCTTTAACATATAATACAGGCTTTCGACTAGTGTCTTTGTCACCTTTTTGGTACATGTTCCGCTCAATAACAATAGATTTCTTGTGTTTATGCTAATTTATTCATTCCATTCAGCCAATTCCTCTTTTTTATATTTCCTCGGTTGATCCTGTTTGACTGCAACATTTTTTTCAGAAAGTTTGGACTTACGTTTCATTGACGTTTATATATTGCGTTTTCTCCACTCCTTTCTCTCTGCACTTTACAGCCACGACATAGCGAAATATTATTTTCAATAAAGACAAAAAATATTACTGTCATATTTTGTTTTTGTATTTAGTGCAAAACCGAATAATTACTAGAAAAGAAGGAGGCCAAACGGCAACAGAGGAGACACCTGCTGGAATTACTTCAGACTTTATCGTGCTTCCACGCTCGAGCGAACTGTTTTTGTCGAGGACATGGGTGAGTTTGAGCTCTGCTTTTATTCAAAGTAATTACTGCCAAAGTGTGTGTGTGTGTGGGGGGTAGGAGGGGGTAGTTTTTAAGGACACTTCAGAAGGATTTAATCTGTGCTGCTTTTAGCTTTCTTTCTCCCCTCTACTCTTGATTTTAGTTTACATTTGTTGGCTCTAATTAGTCCCCACGTTAAAAAACCAACACTGTTTCCCTGCTTCACTACTGCAGCGTCTTCTTGATTCGTAACATTTTGTAAAAACCTGAAACCAAAGCTTTGCTTTAGAAACCTTGTGAAGCCTTATAGAAAGCGATAATGGAACCCTGTCAGGATTCTGGGATCCTTCTATTCAGCAGTGGGACTGGAAGGCTCTGTGGTTATAATGAAACTACAGCAAGTATTATGTCATGAAGATGGATCAATAAAAAAAAAAAAGATGTTTCCATTTCATGAGATGCGTTTGCTGTTTTGTGTTGCTGACGTCGGATCTGGAAGCAACAAAATAAATGTCACATAATCCGATTATTTTGGCGTTTAGCTTTGGGCGAAGAGGTTGTATTTGTTTCTGTGCGAGAGCACCGGTGTGTGTGTGTGTGTGGGCTGGAGGTGGAGCTGAGCCAATAGTCTTCCTGCCAGCGGCTCCAAATATTGATTTTCCTTCGTGTTCACAAGTGTGGCTATAAATATGTGACGCTATCAGAGGCGCAGATAACAGAAATCACACACACACACACCCCCACACATCCACACAGCCCTCACTGGACTCCTTCCTTATTTTAAGATACAGATCACTGACTGTTGAGGAAGAGGGGAGATGAGCGGAAGCGAAAGTGTTTCGATGAATTCATGATTGAATGAAATCTTTATTTTGAGCGTATTCAGTTTTGTGGACTAGATGATGGTGCGAAATCCTGAAAACGATGGACAACCCTGAGCGTCTTCTTCAAGAGACTGTCATAGAAAAACGTCTTCAGTCAGAGGCTTCTTCGAACTCGCCTTAACACAGACTGCTACAGGACTTCCTTAAACCCCACAGCCGTCACCATCTACAATAACTCTTTGAAGAATCTTGAATTAATTAACGAGGTTTAATTGCTCATCGAGATCAATAAAATTATCATTTTTTTAATTAAACTGACTTTAAAAAATTGTCATGACCTTGGCTACTTTTATCTACTCCTTAGTAATCTATGATTTTTGTGTAGAGAGACCTATGCTTGACACCTGTGAACACGCACACGTCCGCTACTGCTCTTTTTAGCAGTGTGTAAACAGTCTCCAAAACCAACTTCGCCGTGAGGTTACACAACATTCAAAGCCTCTTTTCCTCGATTCCATTTGGAGAATCTGAGGGTCATCGGCTCCATGAGCAGCTTGGATTAAAAGCTCCCGCGCAAAGTGATCCATAACTGGCCTGATGGATACTGGGAGAAAGTTCACATCCTTTTTATGCAAACAGGTCTGATTACAGCCCAGATTTAAGAATAAGTCCGAGTATTAAGAGGCAACGCAAGGTCCACGCGCTCTGACTGGGCTTATTTAGGCCAGCTTTGGTTGCGTAACTCGGTACTTCGACTGTTTTGTGGTAAAACATACGTCGATTACGTGATTATGTTGTTTGTCATTATGTCTAAATGACACTGACCCATAAAACTGTGTAACTGAGCTCTTTTGCTAGATATTCACTTCAAACGTTCATCACTAGGAATCAATAAATCCCCTTTTTTTTCCATTTTGAAAATTTTCCTCTTAAAGAAACTGGATAAATTGTGAGCATTATAATCTTTTAGGATATTTCAGATTGTTAATCTGTCTCGCTGACCAGCTGAGACAAACTTCGCCAGCACCCCGTTACTATGGAAAAAAACATAGAAACAAAGACGGAAGGCAATGGAAAAAAAAACAGAGAAATTGGACAAATAAAAAGGCAAACGCCTTTGGAGACTATAAGCGGCAAACATTTTTGTAGAGCCTCTCCAGAGGTATCACAAAATCCGGAATGATGGCATATGAAACAACCAAAACGCTAAATGGGTCAGTGATGGGAGTAGGGGAAGAAACACTCATTTGTACTGAATGCCTCTGTGAATAACTGTTATTGTAAGATGCATTCTACAAAGGGTTGAACATTGTAGATGTAAACACGGAGAACAGAAGGGAGTGGTTAGAGCTTGGTGAGTTTTGGGTGCACACCCAAGGGTTTGCGTGAATGTTAGTTGGTAGAGCCGACGGTAGTTGAGAAAGAGGGCAAATCAAAACACTCGTGGGCTGGGTCTGGAGATGTTTCTCCAATGAGGCAAGATTTACTCACAGATTCCATTCAAAACTCAAACAATAGGTAGTAATTATTTCAATCTGAACAGGAACAAGAGAAGCGTCTGTGGATCCGCAGCCAGGATTTCAGTTTCACTAACGTACCATTGTTCACAAAAGATCAAGTGGGATTGTGTAAATGTGCAAAGAGCAGTGGTCCGTGCACACCGTCCTGGGGCGCTCCTGTGTTAATCGGAGCTGCTGGGAAGCCAGATTTGAGTAATATTACTAAACGACGATGTAACGACAACCGATCAGAAAAATTATAGGACTTTAACCAACATTTTTACATGCTGCAAAGATGGCAGAACATGGAGCAAATCTGTACAGACTAAACTGACTTTGCTTGAGGGAAAAAAATATAGAAAACAGTAGTTTTCCAGTTGTTTCTAAAGAAGACTTAAGATGTTTAAAATGTAAAAGGCTTCTGTTTTCTCTACGCTTTTGAAGATGATTATTTCATGGCCAACCAATCTGTGATTCATTTCGATACAAAATAAGCCCCATTGCTTTGCCCAGGGATTAATTTGCCTCCTTGTCCAGGGAGTAATTTAATTCTGTTGTCGATTATGTCAAACAAAAGTCACACGATTACTGTAATTTGCAATCCTTGTGACAGCTGAGTGCAACTAAAGGAAGAGAAAGGCGCATACGTGCTTACATTATGTCTTGTTTTTAAATAAAATCTTGTCTCGGTGTTCGGCCTTCTTCATGCAGACGCCTTTGTCACGCAACAAACTCCATCTGTCTGGATTAGCTGACGGGAAATACGAGCTGCTGTAACATGCCGGCAGCTGAAAAGGTTTCTGTGCAGTGACAGAAAAGCCTCTTCAGGTGGCAGTGAGGCGCGTTAAAGCAATGA